>NC_061120.1:178345479-178413553 GCF_002878395.1 Capsicum annuum | reverse complement strand
GAGTATTATTTTAGAAAAAGAAGGAGACAAATATGGAGAAATAATTTAAAATAAAACAGTAAAGAAGAAGAAGAAGAAGAAAAGATCAACGTTTTGATAATGAAGATTTGAGAAAAAAACGATATGTTGTTAGTGAAGGGGAGGACCGTTTGTGAGAAAAAAAGGGGATGATTGATATTTGACAATAACTTTCATCCTCTTTTCTTGGGTATAAGAATCTTTTTTCCATATATAAAATTTGTACTTTTTTCTTTTTCAAATTACTAGAAAAAAACCTTTTTTTTCTTTTTTTTTTTAATTAGATTTGGTACGACTTGCAAAAATGAAAGTTATGCTATAAGTTGCAATGTTATTTACGTTAATAAATAATAGTACAGAAAAAAATAGAATGAAAAGAAGAAATGCGACTTTGTACTTTTTTCTTTTTCAAATTACTAGAAAAAAACCTTTTTTTTTTTAATTAGATTTGGTACGACTTGCAAAAATGAAAGTTATGCTATAAGTTGCAATGTTATTTACGTTAATAAATAATAGTACAGAAAAAAATAGAATGAAAAGAAGAAATGCGACCACAGTGGGAGTCGAACCCACGACCTTCTGATCCGAAGTCAGACGCGCTAATCCACTGCGCTATGCGGTCGTTTGTTTATTATTTCTCAAAACACCTAATTTATATAATATATTCTTCCAAAAGAGAACTCTTTTTCGCACACAGGAGGGGTCTAAACAAATAAGTTAGATGCGTTGAATCATCGAGGAGGATAAAATACAAATCTTGGATGGAAATATTCTTGATTATTGAGTCTTCGGTGGGCTTATGACCTTCACATGTCAAAATTCTGCATATTGATTTGCTGTGCTTTTGACCTTCACATGCCAAAATTCTGCATATTAGATATGTATAATAGAGGTCTTATTGGCTTCTCACAAAAAATTAGAGTCTTCAACAAAAGATATGAAATTGTTTCCCCAATTGTTCATATTTTATGATAATTGATAAGAAATAAGAATTGTTTCAAGGAATTACGCCCCTCGATCCTCATATAAGTTGAGGTCGAATTCGTGACATCCATATAGTACTGGACCAAAGCCCTTGCGCAACCGCACGGTATATCTTTTATTGAACCTAATCAAAATTTCAAACCCGTAATGTTATTATTCGAATTCGTTTCACCTTTAAACATATAACAAGAAGTCAATCCCTATGCACTCTTTCAAGTAATGTTATCTTGACCTATGCACTCTTTCAGGTAATGTTATCTTCATTCCATCGCTGAAACTCAATATACTCATTGCTGTAGATGATCAATTGTTTTCCTTAAGATCAGCGACAAAAGAAATAGAATTACAGCAAAAGAAAACAAAGAGTTTCGGGAATTATACAAATGAAGATGATATATATCCTCCCGTGTCAATTGGCCATGATAAAAAGGAGGGGGTTTGAAAAATTACACTACGTAGATAAGGAAAAAATGATTTTCTTTGACACAAGAACTTCCCTTTTATGAATCTCCTGACTCGAGGACGTTACTACCCTCATATTCATAAAGATCTAATGACAGAGTATGGACATACAATAAAGACACAACAATATGATTCTTCACAAAAATAGTCAACACTGACCCAGGCAGTAGTACGTTCATCAACTTTCAATATATTGCTATATACATTCATCTATAGCTAGTCATTCTGTAGGTCTAATATGAAAAAAATTATTCTGAGAGTAATCAAAATCGAGAAAACTTTCAGTTAATCTCAGGTAGGATCTATAGCAATAAACGAAGCACTATATCGAGCATTAAAACCTGTACTTAATGTCCTTAACAAGCATTGGACACAGTCACGTACAGCATTTCCTTCAAGTGTGGCATGCTAAACATACAACATACTTCATAGATCTGTGTACAAAGGTTACCACGCAAGGTCCCATCATGAGATGAAACTTATTCATATAACATTAATCAATAAGTACAAGTTTTATCAACTCCCTTACCAGTCTTAACAACCCATAAGTCATGCTCGGCGAAGAATCCCATCACTCAACAACATCCGGGAGCACGATGTGGATTAAATAAGCTTGTAAAAGTATTAAAGAGCTAAAGGAACAGATAGCATAAAACTGAAAGATTAAACAATGTCTTCTTATGCTACATTTTATTAATGTGGCATCAAACTAGGGATGCCTCCCATGTACTAGTGATGTGTATGCTATACCTTGGAGACACTGTACAAAGGACATCCTGCAAATTGCAAAAGATGTACAATTACCCTCTGACAACATGAATTTGCCTACAAATGCGCAAAAGATAAACTATGAAATTTCCATGGCATTGTGATTTCTGTACACTTCTCTCCTCATCTCCGCCTTAATACTTGAAAGAGTCGAGGAATAGACCAAGAGTCAACCCAGTTTTCCAATAATTGAACATAATGATGAGGCTCCTTACTCCATCAATTAAAGGAATAGATCTATACATGAGAGCTCCAACACCCTCCACCACCGCCACAGCTAATCCAGCAGAAATAATATCCCAATCACCTGTCTGCCCTATTACAGTGGCAAAAGCGGTTGCGCAATAGAAACCCACTAAGAAAAACAGCAACTTCATTGGCAGATTTTTCCTCAACACCTTTATCCTGGCATCTAGTTTGGCTAGAAGAGCCTCAATGGCTCTAATAAGTCGAGTTCCACCACTACCGCTGGTTGAAGGATTAGAATCTAGTCCGCTGCCATCTGCAGCACTTCTTATAGACCACGCCCGCCTCCTATATTGGAATTAAACTCTGAGATACATGGGTAGAAAAGTTTCATTTATAAGTCTATGAGCAAGGATCTAGCACTAAACAAAGATTAGCATCTAACATACATTTTCTTACAAACCCTCAGGAACCTTTAAGGTACTTAGCTATTGAACAATGTTAGGAAGCTCAAAAGAGAGAATTTTAGATTTTCCCAAATAGTTGGTAACAAAAGCTCATCGCAATTAGGGCTAGGGAAACTCGTGGGAGTGCATAGGACAATCAAACTTGGACTCCGTAATAGAAATAAACTTGGACTTAGACAAGACAAATGGATATTTGGAGAGATCATCCGAACGTAAACCACCTATCGTAAGAATCAGTTACTTGGAGTAGAAATCTGCAATCAAATTCTTTAGAAAATGACTTCCACTTTACAAAATGGTGTTAACATTCTTTCTTTCCGACTAGTATTAGGATTTCTATCTGCCGGCTGCTCAGTTGCTTGTACTTATGAAGGATGATAAAAGAGAATCTCCTAAAGGACTTCAGTCCTTTAATCTTGGCTTCTCCATACGGCATAATAACCAATAATGCAATTGTTCAAAAAAAAAATTTAAAAAAATATTGCAGGGGTAAGGTTTGCGTACATTCTACACTCCCAAAACCTAACTGTGGGATTACACTGGGTATGTTATTGTACTGCAAATCGACAAACTAGGTAACGGAGAACCCCAAATATTTGTGTTTGTTGCTTATTGAAAAAGAGATGTTTCTTGAAGGGGAAACTAAACCTGGGAGAACCTACTGGTATCATACATGGTTCCTTCTTATGCATGCAATCCACTTACATGGAGGGGAAGGGGCACAACCATCAAGCTACATCAAAGTTTCACATGACAAAGGGAAAAACTCACTTGAAATTTCTGAATGAATAAGGTTGGACAATATTAGTAAAAGATAGCTGGAAATGCAAAATTCTGCCTAATGAATGTGCAGCTCTCCAAAGGCAGACAGCTCCACTAAATCTTGATCTAGTATGATCAGCAGTCAAATGCTTAGAAATTGTGGGACAGCTCGGTAAAGGCAGTTTGGCAGCCATGGCCTGTTGGAATCTGTAAAAACAAAACATAAGGAACAGCAAGAAACATGAAGTGTTATTCCCATCTCCTAGAAGGCGGTCAAGACAGTTTTTGGAAATGATAAATTCCATATGTGAATGATTCAACGTTAAGGAGTATTGTAAATGAGACAAAAGAAACATTTAAACTCCCATTGTTATGTAACACACTTATTTCCTTTTTTAGACAATGGCGTCTAAGACAGCCCATTAAAGCCACAAGCACAAGTGCTGAGTAGGCCGGCCCATAAACTGAAGCAAATGAGCTCACGTGTGTTGTAGCTTGGATTCAAACCTGGAATCTCCAGGCTGTTACTCCTATGCCTTAACTACGGAATTGTCCAAGGATATATATTTCAGTTTAATGAAGCATATAGTGCTTCATACAGTTTACAAGATTGAACCCTCTCCTATTACACGTATCCTAAGTCCTCTTTGGAAATGGAAGAACCCAAAACAAAGATACTTCAACACAAATTCAACATGAAAGTTGAAGCTTGATGAGAGGTGGATGTTAAGAGACAACCAAATTCAAATTGACATCAAAAATCTCATCTGAAGGTTTTAATCAAATGAAAAATCATGGAATGTAGACTACCCATGGATGGAAATATGGAATTGATGGAATATTAAAAAGGCATTTGGCCATAGATTACACATTTTTTCTTTTTTTTTTCTTATTGGAATTTATGAGTTGGAGTTGTGTTGGACCATACTTTCTGCAAAGAATATTTGGAATAATATTTATACTTGAATGTACTTATATACAACTCCAATAGTAATTAATGAGTTGGAAAATAAGTTATAAGTTGTTTCCCAATTTTGAAAACAATTTCAAGTTAGAATTTGGAATATTCATGGCCAAACACGGAAAAGTGAAAAATTATCCCAGAAAAAAATGAATATTTTTTATGGCCAATGGGTCCTAAAGCTTACTTAAATTTCAACTATAGCTTCAAATCAGTACTGTATCACATCAATGTGGCAAGCTTCTGTAATCAGAAAACAATTTTTTCTCTGCCTTGATAATCACTGGTGTCTAAATCAACTTCTGTGCACCTTGACTACTCCCACCAGCACAAGTACCTGGGTACGACAATAACAACATTCCCAACGTAGTCCCACAAAATGGGTCTGGGGAGGGTGGGGAGAGTAGAGTGTACGCATACTTCACCCTTACCTCAAAGGTAGAGAGGTTGTTTTCGATAAACCCTCAGCTAAATGAAAAACAATCTAAACAGTCCAGAAAAAGTAAGGCGAAATAATAGATAATGACATAATAGGAACTACAACAAAACAATATAACTAAGGTACAAGAAATCAACAAATAGTAACACTATAAGACTACAGACAGTCAGACACAATACTACGATTACTAATACACCCAAGGTATGGCCTAGCGGTCAATGAAGTAGGTTGAAAACCATAAGATCTCAGGTTCAAATTCCAACAAAGACAACAAAAAACATTAGCTGATTTCTTCTTATCTATTCTAGCCTTGGTGGACAAAGTTACTGATACCCGTATGTGAAGGCCATGGAATTAGCCGAAGTGCGTGAAAGTTGGACTGAACACCATGGTCATCAAAAAAAAAGAAAAAAGAAAAATACTACTACTACTTATATAAACGGACAACAAGAGAACACACTGCTACCTACTAACCTACTAACCTAATCCGTGACCTCCACACTGAGCCAATAACCTATTAGAGAGAATAATACTGAGCAAATACATTTACAATTCCACGATTTTCACGATAATCCTAATAAGTTGTCACTTGCTTCTAGAGCTTCAACAAACACGTTTTTATTACAGCTACATTGAAGACACAACAACACAATTTCCTTATCTTTTCAAGCTATCTACATTAATTAACAACAAATGCACAAACACAAGTATATTAACCATTTAAGAAAATGAAATTAATTAAGCTGTCCTGCAAGGAATTTATGAAATTGAGAAATGATAAAATTAGGGTTGTGTTATCCAGGGGAAATATGAAGAATCAGAAGGAAGAGGTCAATACCTATCGGCTTTCTGATTCTCCGGTCAATTTCCTACGGCGGCGCCGGTGAGAAAAGCCACCGCCGGCAGTCGACTCTCTCCCGCCAAATAATTATATAGTGGGAACAGATCAATTTTCATTAGTTGCCACTTTGTTAAATTCTCTTAAGCTCATTTTATGTGCATTAAACAGCTTGTTTGGATGGTGGTTACTTTTTTTTTTTTTAATCTGGTCCGACTAATTCGAATTTGCATTAGGTAGAGCTCCATTCGGGGCTAGCGCTCCCAAAATTTTCTCTATGCTCAGGATCGAACCCTCGATCTCTACTTAAGGGTGGAGCAGCCCTATCCGCTGTACCACAACCCATGTTGATGGATGGTGGGTACTTGTTACTCCGTTTACTTTAACTTATATTTCCAATGAGTTTTTTTTTTTCTTTAGTTGGTCATTGTTAAGGCATGTGGAGTTTTGATGATAGACATGTGAATGAAACATGTCGCGAAAGCTGGTCCATCCAAGTGAACAAAGCTTAGCTGCAAACAAGTTATTGATAAGATAACTCTGCGTACAAACAGGAGTGGATAACACTCATCACATCAGGAGTTGAGTTGAATAAGAAGTCTTACAGAAGTTGAATTAAACAAGAGGTCTTGTAGATATAAAAGAAGAGTCCTATTCAAAAAAGAAGTGTGAGAGGCAACAATAATAATAAGAGCAAAAAGTACCTGGAGTCCTAAGGAACATAGAAGATTACATCAACTGAAGGACTCCATAAGATGTTGGCTTAAATACAAGAAACGAAATCAAAAGCTTTCACTCATGCACAGATAAGATAATCAACAATTAGCAAAGCAGTTCACTTACTTAAAGAAGAACCTGGTTCCTTACTTAACAAGTCTTAGACTGTTTGTAGTAGGAAGGTTTTTTGAGTTGTATTGAGTCATTGTTCTAGTCTCAGTGATCTAAAAACCGAGTTAGGAGTTGTGTCTTCAAATTAGGAAACTTGAAGACTTGGGAACACTTATCTTGGAAAGATTTGTATTTTTGTAGTTATAGGAGTTATAAGTTTTAATTCCTAGTTTACAAAAAGTCTTGTAATTTTGTTGTTTGTTGAGGCTCAAAAGTTATAGTGAAGTTGGGGTTAAATCATGTAGAGGTATCATAGTTTTTTACACCTTTCTTGAGCCGGGTGTTTTCCATGTAAAAACACTGTGTTCAATTTTTACTTCTGTGAACCACGTTTACTTACTTGTTCCACAGATGGGCAATCAGTAGATTTTAATATTAAAAGTAGTAGGGCTCGTACTCTAACAAGTGGTATCAGAGCGAGTTGTTTTAAATAAGGCTAGCACTTAAGAAAAGATCAACATGATGAATTCTGCACCTCCTACTGGTCACAGTGAAGGTCAGTCAACTTTTAGACCTCCACTTTTTGATGACTCTCACTTTATTTGGTGGAAAGAAAGGATAAAGATGTTCATCCAGGTGAAGACTATAAATTATGAGACAAGATTACTGATGGTTCTACTATTCCAATGAAGTTGGTTGATGGTGAACAAGTCAAGAAAGTAAGGAGTGAATTTACTCCTGATGACTTGTTGGCTTTGAAGAAAAATGCAAAGGCTAAGAACATCTTGGTTTGTAGATTAGGACCAGCTGAATACAACAGGGTATCAACCTGCACTACTGCTAAGCAAATTTGGGATGCACTAGTGAATGCTCATGAAGGTACCTCTCAAGTAAGAAAATTCAGGATCTCTCTCCTTTTTACTAAGTATGAGGTATTTAAAATGAAAGAAAGTGAAACCCTACATGAGATGATGACAAGGCTTACTACCTTAACAAATGAGCTGACTTCCTTAGGAAAAGTCATCTCTGAGGAGGAACAAGTTGAAAAGGTACTGAGGATATTACCTAAATCAAAATAGAATGTTAAGGTAACTGCAGTCAGGGAGGCAAATAAGGATCTTGGAGGTATGACCCTGGATGGACTAGTAGGGAACTTAAGGACTTATGAATTGGAAGGAGATGGAATCAAAGAACAAGCAGCTTCTGAGAAAGTCTTGGCATTAAAAACCTCTGATACTGATGAGGAATTTGAACTTGATAAGGAGCAAGTTGCCTTCATGACTAAAAATTTCAGCAAATTCTTTAAGAAGAAGAAGGGAACAGGTACTAAGAAATGTTCCAATGACAATCTAAATGGCTGCTACAAGTGTGGCAAAACTGCTCATAAAATCAGAGACTTTCCAGTCTGGGAAATAGAATGGAAGAAGGAAAGGGATGAAAAGGAACTGAAGGCAAAAAGAAAGGAGGACCATGCAATGATAGCAGCTTGGGGATTTGATTCAGATGAAGATGAAATTGATGAAACTGCATTCATGGCTCTTGGAGATTCAGACTTAGATGAAGAAGATGATGGTTCTGAGGTAAGTATACTTGAACTCAAAGAAAAACTACAATTATTTTCAAAACCAAAACTTGTTTCCTTGATGAGTGAATTGATTGATGATTTCCAAGAGTTAACTTCTGATAGGGATGAATTATTCAATAGTCTTGCAAGCCTTAAATTTGATCTCATTGATTTAAAGGCTTGCAAAGGTACAGTTGACAAGGAAAATTATACTCTCAAGAAGCAAGTTGCAGAACTTGAGATTTCAAACAATGATCTTAAGTCTGAAATTCTCAAATTAACTCTCACTAAAAATGGGAAAAAGACCATGAGTAAAGAACAAGAAAATGCTAAACTTGAGCTAGTTAAATATAAACAAAAATGCCATGATTTAACCGAAAAAATAAATAAGCTGAGACTTGATCTTGAAAGGGCAAATAGGTGGACAAACTCCTCAAGAATTGTTCACAAATTGAGTGATAGAAATTATAATAAAAAGGCGGGTTTGGGATTCCACAAAGGTGTTGATGATCCAAAAGATTTATGCTACATCTGTGACAACCTTGGATATCCCACTACTGAATGTCCTATGGCTGGAAACAGATCAAACAGTCAAAACCTGGTTAACAGATTTTCTCAGACCAAAAAGAAAAAGACTAGTTCTGGTCAGAGAAATAGCTTGCATTATATGTTGCCTGTATGGACTAGAAGAAACTTGATTCATCTTTTCACTCATAAAATAAGACCCAAGCTTGTCTGGGTTCCTAAGTCTAACCATTAATTTCTTTTGCAGGAGAAGGTGAAAGGAAGCAAAAAGCACTGGTACTTAGACAATGCTTGCTCAAGGCATATGATTGGTGATAAGAAAAAAATTCTTTCACTCTCCAAAATAGATAGAGGAGGAGTTTCTTTTGGTGATGGAAAAAAAAAATCATTACTGAAGTTGGAAAAATTGGCTCATCTGAGTCAAAAGCATTGGAGGATGTCTATCTTGTAGAAGGATTAAAGCATAACTTGCTGAGTATCTCAGAACTGTGTGACAAAGGTAATAAAGTTGTTTTTACAGCTGCAAGAGTCAAAGTCAATAGGGTGGACACCAAAGAGATTGTGCTCACTGCAAGAAGATACAAAAATGTATACAAAGTTGACATCATGGCACTACCAGGACCTGAGTTGACTTGTCTAAGTGCCATAGAAAATGATCCCCTCCTTTGGTCATGCAAGTCTGAAACAACTAAACACACTTTCCTCTAAAGACATGGTATTGGGAATACTCAAAACCAAGTTCAAGGAAGAAAAGTTATATAGTGCATGTGTATGGGGGAAACAGGTAAGATCTTCTTTTAAGTCAAAGAACCATGTTAGCACCACCATGTGCCTTGACCTGGTTCATATGGACTTATGTGGACCTATGAGACCTTAAAGCAGAGGTGGAAAAAGGTACGATTTTATGATTGTTGATGATTATTCTAGGTTCACCTGGATCTTGTTTCTAGCCTCTAAAGAAGATGCCTTTGATGTCTTTGAAATTTTCATCAAGAAAATTGAAAAAAAACTGGGCACTTCATTAGTTTCCATGAGGTTTGACCATGGTACGAATTTGAGAATGTAAAGTTCTTGGAATTCTGTTCAGCAAATGGTATAGATCATAGCTTTTCAGCTCCTAGAACACTTCAACAAAATGAAGTAGTGGAGAGAAAAAATAGAACTTTGGAAGATATGGCTAGAACAATGATGCTTGCAGCAAATGTTGCAAAAAATTTGTGGGCTAAGACAATAAGTACTGCAACATATATCATAAATAGATGCATGATTGGACCTATGTTAGAGAAGACTCCCTATAAATTACTAAAAGAAAGCTTAACATTTCTCACTTTAGAACCTTTGGTTATAAATGTTTCATACATAATAATGGAAAGTATAATCTGGAAAAATTTGATGTTAAAAGTGATGAGGGAATCTTCTTAGGTTATTCACTTCATAGTAAGTCTTATAGGATTTTAAACAACAGAACTAACTGTGTTGAAAAAAGCATGCATGTGATCTTTGATGAATTTTATGTTAAAACTAACCTGTAGGAAGGAAGTGACTCTGAGGAACAGGTTACACAACCTGGTTCATCTACTGGAGCTACCAAACATGGATGCATTTTAACAGGGGGAACTGAAGCTGAAGGCACAATGACAGGGGGAACTGAGCCACCAACTACCCCAGCTCAGAACATCAATAGTGATCCTAGTAGCTCACTAGGCTTGATCCCAAAAAGATACTAATATCAAGGATCACACCCTATTGAGAATGTTCTTACTGATCTCACATCTGGGATCACCACACGATCTGGACTGAGGAGTATGTGTACGTTCAAGGCATTCTTGTCAGATATTGAGCCAAAGAAGGTAACTGAAGCATTTCTTTATGCTAATTGGATCATAGCTATACAGGAAGAGTTGAATCAGTTTGAGAGAATCAAAGTATGGAACTTAGTTTCTCTCCCAAAAGATAGATCAGTAATTGGGACTAAGTGGGTGTACAAGAATAAAATGGATGAGCATGAAATAGTTACAAGAAACAAGGCAAAATTGGTGGTTCAGAGATACAACCGAGAAGAAGGAATTGATTTTGATGAGACATTTGCTCATGTAGCAAGACTTGAAGCTATAAGATTACTAGTTTCCTTTACTGCTTATATGGAGTTTATTCTCTGTTAGATGGATGTGAAGAGTGCATTCCTAAATGACTTTCTCAAGGAAGAAGTTTATGTTAAGCAACCTCCAGGATTTGAAAGCAAGGAGTTTCCTGATCATGTGTATAAACTGGATAAGGCCTTGTATGGGTTGAAACAAGCACCAAGGGCCTGGTATGAGAGATTATGAAATTTTTTACTAGAGCATGGGCATACCAGAGGTAAAATTAAAAATACCCTTTTCTTAAAAACTAATGAAAAGGATTTGTTAGTTGTGCAGGTTTATGTGGATGACATTATATTTACCTCAACCAACATGAATATGACTCATGAGTTTGCCACACTCATGAGTTGTGAATTTGTGATGAGCATGATGGGGCATTTGAATTACTTCTTGGGTTTGCAAATAAAACAATCAGCATCAGGGAAAATGATCCATCAACAAAAGTATGCCAAAGAGCTTCTCAAAAGATTTTTCATGAAAGAGGCTAAAGAAATCAGTACTCCCATTGGCGCTGCCACAAAGCTTGATCTGGATGAACCAAGTCCAGATGTGGAGCAAAAGATGTATAGAGGTATGATAGGTTCATTATTTTACGTCACAGCTAGTAGGCCTAACATTATATTCAGTGTAAGGCTATGTGCTAGGTTTCAAGCAAAACCCAAAGAATCACATCTAAAATCTGTGAACAGAATTCAGATACTTGAAGGGAACCAGTGATCTTAGCTTATGGTATCCCTAAGGTATTAACTTTAATATGGTAGGTTACTTTAATGCTGATTATGCATGATATTTGGTAGATAGGAAAAACACTACAGGTATGGCTCTCTTCCTTGGATCATGTTTGATTACCTGGTCCACTAAGAGGCAAAATTCAATAGCGTTATCTACTGCTGAAGCTGAATATGTTGCTGTAGGTTCTTGTTGTGCTCAATTGCTATGGATTAAGAAACAACTTATGGATTTTGGTATAGATGTTGGTTGTGTTCCCATTTTTTGTGATACTACAAGTGCTATTAACATAGCTAAAAATCTTGTTCAACATAAAAGAACCAAGCATATTGATATAAGACATCACTTTCTTAGAGATAATATTGAAAAAGGTCATATATCAATTATGTTTTGTTCAACTGAGGAACAAATTACTGACATATTTATTAAGGCTTTGAGTAGAGAACACTTTGAAAGGAACAGGTTAGCCTTGGGGATGATTAAAATTGTATAAATCTCCCTTAATGATTGATTAGAAAAGATTGTACTTAAGTGATTGTTGATTAATTTAGTCTTACACATTTAGTTGTGTATCCTAATTCTAAGGTTTTAGAGTAAATTAACTCAGCTATGTATTGATTTTAAAGATAGGCTGAACCATCAAGGCTAATTTTGTCCATTGTTTTTCCACAGTTCAGGTACAATTTTCACTTGTTCATGATAGCATAAGAGAGAAATAAATTATTCACTTGGTCCTTTTCCTTACATTTAAACTGCTAAAAATCCAAAAGCCATCTCCTTCAAAAAGCTGCCAACCCTTTCCCATTATTGCAGACCCCTTAATTATTATGTTTTTATCAAATCCATTCCTCACATGATTCATCTTCCCTCAATCCCTTTTAAATACACATCCTCTTTCTCCTCTCTTTCTTATTCTTTATAAACCCTCTCTACGATAAATCACTAACTTTTTATTTCCCTAATCATGGATTCCTCGTCATATTCTTTATCCTCCTCACCTGACTCCGCCACAAACATCTTCACCTCTATTGTGATTCACCTAAATATAACCTTACCTTCATTAATCCCTCCTCAAATATCTAGAAAATTCAATGATTTTGCTGCGTTCAAACACTTCCCAAACCCTTTTACCTAATTTTCTTCCACTGCCTTATCCCAGCCCAATCCTTCATTGCCTCCACCAACCCCATTTCAAATTGTTAACCTTGATGATGAACCCATTGCAAATCTCATCTCTCGAAGGTCAAGATCTTCGCTAAAATAAAAACCCTCTTCTGTTGTCATTGATGTAGATAATGCTTCTTCAATTAAGACTTCCCCTGTAGTTACTTCTCCTTGAATTCCATTTACTCTAGGAAATAAAGAACAGCAAGATGCTTCTTTGGAAGAAGCACTTTGTGCAAATAAAAAGAAATGGGTTGCTCTTTCTGCTTCTCCACCTCCAAGTGCTCCCTCTCCTAATATTCTCCTTTATTCTAAAAGAAAACTGAAGCACATCATTGCTAAGACCCCAAAATCCTTATTCACTCCTACCTCTACATCCCAACCCACTTCCAAATCTTTCACGTCCTCAAAATCTACTGAGAAAGCTTTTACTGAGAAAGCCTCCACTGTCAAAGCCTCTCCTTCCACCAGAGGTTCTTTAAAGT
The DNA here is from genome assembly GCF_002878395.1 of Capsicum annuum. Lineage (NCBI taxonomy): Eukaryota > Viridiplantae > Streptophyta > Magnoliopsida > Solanales > Solanaceae > Capsicum > Capsicum annuum. The sequence goes on along the minus strand of NC_061120.1, from coordinate 178,400,232 downwards.
CCTCTTCCTATTTGAAGAAATAAGTATCCAAACCTGTTTCTTTTGATTCATCTGACTCAGATTCTGATTTTTCTTCCTAATACTCTTCCTTCTCTCTCTACTCATCCTGATCCAGATCTTGACTGTGATATTGCTTTTGATACTCCTGCTGACATAGATTCTCAGTCAGCTCATGTTCTCTACTTTCAAAAACGTAAGTTGGCTAGAGGTAGAGTTGTCACTGGTTTTGGGGGACCTGATATGGGTGTGTTGCTCACCAAACTGAGAGCTTAGGGGTGGTCACACCTGTTTCTTCAAGGTAATCATCAAAGAAAGTTTGGGAAAGATGAAGTATATGACTTTTATACAAATGGTGTTGCTATTAGAGAGATGTTCTCCACCACTATTCATGGTAAAACCATTAATCTTTACCTTGCTGATCTGAGTTGAATTTTATATGTTCCTACTGGGGGTTGGGGTCATTATGTGAAAGGTGCTTGGCCTCCTCTTGATAACCTTCCTTCAGCTCTTGATACTTTTAGAAAATTCTCTGGAAATCCTCTTCTTTTAACTCATAGAAGGGTCCTCAAGAATGATATATCTCCTCTTCACCAGTCCTATTTTGATGTGGTTCACATGATGATCCTTCCTAGTCAGGAAAGGAGAACAGTAGCCAATTTTCTTGATCTCATCCTGATGGAATTGCTAGACTCTCAGACTCTAATTGATCTTCCTAGACTCATCATCAAGAATATGCAAAGGGTTTTAATCCAAGATACAAATGGCTATGCTTTGCCCTATGAGTTCTGGCTTGCCCCTGTTTTTGAGGACTTTCATATTCCTGTCAAAGTGTGGTCACTGTAGACCACAAAGGATGTTATTGGCTCTGTGAACCATTCTATGTTACCTGCTGCTATGAGGAGTGCTGATAACCCTATGCAAAAGTTAAGAAATGCTCTTGCTGCCAAGCAGAGTGAGGTGGAAGTGGCACAAGCTGCATTGAAAGCTGTCTAGGCTGCTCATGAGGAGGAGAAACAGGTTCTTCAAGCTCAAATTGCCTCCTTCACAGCTATTTTGGAAAAGGAAAGAGCTAACAATGCTGATATCATTAGGAAATCGACCTCCCTTATTCCTTCTTCCTCATCCACTTAATCCTCTCTTAGTGTCTTAGGCATCTTTTTATCCTGCTTTTGGTCCAAGCTGTTTCTCTTTTATTGCTTTTAATGGGCTGTGATCATTGTATTCTGATCTATCAATGAAATGACTTTATGTTTTATGTGGTTCACTTTTATGTTATTAATGCATTGTTTGTTTTTTTGGCTCTAAAGTCTTCATTGTTTTAGTGATAGCCCCAGTGGCCATGAATTATTAAGCTCTTTTCACTTATTGGTCCAGCTTTCAATGATGTTAAAAGGGGGAAAAATAGAACAGCTTATACAACGCTTATAACCCAATTGACTAATCTGTGTTTAATTCTGATTCTTTTACTTAACTTTCTTTGTGAGTATGTCAGGTTTTTGTGGTGTTGTGCTACTATATTTGTCATCATCAAAAGGGGGAATTTGTTAGGGAATATGGAGTTTTAATGATAGACATGTGAATGAAACATGTCGCAAAAGCTGGTCCATCCAAGTGAACAAAGCTTAGCTACAGACAAGTTATTGATAAGATAACTCTGCGTACAAATAGGAGTGGATAACACTCATCACATCAGGAGTTGAGTTGAATAAGAAGTCTTACAGAAGTTGAATTGAACAAGAGGTCTTGTAGATATAAAAGAAGAGTCCTATTCAAAAAAGAAGTGTGAGAGGCGACAACAATAATAAAAGTAAAAACTACCTGGAGTCCTAAGGAACATAGAATATTACATCAACTAAAGGACTCCATGAGATGTTGGCTTAAATACAAGAAACGAAATCAAAAGCTTTCACTCATGCACAGATAAGATAATCAACAATCAGCAAAACTGTTCACTTACTTGAAGAAGAACCTGGTCCTTACTTAGCAAGTCTTAGACTGTTTGTAGTAGAAAGGTTCTTTGAGTTGTATTGAGTCATTGTTCTAGTCTCAGTGATCTATAAACTGAGTTAGGAGTTGTGTCTTCAAGTTAGGAAACTCGAAGACTTGGGAACACTTATCTTGGGAAGATTTGTGTTTTTGTAGTTATAGGAGTTAGAAGTTTTAATTCCTAGTTTACAAGAAGTCTTGTAATTTTGTTGATTGTTGAGGCTCAAGAGTTATAGTGAAGTTGGGGTTAAATCCTGTAGAGGTACAGGTCGTGATTTTTTACATCTTTCTTAAGCCGGATGTTTTCCACGTAAAAACACTATGTTCAGTTTTTACTTCTGTGAACCACATTTACTTACTTGTTCAACATATAGGAAATCAGTAGAGTTTAATATTAAAAGTAGTAGGGGTCATACTCTAACAAAGCTGATTTAAATATCATTAGAATTTTTGCTATAGCAAAATCCCATTTCAGCCCGGACAGATGCTCACTAAAATAGTCATAACTTTTTACTCTGAATTTGGATTGAGGAACTGTTTGTTGCATTGGAAAGATGACTCAGAGAACTTTGATTTGGCTAGTAGTGGGACCCCTAACTCTTTATATTATAGGAGATATGGTCGTTTGAAATTAGCGCTAATAGAAACCCATATTGAAACTGTATCGAAAAGAAAGTTATAAACTTAACTATGTTTTAGGGATATTGAACGACCTTAATTCATCCTAAAAGAACTTTAAAACTAAAGTATTGATATTAGAACTCATGAATAATTAAATTTTTCGAGCTTGAGTCTATCTAGACACATCCAAAGGCTAAAATCTTTGCTGAAAAATTGGAAGTGACATAACAAAAAAAATATTTATTATTTTGGACCCAAATTAAAATTAAAGAATGAGTTTTCATGAATTTATTATGGATAATTTAATAACGACGAAATGGATCGTTACATCTTCTTACCATCTTAACTGCAATTATTTCAAAAAGGGTAATCACCATTGTTTTAATTAGCCAAGCCCCTTAATTTGCAAGTAACTTACCAACCCAAAATGTGATTTTCATTTACTACCTCCCTTATTTATTTTTAACCTTACTTCAAGATTCAGTTCTTAAAGGTATCCAAAACGCAATACACATATATACGTATGTGCTATCATATATAACGTATACCTTTATTACTATAATATTTATTCGTTCGTTTTTTAAATTATTATTATTATTATTATTGTTATTATTATTTATTCTTTACTTATGCATGTACATTTTACTATAATATTTATTTTTATCTACTTTCAAGTGTTATGTTTTATCTAATTTTTATCTATTAAAATTTTGCAAAACATGGTTACTTATATTTTAAACATATGCAAGTCTAATTTAGTTGGGATCGAAAACGCTAATATGTTTCAACGTTCCTTTTTTTTTTTTTTAATTTCGCGATAAACATATTTGCATTAAATAAATTTTCATATCTTCTTCGTATTTTTAGGTATCCATACTCATTTTATAATGAATACATTTTTTTCTTGAAATTACATCTTTCTTTGTTTTGAGAAGGATTCATGTATACACTTTCATATATCATTAAACATTTTATTCTTACTAAATTATATTTTATTTTCTCCAATATACATATTATAACAAAACGCAATCCTTAAATTTTCTCCTCCCCAATTTCATATCTTTATACGCATTTATATTTTTTTTTGTAAAACTTGATTTATTTTTTTCAAAATAACAAAAGTGTTTTATCATTATTTTTAGCAAATGGTAAAGAAAATATTTTTAAAATATTTTTTCCTAAACCGAGTCTAAGGACTATCTTCGGATAGACTCTGAGGGGTGCCTAACACCTTCCCCTCGAGTAACTAAAATCTTTACTCAGAATCTCAAACGTTTTCAAAAGACCAAAAACAGAGTTTTACATAAAAAAATAGCTTTTTCCTAATTTTCCTAAAAAATTTAGGTGGTGACTCAAAAAAATGAATTTTCAAAACCCGAGAGTCATGACAACCATCATATGTTGTGTGCTGTTTCGACTGGTTTGAAATATCGCACGACAGCTTGACTTTGCTGGGAGTAAACTTAGGTTTTTATCTTAGCAGAACTAGTTTAGGATTATTATCACATTATTTACTTTATCTTCACGTATGTCATTCTTTTTGTGAAATGACACAAGCCAAATTCAAACTTTCATTAATTATTTATTTGATCAACCCTACTTGTTACTGCTTTATCACTTGAATTTTTTCTATCGAGTCATTGGTCATACACAATTCACACACTGAACATGTGAGGGGTGACCCACACTCCTCTGAACCATTTTTGGATCCCTAAGTTTTAGAGTCGGTGCAATTAGATTAGTTTACCTTCTCGCTGCTATTCAGTCCTACTCTTAAATATTTAGAGAAACTCTTACTCTAGAAATAAGACATGTTGCATATACCTTAGGCAGACGGACAAAGGCATCGTTTTTACAGTTAGAAAGCCACCCTTCACGTCAGCGTGTTCTTCATAAACCCAATGACACTATTTGTGTGAAAATAATTGATTGATCCGAATGTTAAAACCGTAACAGATTCAAAAACTTACTCCCATTTTTCTTTACTCAGATGAAAATCAATCAAAACCTTGCAAATATCCAGATAATGTCCATAGACCCTCGAATCCTAAGCCATTAGTAGGGAAATATTCGGGTTGCTCACGGAGAAGAAGTAATTGCGCATTTTGGATCCTTGATCAATTTGATGGAGTTGAGAGTGAACAAGTTATTCATTCAGCAGATGGTCGAATTTGGGGATACAACCATGGTTAACTTCAGGTTCTTGGACTTTGAGATCACACCTACATTTGAAGAAATAAGTCAAATTGCTAACTTACCATTGGTGGGACGGGTAGTTTTAGACCCACGTACTACATTTTGAAGCGGCTTTCTTCTCTCGTTAGGGTTAAGATTTGATCCAGGATTAAGAATGTTCGTGGGATGATGGATCAACCTAGGGTATCTTTTCAAGAGATTTGGTTGAAGAGAAAGCTACGACCAGAGTTTTTCTTTTCCAGGATCGATTGGGAAAGACATAGGGGCATTGTCTTCATAGTGGCATTCTTAGGTATCATGGTGGTCCCAATGAGGGGAAACCGAATAAACATCAATTTTCTTTGATTGTTGTCTTTATGTACATAGGATCACCTAGAATAAGGATCGTGCCAATGGTCTTGGCAAAAATCTTTCGGTCATGTCTATGTGCTCCAGAGGGTATAAATTCTTAAGAGGATGTAATTTTATGCTTTAAGTGTGGGAGTTAGAGCATTTTTATAGCCGAAATATGTTCAACAATGTCAGAGAAGAGAGATGCAACAAAATCCATAGTCACTAACTTAGGATGAACACGTGGGACATTCCAAGTAATGAAGAGCAGTGGCGCACTTTCTTGACTCACCTCACTGGTAACCTCATCTAATTGTGACTACTATGGATCAATGGTTGGGAAATTCTTAGGAGACATATTGTTATTTTTGTGAATTGCTTGAGCTATAAGGAATCCAGTACTATGCGCAATGAGAGTTCTTTGGTAGTTCAGTATAACCCTAGATAACCCCCTATGGTTAAACATGGCACCAGTAGAAGAAGATTATGAAAGAAGGATCCCCATAGAGATACATAAGAATTTGATCGACGGATGGGGTGGAATTTTCAACTCAGACATGGATTTCGATCCATATTACACCCCAAAATAGTACGCATGGTATATGGAAGGAGGAATTTTATCATGACCAAGTTACGAAGCACTCTAGGGGATTACTGACATTCATAGAGAAGATCAGATCTGGGATCAACTCTTACACCTCATGCATATATCCACTTCTATATACTAGCAGGTGATTCCAGGATTTTTCGACCATCTCTTACTGATGTTGGGTGTATTTAGGCATTCTAGCATCATTATTCTAGTCCTTTTAGCCTTATTTTGAGGATGATTCATATGCTACATGGGTTAATAATGATATAAATGTGTATTAAAGTTTTAGATCATGTGTTTATAATGTTCAAATTGAATTCCAAACAAGTTTATACCTAAAAGATTCATTTAGAGTTCAACCCGAAAAACTAGTGTTACTAGCTTATCTAGGTGTTTGTTTAGTTGGTCTTGTGGGATTACAGTGATTTTAATGTGTTCCAAATGATTATAATGTGTGATTATGAGTGGAATAACTTTTTGTTAGTGAGAAAAGTTCAATTTGAGCGAGAGTACATCTATAGCAATAAGTGAAAGATCAATACGAACTAGCCTAGCTTAGCTCTTGTTTTGATTTATCGTTATGAGTATTGTGTTGTGTTGGTCTCCTAATTCGTGTGGTGTGAGTTTGTAAGATGATTTGGGAGTTGAATATGATGATATTTTGATGTTAATAAGGTTTTAAATACATGGGAAAGACACCACAAGATAAGGGATTAAGAGGGGAGACTCAACACTTAACCAAAATTCGGAGAGCAACTTCTAGAGGAATAGGGAGATATTGAGGCGCTGCCCCACCTGGAGAAGGGCTATTGGCAGGGTGCATCCTTGCATGGAGTGGTGCTATATCTAGGGCTCAACTTCTCCTGGAGTAGGGATATAGCTAGGGTGACCCCCATCCACTCCCGGGCTTAATAACTGACGGTTTCCAACTCCAACACGGACTTGGCTTACTCCTATACTATAAATACATATTATATCACGTTTTTACATATATTTTGACATATTTTGGAGATTAAGGGTCTGATACAACTTCATAATTAGGTTTTATTATTTTTATTTAGTTCATTCATTTTTTTAGTTGTTAATTACCAATTTGTGATTACGATTATGACTATGTTTGGCTAAACGCCCTTTTCCTGGGTTGAAGCCAAGAACATGAGTACTATAGTTTTGAATTGAATTTGTTTAATTTGCTTATCATTATTGGTTGTGTGTTTATCTTTTATTTAACTATTTTAAGGATTCGCGGCCCTTAGAATATATCAATTATCTACCTTTTGATCTCGAGAGAAGGAATAGGGGAAGAACATTGAGATGAATAAAGTATGGTTCTTGTTCCTTTATAAAATAAGGAATTTGAATTAGTGTCTAGGATAGGGATGTATTTATATGCCTTACCTGATTCACATGTAGGATGATAGCTTTAAAGAACTTAAGTGGACTATTACATCCCCGCTCAACGATGTAGTTGTAAGGTTTAACTTAGGTAACAGATTAGAGGTTCGAAAACCATAATCATGCAATTAACCCTATGAATCAATAACAAAGATAAAAAAGTTAACGAATGAATTTCAGTAACATAGTATGATTGTTCAAAAGTGCTTTAACCCTGGGTTTCCTCTTATTGATTGTCTTAGGATCTTTATTTTCCGCATTGTTTACTTTTATACAATTTACAACTTCAAAACTCTATTGGGTTACTATTGCACCGAATTAATCTAAACTGTGAACTGAAATCAAATCATTACTGAATCAAGTCTCTATAGGATCGATACTTGGCTTCTTAAAGGCCACTTTACTATTTGAGAAGACCACGTACACTTGTGTGTGCGCTGTCAAGTTTTTGACACTGTTGTCGGCAACTTGAAATTTGGTAAATGTTTATTTGAGTTTTACTTTTAGATTTATTTGGTGTTTTTTACGCTTGGTTTCTGTTGTGTTTCTGCACGAAACAAGTTTTAAGGTTAGAAAGTTGGGAAGGGATAGGGAGTTGGTTGAACCAAGCCCCGAACCCGAACAACACTTTCATCAATGAAGGAGAGACACAATTCGTCTCCCCCAATTTTCATAGATAGAATAAGACCAAGTCATTCCTACTCTAATGACTGATGAACAAGCAACTCGTAGGACAGTTAAGGAAGAGGCAGTCCCACTTATGAAAAGATTAACTTCCCCAATTCAAAGATGCCGCTGTTGGGGGGAATTTTGATTTAAAAAATAACATGGGCAATTTCTCATCAGCAGTGGATAGTTTACAGGGCTTTCACACGAGGATCCATAAGTCCACTTGCAGACCTTCATTGAGCTTACTGACACATTCATTCTGATGGAGGGAGTACAGATTATTTGAGGCTAATAATTTTCCCCATTCACTATTGGGGGAAGCTAAAAGGTGGTTGAATACGGAGCCGGCTAATTCAATCACATCATGGGATGACTTAGCCCGAAAGCTCCTCATTAGATTCTTTCCATCGGGCAAGACTGCAAGACTTCACAGTGAGATAGTGAGATTCAAACAGAAGCCTGATAAAAATCTATATCACACTTGGGAATGCTTCAAGGCCCTTCTTCGAGATTGTCCACATCATCAACAGTCCAATAAGGTACTTGCTCATACTTTTGTAGAAGCACTTGATCACAGTACAAAGATTTTACTAGATTCAGCTGCAGGTGGTGAAGCACTGGAGTTAACTTATGATGAGCTGTACATATTTTTGAACCATATATAACAAAGAAATCTTGAATGACATTCAGATTCTAGAAGTGCCACAAAATAAATTGCGGGTGTATTGGAGGTAGACTAGTTTACTATCTTATCAGCTCAGGTTGTAACATTACAAAATATGATAAAACACTCAGTTTAACAGCCTAAAATTGGGAGCTCCACAACCTACAGCCACAGTCAATGCCATCTAATAAGCTATAGGTTGGTGTGAAGTATGCTGTAATAGTGGTCACTTAGCGGCTATGTGTGCGTCTAATCCAAAATCGATGATGTATGTGGGCAATGATCAAAGGATAAATTATGGTAACACCTATAACATGACGTGGTAGACTGAACCTTGGAATGCACAAAAATAATAAATTCCACAGCCACAGGCCCTAACGAATCAGTCGACTAGCAATATGGAAGAGATGTTGAAGTAGCTTTTAGTTAGTCAGACACAATTGGCTACGGATATGAAAAATTCGCAAGTAGCTCAGAAAAGTTTAGAGATTGAAGTGGGGAAGATACAACAAAAATTAAATACTAGGCCACAAGGTGGTTTGTCAGAAGATACAGAAACTCCAAAGCGGGTTATGGAAATTACCTTAAAAAGTGGTAAAGAGCTTCAAGAAAAACCTCCCAAGGCAACAAATGAGGTAGATGCAGATTTGACTCCTTAACAGGTTTCTAAAAAAATTGCTGATAAGTCAAGGAAGTCTGAGTACTTGAAAGAGACAGTTGTTGCTGAACCAGAAAAGAAGCAAGTGTCGCCACTACCCTTTCCTCAAAAACACATGAAAGCGAAGGAGGATGCAATATTTAAGAAGTTCTTTGACACATTTAGAGGGCTTCACATTAACTTACCTTTGTTAGATATTTGTAGGGTATGCCAAAGTACGCTAAGTACTTAAGAGATGTCGTTTCTAATAAGGTAAAATTACAGGATATGGGAGCAATAACACTCACTGAAGAATATAATGCTGTAATGACCTAGAAAATCCCCAAGAATTTGAGAGATCCAGGGAAGTTTACTCTTCCTATCCAAATTAGGAGTAAAGTGGTCCATGAATTGAGTGACTTAGGGGCGTGTATAAATTTGATGCCCCTAACTCTGTTTGAAACATTGGGCTTGGTAAAGCCTAGATCAACCACTGTGATATTTCTAACGCTCCAAGTTTGTGCCTCGAGCACTAAACAATGCTAATAATCTCGAAGGACCACTAGCTAACCCATGACTGGTACCTGCTATGAGCAATGAATAATAAAGATGCTATAATAACAAAATAAAGAAGTAAATGGGGAAACTGCCATAAGGTTCAAATCTGAAAACAATACTATATACGAAAATCTGAATGCTGGAAAACAGCTGTCTGAAAACACTCTAGTCTGAACGACTAAATTTTTTGACATATGGAGTTGATGGGACAAGTCCCCAACTAAATCCAACTGACTGCTGAAACAACTGAAATGCTGAAAATAATCATGTCCTCAAAATATGAGGACTCACCACTATGCCGTCTGCTGAGAAGCTGTACTACTGAGGATGTTCTAGGGCCCGTGCATCTAAACCTATGATATAAGACATCATAGTATAAAAAAAGCATGCGTCAATACTTTGAATATACTGGTATGCTCAGTGAGGTAGGCTGAAATACATGGGTTTATGATGCATGATAGATACTAACTGAATAATATGAATATGACTGAATAGGAGTATATGCATGAATACATAGACTGTAACTGAAATCGTGATGATACTGGATACTGAGTTCGAATACTTATTTATTGATATCTGAGTTTACTGATACTATATTACTGATTATCTAGATGACTGTATCTGATAGTCCTGAAGTCTGTACAACTATATTGAGTTTCGTAATAAGTTGAGTGATATATCTAATAGTCCTGAATCTGTAGAACTGAATGTAGTTCTAATCTGAGACTGAATCTAAAACTGAGACTGTGGAAGGTAATCATCTAATCGACATACCCCTTTTTTGATTAGATTTTGGGGTCCAACCTGTAACCCCAGTTGGAGGGGTGTCAATACCGTACCATGGGTAAATACAACTGAAGAGATACCCTCATATGACAGGTACTCTAATAAGAATGGTGGAACCCTCAACTGACAGGTTAAAACACCTCATTAACCCCCGACTGGCAGGTTTGATGTCTCAACCTATGCTAGCTACGCAGTTTTGGAATGCAAAGATTACTTCTAAGAATCACATCCTTTACTGGCAGGTGAGTCCCCATCCTTGGGTTCACTCAGTGCTAAATCCTACTCCCAACTGAATAGACACTAAACTGATTTCCTAGTTCAAACTAGGCTTGACTAAACTATTACTGATTATATTATTTGACTGAATTGGATTGAGTTCGCTGAATTCCATTAACTGACGGAATACTACTAAATATTGCTAACTGACAGAGTTTACTGTGGACTTAGCTGAATACTGAACTAGACTGGATTAGTACTGAGTTTACTGAGTTTTCCTAAATTCTAAAACTGAGTAAAAGTACCACTGATCGTGACCTGATTGAGGCTATTCTGTAACTGACACTGGCTCTAGGTATCCAACTAAATTTTTGTGTATTAAATACCCATAGTACTCAATAGCGTAAATAGTAAAACATAAAATAAATCTTGAAGGCACAATAATGGCCACATGTTCATAATTCACTTTCAAAGGCATTTCATCAAACACTTGTAAATCTTAAACTTGTACATGTATAGGAATGCATACTATCATGTCATAAATACACACCAACAATTCACATAGGAATTTGGCAAACACATGGGAGGCATCACATTATACTTGGGCCAGAATAATAATTCAATACATCATGGCTACATTAATCACTTCAATTTCAAAGATTTCAACCCATATGCTAACATAAATTCATGAAATTCAATAAAGACATCATCTTGGAAATCACACAACAAGATTAACATGAATACAAACAACCCACAACATAGAAATCATGATTTAAGTTTTTAAAAAGGGTTTCTGGAACTTCAAGGGTAAAAGGGACCCTTGGATGAACACTTCACATACCTTTATGCTTGTTTTTGAGAAGATTGATGGTAGAATTGTTGAGATTTGAATCTTGAATTGAAAATCCCAATGCTTGTTCTTCAGAGAGTTTGAGAGAAAGTGAGTATATTTTGGTGAATAGGGGCTTAATTTCATGATTTTGGGTGAATGAGGGTAGGTAAATTGACCCATTTTCCCCCATAACTCGTAACTGAAATTTGATGAACTGGGTTGCCCCTCGTGTCGCGACCCTTACTTTGGTTTATTACCTATCGCGACATGGCCCCTAGCTGGGTTGACTGGGCCTCGCGATACGGGGCCATCGCGACCTCTCACTATTTTTAGTATCCAAACTCGCCCTTACGCTAGTCGGAAAAACCCAAAACTCACCCGAGATGGCCTACAAGTGACTCTGATCATGAATCAATTTGAAAATTGACAAAATAAGGTCAGGAAAGTCGTAAACTAGGATTGCCAAACTACGAAGGCTAAAGTGACTCTAAGTATAAATACTTAGCTGAATTTTCTAAGACTGGGACCCTTTAGTAGGCTTTAAAGGACTGCGTCAAGCTTAGAATTTTGTGGGGTCTTACTATATCTTCCCCTTGGGAACATTGGTCCTTGAATTAGGCTAACTAAGCTGATATTACAAATGTACTGAACTTATTTATAGGACCTGAATAATGAAACATGATTGAAACTACTGATAGACTGAGTTTTTCATACTAAACATGCATATATGGATGTAATGAATACATGACTGAATATACTAACAAACTGGGTTTGTATACTAAATATGCATATCTGAATGCAATGAATACATGACTGAAAACAATTCATTAATGCAGGACTGAATATGCAACGGTAACTGATACCAAGTTTTGCAAGGGAATTTTGAGTAAGTTTTAAGCAAAATTGTTACCTTGAGCTAAGTCTGAGTTGGAAGAGAAGAGGTGAGGGTACTTGGTGTGGATATCTTCTTTTGCTTCCCAAGTATCTCCCTCAACGAACTAATTTTTCCAAAGAACTTTGGCTAGAGAGACTTTTTTGTTCCTCAGTGTACGAATCTGATAGTCAAGGATTTTGACTGGAACCTTTTCATAAGAGAGACTATTCTAAACGTCTATGCCCTATATTAGGACTAGGGATGCTGGGTCACCTATGCATTTCTTGAGCAAGGATACATTAAACACTCGATGGACTAAAGCTAGATACGAAGGCAAGTCAAGCTCGTAAGCTACCTTTCTGAAATGGCTGAGAACTCGGTAAGGACCGATATATCGGGGACTAAGTTTCCCTTTCTTGCCAAAATTCTTCACTCCTTTCATAGGAGAGATTTTTAAATACACATAGTCACCAATCTCGAACTCGAGATCCTTTATGCGCACATTTGTATACAATTTTTGTCAGCTCTGAGCTGTCTTAAGCTTTTCTCTGATCAACTAAACTTTTTCTAAGGCATCAAATACCAGGTTAGGCCCTATCACTATAGCCTCACCTAATTTGAACCAACCAATGAGAGATCTACATCCCCTCCCATAAATCACATCAAATAGAGCCATCTAAATGCTAGAATGATAGTTGTTTTTATATGCGGATTCAATCAAAGGCAAGTGGTCATCCCAACTACCTTTAAAATCAATCTCACATGCTCGCAACATATTTTCTAAAGTATGGATGGTCCTTTCTGAGGAAGAAAAGTGGTACTGAGGTGAACTTGGGTACCAAGACCTTTTTTGAATAACTTACAAAAATGAGAGGTGAACTGGGTACCTCTATTTGAGATAATAGAAAATGGAACATAGTGCAATCTGAATAACTCCCTGATATAGAGTTTGGCATAATCCTCGGCTGAATAAGAGGATGGATTGGTAGGAAATGAGCTAATTTGGTTATTTTGTCTACAATGACCCAAACTGAATTATGCTGATGACGAGTATGAGGCAAACCTATCACAAAGTCCATGTTCACATCTTCCTACTTCCAAGTAGGAATACTAAACTCCTGCATAGACCCACTAGGTTTCTGACGCTCAATCTTAATCTACAGACATGTGGAGCACCTAGCTACAAACTCTACAATGTCTTTCTTTATCCCACTCCACCAATAGATTTCCCACAAATTAGGGTACATCTTCATGGACCCTAGATAAATAGAGTAAGCACACCATGCACCTCTGCAAGAATTTACTACCTCAAGTCATCTACACTCGGTACACACAAACGACCCTACAAAGCAATACACCATCTCCCCCTTAGGAGAAAATCTCTACCTTCTGATCACTGACTGACTCTTTCAACTTAACTAAACTAGGATCTCTATCCTATTTTTCCTTTACTTTAGAAACTAGAGATGATTCTAAACTTTTCTGAACCTACATACTACCTTTCGATGAGTTGACTAAGCGGACAACTAGTTGGGCAAGCTGATGGACTTCCTGAGCTAACTTCTTCTTACTATCCTCAATATGAGCAACACTAACCATAGACAACCTACTAAGAGCATCAACCACAACATTGGCATTTACTGGATGGTATAGCACACTCATGTCATAATATTTTAACAACTCTAACCACCTTCTCTGATGGAGGTTAAGATCTTTCTGGGAGAACACATACTGCAGGCTCTTATGGTCTATGAACATATCAACATGCACCCTATACAAGTAATGCCTCTAAATTTTTAAGTCAAAAACTACTGCTGCTAACTCAAGATCATGAGTAGGATAGTTCTTCTTGTGGGGTTTACGCTGTCTGGATGCATAGGCTATGACCTTACCTTTCTCTATGAGAACACAACCCAAACCTACTCTAGATATATCACAGTACACAACAAAGCCATTAAAACCATCTGGTAGGGTCAAAACTGGAGCTGTAGTTAGTCGAGTCTTCAACTCCTGAAAACTCTTCTCATAAGAATCTGACCACTGGAATTTGACCTTCTTCTGAGTCAATATGGACATAGGGGATGCAATAGATGAAAATCCCTCAACAAACCACTGGTAATAGCCAGCCAAACCCAAGAAACTCCTGATATCTAATGGAGAGATGGGTCTAGGCTAGTTTTTCACTGCTTCAGTCTTTTGGGGATCAACTCTAATGCCATCAGCAGAAATTATATGGTCGAGAAAATCTACTGACCTTTGCCAAAATTTGCACTTACTAAATTTGGTGAATAACTGATAGTTTTTGAGAGTCTGCAATATTATTCTGAGATGGTCTACATGATCATGTTCACTGTGGGAGTAAACAAGGATATCATCTTGGAGACTATGACAAACATATCCAAGTACTGCTTGAACACATGATTCATCAAGTCTATAAAAGCAGTTGAGGAATTGGTAAGACCAAAGGACATGACTATAAATTCGAAGTGATCATATCAAGTTTTGAAGGCTATTTTTGGGATGTCACATTCCCTGACTCTGAGCTGATGATAGCCCAATTTGAGGTCTATTTTTGAGAAATAGCCGACACCCTAATGTTGGTCAAATAAGTCATCGATTATGGGAAGTGGACACTTGTTCTTGACTGTAACTTTGTTTAACTGATGGTAGTCAATGCACATTTTGAGAGAATCATCTTTCTTTTGCACGAATAGAACTGGTGCGCCCTACGGGGACACACTAGGGCTGATGAATCCCTTATCTAAGAGATTTTTTAATTGCTCTTTTAATTCTCTGAGTTCTGATGGAGCCATTCTGCATGACAAAATAGAGATGGGCTGAGTATTTGGAAGGAGATTGATTCTGAAATCAAATTCTCTTTTAGAAGGGACTTCGGGAAGATCTTTGGGAAAAACCTCTAGGAATTCGCAAGCTACTGGCACTGATTCTAGAGTAGGGGTTTCTAATCTAGAGTCCTGGAATCAGACAAGATTGTAGACATACCCCTTAGATATTATTTTTCTATCCCGAAGGTAAGAAATAAGCTGACCCCTAAGTGCTGAAGTACTACCCCTCCACTCTAGGATGGGTTCATTTAGAAACTGAAACTGGGCTATTCTATTTCTGTAGTCGATTGAGGTATAGCAAGAATAAATCCAATCCATGCAAAGAATGATATCAAAATCAATCATCTCTAATTCGACTAAGTCTGCTGAAGTGACTTTGTTAGATGTTAGAACTGAATAGTTCCTGTATACCCGCTGGGCTATGATGGATTTACCCACTAGCGTAGATACTGAGAAAGGCTCTGCTAGGATTTTAGGACTGACTCTAAAATCAACTGCTATATATAGAGTAACAAAAGACAAAAAAGCTCCTGGATCTAACAAAGCATAAATATGCAAATGATAAATTTGTAACGTACCAGTGAACACATCAAGAGAATTTTCTCGATCCAATCGGGACTAAAGAACATAGAGTTTTTTTGGGTGCAGCCTATTGGTGGCATTGGATGAGGCACCCTACTAATTTGGGTGACTGGACTGAGTTGGAGGATGGTTACGCTGACCCTTGGAATCTGACTGGGGACAATATTTGACTCTGTGGCCTATCTTGCCATATTCAAAACATACATCACTTCCTTTTTTATAGACACCCTGATGGTTTTTACCACACTGTTAATAGAGAGGATTCATTTGGGCACTGCTAACACTACCCTGAGGTTTAGGTCCTGATACCCTATCTCTGTTGCTATCTCTAAATTTTGGCACTGGAGCACTAGCTGAGGACAGGGATAGAATTAAAGATTTTAGGCGGAACTGAGAACCATTCCCACCCTTCGACTTAGACTGAGCAAAGTTGAAACTACCTATTTTAGCCCTCTTATTTTACTTCTCTCTCTCCTTATTCTTATGCTCTTCGATCTATTGAGCATGGTCCATTAGTCTAGACAAGTCCATCTCACTAATTAGCATCACGGTTCTGCACTCCTTAACCATAATATCATTCACCCCAGACACAAACTTGCTTATCTTAGACCTGCTACCCTGTGAGTAGCATATCTGGCTAATTGAGTTAACTTTAGAGAATAATCTTTCACTGTCATATTGCCCTACTTCAGATTAATAAATTCTAAACCTTTTCTTCCCTCAACTCATGTGGGAAGAACCTATCCAAAAAAGCAGTGGCAAACTCCTTCTATTCTATGGGCCTTGCATCTGCGACCCTTTTTGCTTTTCACTATTTGAATCATAAGTGAACCACATCCCGCAACTGATATATAGCTAGCTCAGCACTCTCACTTGCCATTACCCCATAATATTAGTAAATTTCTACACCTGATCAATAAATTCCTAAGGGTCCTCATCTGACTTAGACCTGATAAAAGATGGAGGGTTAATCTGGGTAAAGTTCTGAATCGTAGAAGGCGCTGTATTAGACACTGGGTTGGTTGAAACAATAGCTGGGTGCTTATTTTGGACTGCTTTAGCATGAGCTAGGGTGGTAAAAGCTATTCTGAACTTAGCATGGGAGACATGTTCGTCCAGAGGATCTAGCTGGATGGGCTAGGGTTCTGGCTGGTTTCCTATTCCTCTTCCATTAGTTCTTTTGAGAGGCATGATCTATAAACAGAAGAGAAAATTGGCTTAGATAGAGAGTTTAACTGGAGATCATGCTCACTCGCATGACATAAATACTGAAAGAAGGAAAACTATTCCTAAAATATCTCATAGCCTCTTGTCCGTAAGTGTGGCACGCTACACACCCATACACAAGACTCTACTAGATACGGCTTCCAGACTTCCTTGAACTCTATTAAATCTTAGGCTCTGATACAAAGTTTTATAATGTGTCGAGTCTGTACCCCAGATGCTACAACGATGCTAATAATCTCGAAGGACCACTAGCTAATCTATGACTAGTACCTGCTGAGAGCACTGAATAATAAAGACGTTGTAATAAAAAAATAAGAAAGTAAATGTGGAAATTACCATAAGTTTCAAATCTAAAATAAATACTATATACAAAAATCTGAATGCTGGAAAACTACTGTCTGAAAACACTCTACATAGATAAGCCTCTAACTGTCTGAAATATGAAGTTGATGGGATAAGTCCCCAACTACCTCTGACTGACTGCTGAAATAACTGAATGCTAAAAATAATCATCTCCTCAAAATATAAAAACTCACCGATATGTTATTTGCTAAGAATTTGTACTACTGAGGATACTCTGGGGCCCGTGCATTTGAACCTATGATATAAGACATCATAGCGCAAAAAAAGCATGCGTTAGTACTTTCAATGTACTGGTATGCTCAGTGAGGTAGAGTGAAATGCATAGGTTCATGATGCATGAACAATACTAACTAAATAACATGAATATGACTTAATGGGAGTACATGTATGAATACATAGACTATAATTAAAATCATGATGATGCTGGATATTGAGTCTAAATACTAATTTACTAATATCTGAGTTTACTGATACTATATTACTGATTATCTAGATAACCGTATCTGACAGTCCTGAAGTCTATAGAACTATATTAAGTTCTGTACTGAGCTGAGTTACTATATATGATAGTCCTGAATTAGTAGAACTAAACTGAGTTCTAATCTGAGACTGAATCTAAAACTAAGACTATGGGAGGTAATCATATAACCGACATGCCTTTTTTGATTAGATTTTAGGGTCCAACCTATAGTCTCAGTTGGAAGAGTGTCAGTACCGTGCCACGAGTAAATACAATTGAAGAGATTCCTCATCTGGCAGGTACTCTAATAAGAACGGTGGAACCCTCAACTGACTAGTTAAATTACCTCATCAACCCTTGACTGGCAGGTTTGACGTCTCAACCTATGCTGGCTACATAGTTTTGGAACACAAGGATTTGATTCTAAGAATCACACCCTCTACTGGCAGATAAGTCCCCATCCTTGGGTTTACTCAGTACTGAATCCTACTCCCAACTAAATAGACACTGAACTGATTTCCTAGTTCATACTAGCCTTAACAGAATTGTTACTGATTATATTGTTTGACTGAATTTGACTAAGTTTGCTGAATTTTGTTAACTGGCAAAATACTACTGAATCTTTCTAACTGATTGGGTTTATTGTGGACTGAACTGAATACTGAACTGGAATGAATTAGTACTGAGTTTCTTGAGTTTTTCTAAATTCTAAAATTGACTAAAATTACCACTGATCATGACCTGACTGAGGCTATTATGTAACTGACAATGGCTCTAGGTATACACCTAAATTGTTGGGTATTAAGTACCTCCAGGACTCAATTGCATAAAGAGTAAAGTGTAACATAAATCTTGAAGGCACAACAATGGCCACATGTTCATAATTCACTTTCTAAGGCATTTCATCAAACACTTGTAAATCTTGAACTTGTACTTGTATAGGGATGGATGCTATCATGTCATAAATACACCAATAATTCACATAGGTATTTTGGCAAACACATGGGAGGCATCACATTATACTTAGGCATGAATAATAATTTAATACATCATGGCTATATTAATCACTTTAATTCCAAAGATTTCAACCCATATACTAACATAAATTCATGAAATTCATTAAAGACATCATCTTGGAAATCACACAACAAGATTAACATAAATATAAATAACACACAACGTGGAAATCATGATTCAAGATTTTAAAAAGGGTTTTTGGAACTCCAAGGGTGAAAGGGGCCCTTGGATGAAAACTTCACATACCTTTATGCTTAGAAGATTGATGGTGCAATTCTTGAGATTTAAATCTTGAATTAAAAACCCAAATGCTTGTTGTTGTGAGAGTTTAAGAGAAAGTATATTTTGGTAAATGAGGGCTTAATTTTGTGTTTTTGGGTGAATGAGAGTGGGGAAATTGACCCATTTACCCTCATAACCCATATTTAAAATTTGTTAAACTGGGCTACCCGTCCCGTCGTGACCCCTACTTTGGTTGACTACCTATCGCGATGCGACCCCTAGCTAGGTTGACTGGGTCTCACAACACGGGCCTATCGTGACCCCTCACTATTTTTAGCATCCAAACTCGCCTTTACGTTAATCAAAAAAACCCAAAACTCACCCGAGATGGCCTACAAGTGATCCTGATCATGAATCAATTTAAAAATTGACAAAATAAGGTCGGGAAGGTCGTGAACTAGGATTACCAAACTATGAAGGCTAAAGTGACTCTAAGTATAAATACTTAGCTGAATTTCCTAAGTCTGAGACCCCATAGTAGGATTTAAAGGATGAGTCAAGCTTAGAATTTTGTGGGGTCTTATAGTTTTGCAACTTGTAGACAGATCCATGGAATATCTGGATGAATTAATTGTGGATATCCTCATAAAGGTTGGTAAATTCATTATTCCTTCTGATTTTATTATTCTTGAGTTTGAGGTAGACGAACAGGTACCGATCATCTTGGGGCATCTATTCTTAGCAACCAGAGGAGCATTGATTGATGTTTGAGAAGGCACACTCAAAATGAGGGTAAAGGATGAAGAGGTGGTATTTGATGTTTACAAAGCACCCAATATAATGCCTTGCTATAAAGATTTATGTATGATCAATGTTATTAAAGGGGAAAAGTGTGGCGTGGTTAGTCCACCAAAAACCTTTTTAGACTACCTAATTGAGTAGCCTAATCTTCTACAGCCTAAGCCTGGCATGATGAATGTTGATGAGCCTGAAAAGGATAAAGTTGAAAAACTTATTTCTCTTGAAAATTCGCATTCAAGAGGGGTGAAGAGAATAAGAAGATGGAGATCAAGTGTGAGTAAAAGGGTAAAGAAATATGGTTGAGTGAGTTGGGTCGTGCCACAACACTAAATCAAGCACTACTTGGGAGGCAACCCAAGTTAAGTAGGTATGTTTCCTTTTTAGTTTTTAGTTTTTAGTTTTTATTTCACGTAGTTTTTATTTTTGGTTGAGTCACAGGTTAATGGGAAGTTAGCGTACCATAAACTTGAGCTAAGGAGCATGACAAAAATAGAGTGTGGGGTCCACGGACCTTTCTTGATACAAAAATATGCTACAAGCTAGGCCTAGAGGCCTCAGAGAGTACTTCTATCTCTTAATTTTAAATTCTCTTTGGGGACAAAGTAGATTTTAAAGTGTGGGGTGGGGAAATTCCTAAATTTTGGCTCAATTTAATTTTTTTTAGTGTAAGATATTCTTGTTGGTGCTATTTTTACTACATGGTACAAGTGTTTTAATGGTAAAAGAATCTGAAATAAGTGAATTGCTACTTTTGAGACTCTTTGCTCATTTTGTGACTTTTTCACTTTTTGGCTTAAATTTAAATTCATGCTTGTGTTGTTGGGAGTCTATGATGATCCTATTGAGTTGAGCATGTTCCATGTGCGTGTGAGATTTTTGTATATTCCTTGTTGCATGTGATGTCTAGAACTTGCCCGATGTGTATGTAAAGCAAAATAAAGAGTGTGGGTTTAGGAGATGATTTAGGCATTTCTTTGATAGCCTTATTTTATTAGGCATTTCTTTGATAGCCTTATTTTATACCTTTTATTTGTCCTACCCTTTGTGCATTATCCTAGTTAACCCCCATTGATCCTTTAGCCTTTTCTTTTGTAGCCTCATATATAGCCTAATCCCTTCTTTGACAGACCATAATTTGATCCAAAAAGTTTCTAAGTGCTTTAATGAAAAAAATTATTTGGTAAGGAGTTTGAGAAATTAAAGAAGAAAAAGGTGAAATTAATGCCCCAAGGTAATAGTTATTGGTGTTTATATTTGATGAGTGGTGGTTGGGAGTGATATAAATGGTGTTAGAAATATTCCCATGCTTGTAGAAAATAAGAAAAATTAAATCTTGAAGGAATAAACATACACCCACCAAGTGTTTGTGAAAATGCTTAAAAGAGATGGGGCAAAATAAAAGAACGGGGTAGACAAAAATAGTGTAAATTGGTTGTTGGAGAGTGGTTGTAAATGTATAATGTATTGTATTAAAGCGCTTAGAGAGGTTAGTCACTATTCCCAAATAGTTCCTACCCGCCCCTTAGCCTACTTTACAACCCGGAAAAGACATATTTGATCCTATACTTGACATTCTAATTTTAGTGGAGCACTACACTAACGGCAAGCCTATGGTTCATTGTTTGTAATTTGTGAGTTCCTTGTGAAATTGAGTGTAATTTGATTCTTGTACCTATCATGTTATGAATTGCTTAATTATGAGTGATTATGGGTTACTCTCTTGTTGTGAGGGGCACATGTTTGATGAATGTGGGTGATTTGTAGGATGTCCTTGATTGAATGATAAGCATGAGTTTTATAACTAGGTGAGTCAATTTTTGAGTGTAGGATGTTTTGGAGTAGTGTTCATAAGCTTTCAATTGTCTTTGTAACATGCTTAGTACAGAAACTTACATTCTGTGTAGTCATTGCAGTACTATCTTGAGTGTCTTGAATGTAGTAGAAGTGTAGAGTCTCCAGCTAATGATGTTTATAGTGAAGATTTGTTCGAGGACAAACAAGGTTTTAAGTATGGGGTGGTGATGTTGGGTGTATTTATGCATTCTAGCGTCACTATTCTAGTCATTTTAGCCTTGTTTTGAGGATGATTCGTATGCTACATGGTTTAATAATGAGATAAATGTGTATCAAAGTGTTAAATCATGTGTTTATAATGTTCAAAGTGCTTTCTGAACAAATTTGTACCTAAAAGATTCATTTAGAGTTCAATCCGAAACACTAGTTATACTAGCTTGAGCTAGGTGCTTATCTAGTTGGTCTCGTTGGATTCTAGTGTGTTTAATGTGTTACAAATGATTTTAATGTGTAATTATGAGTGGAATAACCTATTGGTAGTGAGAAAAGTTCAATTTGAGTGAGTGTACAGGTGGAATAATAAGTGAAAGATCAATGCGAACTAGCCTAGCTTAGCTCTTGTTTTGATGTATCGTTATGAGTATTATGTTGTGTTTGTCTACTAATTCGTGTGGTGTGAGTATGTAGTATGATTTGGGATCTAAATATGATGATATTTTGATGTTAAGAAGGCTTGAAATAGATTGGAAAGACACTACAAGACAAGGGACTAAGAGGGGAGACTCAACACTTAACCAAAATTCGGAGAGCAACTTCTAGAGGCTCAGGGCGATTTTGAGGCGCCGCCCCACCTGGAGTAGGGATATGGGAAGGGTACAACATTTCCCGGAGCAGTGCTCTAGCCAGGGCTGATCCTCACCTAGATCGGGGTTATAGCTAGGGCGACTCCCCATCAACTCTCAGGCTCAATAACTGACAGTTTCCAACTCCAACACAAACTTGGCTTACTCCTATACTATAAATACATGTTATATCACATTTTAACATATCTTTGGACATATTTTGGAGATTAAGGGTCTGATAAAACGTCATAATTACATTTCTATTATTTTTATTTAGTTCATTCATGTTTTTAGTCATTAATTACCAATTTGTGATTACGATTATGACTATGCATGGCTAAACGCCCTTTTCTGGGGTTGAAGCCAAGAAAATGAGTACTATAGTTTTGAATTGAATTTGTTTATTTTGCTTATCATTATTGGTTGTGTGTTCATCTTTGATTTAACTATTTTAAAGATTTGTGACCCTTGAAATATATCAATTGTCTACCTTTTGATCTCGGGAAAGAGAATAGGGGATAGAACATGGAGATGAACAAAATATGGTTCTTGTTCCTTTATAAAATAAGGAATCTGAATTAATGTCTAGGATAGGGATGTACTTAGATGCCTTACTTGATTCACATGTACGATGATATCTTTAAAGAACATAAGTGGACCATTACATCCCCGCTCAACGATGTAGTTGTAAGGTTTAACTTAGGTAAAGAATTAGATGTTGGGAAACCACAATCATGCAATTAACACTACGAATTAACAACCAAGATAAAAAAGTTAACGAATGAAGTTCAATAACATAGTATGATTTTAACCCTTGTTTTCCTCTTATTGATTGTCTTAAGATATTTATTTCCCGCATTGTTTAATTTTATACAATTTACAACTTTAAAACTCTTTTTGGTTACTATTGCATCGAATTAATCTAAACTATGAATTGAAATCAAATCGTTGCTAAATCAAGTCTCTGTGGGATCGATACTTGGCTTCTTGAAGGCCATTTTACTACTTGATAAGACCACATACACTTGCGTGTGCGCTTGGATGCTATCAAAACTGTAATGGATATTGAACCAAAAGAATATATGGAAGAAAATCCGAAGGAAGACCCAGAAGCAGATCCAATAGAAGGTATGGAAGATCAAGAAGAAGAGCTTACAGAGAAGATGGAGGAATATTCGAAATAAGAGGAGTATAGTCTCATAGGATTCGATAATGACGAGGATGAAGATCACCAGGGGTAGCAACCTGACTTGTCCCCAAAATACCCCCTTGACCTTATTATGATCTGGATGATGACGATGAAGATCCCCTAACCTGGCCTTGGTTCCATCTCCCATTTTTAGTTTTCTATAGGTCTTGCGCGACTACCCTGATGTTTTCGTACCTTTATTCTCTTCCTCTTACTTTCCTAAAGGTATTATATGACCTATCTTAATGTTTTTGTACTTTTATGTCCTACATTTTACTTTTCCTTAAGGTTTTGCATGACTTATATAAAATGCCAACTATTATATAATATTGAATTCGAGGCTTTTTATTAAATCCAATTCTCATTCTGTAACTCAGGGTTTTCCACTCCATCCCCGAATATTAATGAAGATAGATTCATCTTGAATTTGAGAATAGGCTAAAACTTTGGATCAATTTATCATTAATGCTTACACCGTAGGCCCACCTCTGGCAAAAAGATACTCCATATTAGGATGCATTTTAAATGCCACCAACTTGGCATATATGTGTGTTACATATTTTTTACATCTTTCAATGTCTCCCAAACCAACATGGTTTCCTTTTTCTCTTTCTTTTCTTTTTATTTTGTTTATTAATCCCTAAAGAAGTTGATTTTTGTCGACTTGCAAACTGGCTGAATCACAATACGACCTCTAGTCCAAAGGAAAAATGGCTAACAAGGAAGAATCTAACAAGGCTACAATGATATCAGTAGATGATGTCGACAGTTTTCAAAAGTTGTCAAATACCCAAAACGATGAACAAATGGCTAACAAATGGAAGCCTTTAAGTCGCTATCTAAGGATGAATGATATATAAGATTTTCTAGAAATTGACAATTTGAGGGTCATCTATAAGTCATATTATTTGAAATAGGATAGTGTGCAAGATCACCTATGAGTTGATAGCCTGTAGGTCATCCGTAAGCCACAACAACATCCTAACCGGATAGTGTGCAAGATCACCCAAAAATCAATAGTTCAAAGGTTATCCGTAAGTCGCAACTAAATCCTTATCGGAGAATATGCAAGATTATCAAATTGATACGTCCAAGGGTTCTCTATAAGTCGCGTCATATCCAAGATCGATTATGTGCAGGATTACCCAAAGACTAACAATTTGAGAGATTATCTATAAGTCATATTGTATCCAAGGTCGAATGATGTGCAGGAACCCCTGAAATCTAGTGATTGGAGGGATATCTGTGAGCCATCTCTTTTCCAAAGTCGGATAATGTGGAGGATTACCTAAAAGCTAGAAATTCTAAGGATATCTGTAAGTTGACTCGTATCCAATATCAAATAATGCGTAAGATTATCCAAAAATTGATAATTTAAAGGAAATTTATAAATTGATCATCGGCTATAATCAAAGAGGTTATCATTTCACATACAAAAAGTGATATAGGTAACCAAAAGGGTTGCCACACCAGCACAATATTACACGATTGTAGGGACCGTTCTGCATAAAGTATCGACGGTGTCCAAAAGGGCCACCCCACTTTGAAGACATATTCAACCGACAAATTTCATAATCATACAACAACCAAGAGGGTTGTTGTGTTTTTTGTTGCCAGTTATTTCATTCCAACCAGGTACATGAAGAGATGACTCCGCTTTTCAAGCCACAACTCACATGGAGATATGGTAAAAGACTACCTATCTCTTTCGTGAATTATGTTAGCACTAACAATTTTGTTTGAGATATTTTTGAGAGCATCCGAGAGGATAAAAAATCTCAAATCAAACCCACAGGTGCGGACGACTTCAAAAAGGACGCAATACAACGTGGAACTCTTTCTTAGCAGGAAAATGGGACATAGTCTAGAGAGGGACATTAAACTCTTTGGACGCAAGCTAAAGGATGATCGCCACCACCATAAAGCCACACCCCTGTTAGAAGGCATATGGGTATTTTAGGATGTTCCAAGTCTCAGCTTTAACTACGGGATATTTCTTAACTCATGCTGAGGGTAACCTTCTCTTTCTGCAAAATTCGAGTGATAAGACTCCCAGAGTTTTGGAAATTATGCCCAGGTAAATTCTTACCTATGGATGTGAAGATATACATGTTCATGGTTAAGAGGTTACAAGTCTCTTTTCCATAACTCGATCAACTTGTCACTCATCTTGAGCCAAAGATCGTCTGAAATAAAAGACTATCTTTTCTATCGATCGAGTCGAACTACAAGTAGTCTGATTCCCTGAGTCCTGGAGATATGTAGGCTGGGCTCTATGTAGAAAACTTGACTGCATTCCAACCTCCCCCCAAATCCCTTCATTCCCCAACTTCTCAATTTCATAAAAGACTCCAAAACCGTGATGGTTGGTGAATTTTCTTGGAAGTTGTGCTTAAAATTAAGCTTTATGAACTACAAGTGGCCTGAATTCTCACAAAACTTAAGCTATGTAGGAAACTTGATATCGAGGTTCATCCATAACTCCATGAAGCTCGTGCGAAAGCCAACCTCTTCTAGATTCGAATTTGTGGTCGGACAAAAATTAGTAACGTCAACCTCCCTTTGCCTAGGGTTACTTGCATCCACCCTACTCAAAGGGAAAGGGAAGTTGTTGACACCTAATTTTGCCCTCCATAACTAAGTTTAATTTGGAGTTTCTTTGATTTTCAAATAAAATTACAACATTTATTTTATCCGAATAAAGGATTTTTTAAAGTAATTATTTGGGTAAATTGGTCAGTTTAAGTAGCGATTATATATTATCGTGTTCAATTACACGAGATTATATAATGTTGTTACTTAAATATTTATTTACAAAATATCAGATTTTAATCAAGGCTAATGTTGAAGACAAATTCAAAAGATTGAAATCTTGATTTAAGTATGTCTTTGTTTCTCAAAATAATTTATTTGGATAAATATATGTTTGATTTATTTTAAATTAAGAAGCTCGGAACTAAACAAGTATTTAATTCATATCGAATTTCAATTTGATTTAGTAAATTTATTAAATTTAGTCCTAATTGGAATCAAATTGGCCCCAATCGTAATACAATTGACCAATTGGTATTCAAGTTGGCTAGAATTTAAATTTAATTGCCTAAATTATAATTCGAATCCCTAATCTACCCAAAATAATCTGACACTGTATTAGTTTCAGCCCACCAATCACCATAACCCCAATTCAATTTTTAAACCCACATCCAACCTCAATCGGCCCAACACATCAGCCCAGCTATTCCTCTTTTTCTCAAACCCAATAACCTTCCAACAACTGGCCCTCCTATCTAATAGTCGGTAGGCCCAGAGAATATCATAAAAGCCCCAAATCGGACCACTTCCATCAAGCAACCCGACCCATTTTCTTTTCTCCCTAACCTTATCAAGAAACAACAGCTTCAAATCAATACCCAACAACGCACGTCAATCTGTCATTTGACCTGAACCCAACTTGACCAACTCTAAATCGACCTATAACCAACCCATTTCTAGTATTCCTCACACATTCCACGCGATAGTACGATAAGGAAGGACCCCGAAGCTTCTAGAAATGGGTGAGTTGGCTCACCCCAACGTCCAAATCTCATGAATCTTAGGGTTATGGTTACGATTTCATACACATATGGCTGGTTTTCACTGGTTATGGGGAAAATTCATTTTCCCTAAATGGGATTGGTCCACGAATGGTAAAGACCACTTAAGAAATGATGAAAAGGGTATTGTCTATTGGGGGTAGCGGAGAGTCGAATGGGATTTTGAATTTTTTCCCTTTTTAAAATCCCTAGAATACCCCGAATTAGTGCCCTATATAAAGGCCCATCAGGTCACTATTTTAGGGTTTTTTTGGGGGCCTCTAGGGTTCTTTCTAGGGTTGGATTTTTGAGGTTCAAAAAATTGGTTTTTTTGGCTCTTGGGGTTCAAAAATCAGAGGTTGGGGTATTAGGGTTGAGAAAATAGAGTTTCTTCTGGGCGCTACTATTTTGGGGATTTTCCTTGGGGGGTCCTAAAGGGGGTTTGAAATTGGGGTTGTAAAAAGCTGTGGGTTAAATATTTTTGAGAAAAAGAAGAAGAAAGTTTTTTCTTTCGAGGTCTAGGAGGGGAAAATACCCTTTGGAAAAAGCAAACAGTCTTGTTTTATAGTAAAAATCTTTTATTTCGAGAAGTTTGTCGACCAAGTAGGGTTTCCGAGTTGACGAAGACGTCATTTCTTAGAGTTTGTGATTCCGAACGAAGCTCGAGTCCTGTTTTACTGTCCTGAGAGAGGTAAATTTATTGATGCTTTATTTATTTTCTCCTCATTTTGCCTCGTTTCCATTTTTAAAGTAGTAGTAATTTTATTTTTTTTATGCTCACTGTGAATGGCTGTAGAAGCCTTGGAAGGCTGTAGGTTTTTTCTTGATATGGTCGAACCAAATTCATGATAAAATCCATGTTCTATTGATGGTTTCATTATTTTGGTTTATATGGCCTGAGTTCTCTGTCTCGTATTGTTGATGTTAGATAGCTATGCATCTATTTTGATAGAAATCGACATATGCTAGAATTAATTCATTTGTTTGCTCGGATCATTGTTACAACTCTTTTTTAGATTACCCTGATTTTGGTCTATTAAATTGGAATAGAATGATTTCGCATGGATTTGTTAGTTTACTGGTTCAGGCTTAAGGATTACATCATCGTGATCATTATTCTTCTAAGCATTCTTGCCTTAGTTCATCTTCTGGTTTACTGTTTTGGTTCAGGGCATCCCATTTTTCTTATCTCCACTTCTAACTACTTAATCCATTTACTATTTGTTTCAGGCGTTTGTCCACTCAATCTATTTAACTGTGTGATTAGTGGGTTATAATAGTTTCTCATAGAATCCTGCCGATTCTAGATTAAATAGTAAGTTGTCTCCCTTATTAGATTGACTGTGGATTCAATGAGAATGAGAGTAGGAAGAGTTGAGCTCTAGAGAAAACCTTGAGTATCCTAAATCGGCTTCTCTAGGTTGCTCCTCATTCCAAGTTCTCCTCATTCTAAACTCGAATTTCTTCGCTAAAGTTGAATAAATCTTTGCTTATTGTCGGCTTGTTCATGTATCACTCTCACTAAATCATAGTTGACTGTTTTAAAAAAAAAACTGGAATGCTATTTTCTTCCTGTTTGCTACTTTTGATGTACGGTAATCTCATTTTGATTTTAAAGTTTTCTTAAGATATGAAAATGGACTACAGGGCCAAATTATGTCTTCGCCGTGGCTAATTTTGATTAGCATAATTAAATGTACTATAATTTTCTCATGAGAATGGATTAAAAAAATTATTGGATAAGGCTTTCTTTTCTTTCTTTCCTTCCTTGATTCGCATATGAGAAAAATGTGGTACCTCATCACACGCTTGAATCATCCGAAATTCGATTTCCTTTTTGATGACAGAGCATAATCTTACATATGCCGTATATCTTTTAAAAGGTTTGTATGTTGTTTAAAGCTCATTTGTTTGTTAACACAGTTAAAAAAAATTACGATTTAGGCATTAATTATTTGAAGTTTCAGTTATCATTTTCCTCGCCTAGAGTGATTAAGTGTATAACTCTTGTATGTTTGGAATTTTGAAACCTGAACGTTGCTTGTGCGATCCATGGTTTATGTAGTATGAAATCAACTTGTTGGATTTATAATTCTTTCTCCCCTTGAGTATTAATCACTAATGAATTAATTAAATTAATATTTTTAAATCCTTTTAGTCTTGTAAGGAACCAGGATTCGAACTTCGTTTGAGAAAACAGTCATTGTTATTTCTTTCCTAGCATGTTTTGTTGTATTTCTCTTGATTGATTTACATCCTTATGCTTGTATTACGAAATCTTTTCATTGTGACATGCTTGATTGATGAATCTCATGGTATTAAAGTGATAAATTGTTTGTCTTATTTGCTAAGGATTATAAGAAACCCTTCTTGGGATTTATTCCCTCCTGTAGTGGGAACTTCCTTAATCTATTATGAACGTCATCTTCAAATTTTATAGAACTTATCTCCTGTGGCACTCTTACCTGTGTATGAATGTATTTGAATGAAGCATGAATTTGATAGTTCAGTACTTTTTAAAATCTTGAGCACATGTATTAATTCTTGTATCCTTTTCTTTGCATGAACTCGTCGATTGAGTCCTACAAACTCCTTCCCTCTTGCATATTCATGATGGGACAACGAGGCCCATCTCACCAAGTCAGTCTCGAAAGAGACCCCAAAGTCGGTTAAAATGGCGTATGGATATGAGGAGTCAAAAGAGAAAATGGGTTAAAGTCCCATATTCGAAGCGGCTAAGAGACTTGAAAATCTTGGTTTTTCCATTTTATTTGTTCATTTTATCATTCTTCATTGTTGTCTTTATTTATTTAGTTATTTATGTTTTATTCATTCATTTGGGCCTCAAAGCCAAAATTGTATTTAATACAGGTAGAGTAAGATTCGAGCCAAAGGCTCAAGAATTAGACTAGGACAAGTGAAATGGGTCGAAAGCCCAATTAGACTAAGACAAGTCTTATTGATTTGGGCCCAATGGCCTAAATCCCTTATTTTCTCTCCTCCCCTTTTTTCTTTATGCTTGTTTGCCTTATGTGTTTTTTCGAACCTAGTTAAATCCTTAGTCAAGTCGCTAAAATTTGGTTTTGCATAAACACCAAAATATTCCTAAAATCGCTTTTCTTTTCAAAAATCAACTTTTTCAAGGTTAATCAAAAGACGTTTCAAACAGGTCGGATAACTGCAAGTTTGCGAACATTTTAGGTGCTTAACACCTTCCTAAAATGTTAATAGGAACTGCTTAATCAGAATCTCTTAACTTAAAACAATTTTTCCTGTTTTGAATCGTTTTAAGTAAACTCTCTAAAGGTTTCTTAATTTCATTTCAAAATTAAGTGGCGACTCTCTTTCAAAATTCAAATTTCTCTGCAAAACAAGTAGATGATGTCAAAAGTTTTTAAAAGTTGTCAAATACCCAAAACGATGAACAAATGGCTAACATGGCAAAGAAAATCAAAATCTTGAAAGAAGGACTACGTCAAATGAGAGACTTGACTAAGCTCATATTTGCTACCTTTCCCGCTCAATTCCAACCTCAAAATGTTGAATTACCTTTGCTCACTCCCACTAACTTAACAAATCCACCTTTACATTCTCAAGCTCCACTTTCTCCTATACCCTCCGCTAGGGCTATGCTTGATCTTTCATTGCCCCCTTAGAACTTTACCATTCCAGTCCATCCAATAATGCAACACATACCTGAGATACACGTCACTTTTGAGATACCTATGCCACCGGTATATGCTACTAAAGCTCCTACTTTTTCAATATCTGCTACTGTTAAAGTTCCATATGAGGTCGATCGATATGTGAGATTAGAGAAACATGTCCACTTAAATGGATAAGGTTCGATAGTAGCTCAACTCAAAATTTCAAAAGGGCATTTAGAAATATGTAAGTCACTAGAGAAACTGATAGTCTGGATTATAATTACTTGCTCATCCATCTAGACATCGATATGCTAGTGGGGTACAAACCACCAAAGTTTAATGTATATGATGAAAATGGTAATCCTCATGCACATCTAAGGGTCTATTGCAAAAAACTGGTTGGTATAGAAAGGAATAAGAAGCTGAGGATGAATTTGTTCATTTGAAGTCTACCAAGGGAAACTCTGACTTTGAAAACTCAAAAAGAAGTTGAGGATGAAGTTGTTCATTCAAAGTCTGTTAACGGAAGCTCTGACTTAGTACACTCACCAAGACCCTCATAAGTGGCATGATTGGCAGAAATGGCTGATGAATTTATGAGTCACTTCAGGTTTAACACCGAAATCACCTTAGTAGGTTCTCATTGAATAATATATAGAATAAGCCATTAGAGCCATTTCATAAATATGCGTGGCGATGAAGGACTGAGGCCGCAAGGATACAACCCCTACTGGATGAAAGTGAGCTCTCCAAATACTTTATCTGAGCTCAAGAAGGTGTTTACTTTGATAAGATGATGTCGATGATAGGCCTGAATTTTGCAGAGTTGGTTAATATGGGAGATTTCATAGAATAAGGCATTAAGTTTGAAATATTCAGCCTATGGTTGCATTGCAAGCCACAACTAAAGACATACAGTCTAGTTCTATTGGTGGTAACAAGAAGAAGAAAGAAGATGTCTCAACCATCACACCGTACTGCCAACTTGGAAGTTCTTCCTACCATTACCCTAACAATCCCCAGATTGTTGCACTATTTAATATACGATACTTATTATAATCTACTTCAAGCTCCAAAATGCCAAAACTCTCCAAGACCATATGCCCCTTTACAAGACCAAATTCACCAAAGCAGAGTAATATATGAACCAAGACCATATCCAAATCTCAAAACCAAAAATAGCCGCACCTACATACCTAATGTAGAACTTTTGGCTCAATTATAAGAAAGGTTGAGTGCGGTAGGCTTGTTGCATCCAGTCAAAAGAAAACCCCAGATCCAACCTCTTAAAACTTTGATGGAAACAAGAAATGTCCTTATCACTCAGAAGTCCAGGGGAATGACACGAAAGAGTGTTATGGTCTAAATAACCATATTAAGTCTCTAATAAAAAAGGGAGTAATCAAATGCACCCCTGCTTTTCCAAATGTGAACATTAACCCTTGTCCAAATCATGAGAATAAAGAAGTCAACTTGATTATGAGGATGTTTGGATGAGATTTTAAAAAGTAGCTTATAAGCTAAAAGCTAAAACTCATAAGTTTGAAAGACCCTACTTTTGGCTTTTAGCTTATTTTTGTACTTTTGTTGACCTAAAAGTGAGTAATTAAAAGTGATAGCGCCCAAGCATACACACAAGTGTACGTGGTCTTATCAAGTAGTAAAGTGGCTTCAAGATAGACCAAGTATCAATCTCTCAGGGACTTGCGTTCGCCGACTATCCAATTCTAGTTCAACAATTGAGAAAAAGTAAACAATATAGTTTTAGAATTGTAAACTAAACATAAAGTAAACTAATGTAGAACTGTAATGACTTTGGACAATTAATGGATAGAAGCCCAGGGTTAAAGTACTCCAAACAGTCATACTATGTTAATGATTTAATTTGTTAACTTGCTTGTCTTGGTTGTTGATTCGTAGGGTTAATTGCATGATCATGGTTTCCCAACCTCTAATATTTTACCTAATATGGATAGTACAACTACATTATTAAGAGGGGATATAATAGTCCAATTAAGTGAATTAAAGCTATCACCTACATTTGAATCAAGTAAGGCATCTAAGTACATCCTTATCCTAGACGCTAAGTTTAATTCTTTATTTTATAAAAGAATAAAAAATCAAAATTTGTTTATTTTCATGTTCTATCTCCAATCTCAGTTCCATCTATATATAGCCATTCTTATGTCATTGCATGCATTCACAAATCAGGTCAGCAATGTATCATGTTTCAGACTCAGTCATGTAATTATGTTTTAAGTTACACATTTCAAGTATATAATCTTAGTTTCCCTAGTATTTTCAGCATAATCAGTCTCATTTGAGGATGAATATTACCAAGAGGGAGATATTTTAATACCTCATACTTTTCTTAGCTTAGTTCAGCTCCTAGTTGTATGTATAAAAGGCTTACAACTTGAAAATTTTACTAAGTGTTGGGGACTTAGTCATATTTTTGGCCTGTTAACTTTGAGGATTTTTAAATGTGTCTTCTCGACCCCTACACGTAGGTTTTTGAGTTAATTCATGTTCAGGGGTGTAAGGAACATGTCTCGGGGAAGTTTTAGATTTTTTGGACGAGGATTGGGTCGTGTTTGGATTTCGTTTCCAAAACCTCACAGCGATAGTGGTGTGTAGCAGTAGGTATAGCGATGAGCCCTTCATCACATTGTGATGTACCTTTAATCTATGTTCCAATTTTGAATTTAATTCTCTGAGAGGAAATTGAGTGTTTTTCCCTCAATCCAATTTGTAAAAACATAAATTAAAACTTCGGTTAGGGCATTATATGCTTATTTTCCCTATTTTTTCATCTAAAAAACAAACCCTAATCATCCCCTAAGTTCATCAATTTCATTCCTTTCTCTCCAAGAAAACCAAGAATTTATGTTCCCTAATCCAAGAACTTTCAAGAAAAGCATCAAGATTGTGTTTGTCTTTCAAGCTTATGGATTTAAGGTATGTGTGATGTTCATCCATGGGCCTTTTTCACCCATGTAGTCCAAGAATCACCCTTTGATATCAAAATATGAGTTTTTACATGTTTATGATGAATTGTCTCCAGGAAGTTGGTATTGAATTTGATTACAAGTTATGTTACAAGTGTTTTTAATGGAATGAGCCCTTATATGATTTGAGTATTGAAATCGCCATGTTAAATCCCTAATTCATGGCTTTAGTATTGTAACTATGGTTTTAATCACATGTTTTACCCGTTCCCATGCTTAAATTCATGACTCCCATGTTTTGATGAAATATCAAAATATTGGGTTTTGAGCAATGATAATTTATTATGGTTTTAAAGCTTCATATTTCCTTATTGTTATTTTCATTCAGTGTTGGAGGGTTATGAACATCCAATACGTAGCTATTTACATAATTTCAGTATCTTCAGAATGATTTTAGATAAACCATGAGAGTTGTTCTTTATTTAGTATCATGATCAGTTGTCTGCTGAGTTAAGCTTAGTTTAGTCTAATAATTAGTGTCATTCAATTAGGAGTAGGATTTAGCCAACATACGTTAGAGATATCAACCTGCTAGTTGAGGGTTGATAAAGTGTTTACCTGCCAGTTGAGGGTAACACACATCTCATTAGAGCACTTTCCAAATGAGGGTGACTTATCAGTCCTTCAGGGCATTAGTTTAGTGGATCCACACAGCCAACGTTAGTACCCATGGTACAGTACTGACACCCTTTCAACTGGGGTTACAGGTTGGACCTCGATTAGCTCAGATTGGGGCATGTCGGTTAGATGATATCTCCCACAGTCTCAATTCAGTGTTCAATACATAATTTAGTTTAGGTTTTCTTGACTATAGCATACAGTTCTTCAGTTATTCAGTTACCAGATTTTTGTATTTCTGTCTACGAACTATTTCAGTATCATTTTATATGCTTGGTCATGCATTCTCAGACTTTATAGCTTTCACGTATTTATGAATCAGTTATCTCATGCTATTTTGTCGATCATTATTTTATGCACATGAACCTATGCATTTCATCCTAACCTCATCTCATATACCATTACATTCAAATTATTGATTGCATGTTTTTCTTCGCGCTGTGATGTCTTATATCATAGGTTCAGATGGTCAGTTTCCTGACTGCGCTTAGACAGTTCAGCTTATCAGTAGCAACAGTTTTGGTGAGTCCTCATATGTTAAGGACCTGATAGGTTGTTTTAGTATTTCTGTATTTCTTTTCAGTTAGTTTAGTTTGGAGTTAGTCGGGGCCTGTCTCATCAAATCCTTAGTTAGTTTAGAAGCTTTCAAATGTTTTTCAGTATTTCAGATAGTTAGTCAATTTATTAGTTTTTTGATCATTCTTTTTAGTATGTCATCAGACATTTAGACTTATGATTTAAACCGTATTGTTAATATTTTAACCTTATGTCTTTACTCAATTGTTTCTGCACATGTTCATTATCAGTATACTATTCAGTGCTCACAGTAGGTACCAGCCCCTAGGTTAGCTTGTGGTCACTTATGATCGTAAGCACCGTTATCGCGATTAGGGGGTAGCCTCAGGTCATGATAATTCCCTTGTACCCTTCACCCACTATAATACATATGTACAAGTATACACTTGGGGGATTTCCTTGTACCCCATAAGTATTTGGTCATCAAGACCAATCCTTATGTCGGAAAACATGAGTTTCCAGTGTCAACCTTACAGACTCACACGTTCATGGCTAGCTATCACAACCCCCATTATTGCCCAATTAAAATATTTAACACATTACCAAACCACCAATTCCAGGAGTCAATTATTAAGGCATTATAATATGGTATCATCATACCGACTATACCTTGCAAGCAATGTCATTATCCAACACTTAGGGGATTTTCATGTACCCAATGTCATTCCCGTGATCCCACAAGGTTTTAATAGATTACTCAATTAGGGGATTTCATTGTACCCCATAAGGTTTTCAAAACCATATTTAACCAAAGACATGGCCAACAAGGACTTTACAAACCATTAAAAATCAACCCAACCAATTTAGGTTCCATTACAATACTATGCAATGCAAAGTTTTCAATGATAGTTAAACTATGTGACAAAATTATTCTCCTAGACATTTTAAAAAACATGCCGAGGGCATAAGATTTCCAAAACCAAAAATCATGTATCAATTCACCACTCCCATGTAACCACATGTTCAAACCACAATTATAATAGAAAAACCGTAAGAAAAACATGGGAAACATTATCTAACCAAGAAACAACCAAAATCCCCAACCTATATTTCAAAACCAAAATATTACCACAATAATACCATTAAAACCTTTCATTAAAACATGCTTTTATTTGAACTAACAATGAGGGAGGAGTAACATGCCTGAGTCATGAAGATTCAAAGAGAGATTTTGATCCTTAAGCCTCTATATGACCACCTTGAAGAAACCCTAGTCAATCTTCTTGAGAGGTTTTTAGAGAATATTTTTAATCTTCCAAGTGAAGAATGAATAACCAAATAGGGTTATAAGATGTGGGGTCTTAAGGATTTGAGATGGGAAAATTCTAAAATACCCTCAACATAAAGGCTGTAGAAAACTCACAGGAGGGTACAGTTGGACCCCTCCACTCATACCACATCATACGAATGGTACCTTCCACTCGTACCTTGGTCAGAAAGTTGGACATCATACTCTGTCTAACATAAAACTCCTTAACCTAATTGTACCCTAAAT
The DNA here is from genome assembly GCF_002878395.1 of Capsicum annuum. Taxonomy (NCBI): domain Eukaryota; kingdom Viridiplantae; phylum Streptophyta; class Magnoliopsida; order Solanales; family Solanaceae; genus Capsicum; species Capsicum annuum. The sequence continues at coordinate 178,363,617 of NC_061120.1, read as the reverse complement.
ATATGACTAGTACCTTTCAAGTCGTACCCTAAGCAGAAACATCTAGGCTAGACACTGGACAACATACGGTTTGGCTCTATACTTCTCGTATCATATACATATGACTCGTATAGAGTCTTCTCGTATCAAGAACAAAACTTGGCCAATGTGACACTGACCAACATATAACTAGGGTCCTAGATCTATATCTTTATCATACGAGTGGTATGGTGTAAGTCATATTATGCACAAAAGGTTCAAGATTCAGGAAATTTTCAAGGGCAAAACACCAGGGTGTTTTACCTCCCCTGTGCTGTGCAGGCCCATTGCGGGGGCTACTATCGTGTGGCACAGGAACATTGAGAGTCTGAGGTATTAGCCTTTTGCATTGTCTCATACGATGCAGGGCCAAAATACAGCTTTCCCTTATGCGACGCATGACCCTATGTCACTCCTAAACGTCCTCAAGTTTCTAAATTCATTTCAAAATATTTTACACTTATTTTAAGGGTCATATAGGTTCATTTTTTGATCTTTAACAGGGTGCAAACTTATGGGGCATTATATCATTCCCTATTTTGATCATCCATCCCTGAGTGATGATTTATGATAAATTTAGCATGATTTAAGAAAACACATCAAGCGATAAGAGTAACCTTAGGATTAATACCTTTCATAACTTCCTCTTAAGATTCAAACAAAGAGGGGTATCTAGCCTTCATATCGTCTTCCAATTCCTAAGTAACTCCTTCTATTTTTTGATTCTTCCACAATATTTTAACCAATGCTATTTCCTTGGATCTTAAATTCTAAAATTTACTATCTAGGATCTTTATAGGAATTTCCTCATATGACATGAAATCTTTCACACCAATATTCTCTATAGTGATAACAAGAGAATGGTCACCCACACATTTCTTAAGCATTAACACATGGAAGATATGATGAATCAATGCCAAACTTATAGGCAAGTACAACTCATAGGCATATTACTAAACTTCCTCAAAATCTGATAAGGACCAATGTAACGAGGACTAAACTTACCTTTTATTCACACCTCATCACTCTTTCAATAGGAGAGAATAAAACTCAATCACCAATTTCAAACTTCAACTCTCTTCGCCTAACATAGGCATATGAATTTTGGTGATTTTTAGCAGATTTAAGTTTCTTTCTAATCACTTTAACCTTCTTCTTTGCTTGGTATACAAGGTATGGCTTGGAAATTCTGGTCTTGCTAACCTCATACCATCCAATTAGGGACCTACACCTTCTACCATAAAGAGCCTCAAATAGGGATATTTGGATTTTGGAGAGATAACTTTTATTATATGAAAACTTCATAATAGGTAATGGTCCATCCAACTATCCTTAAAGTCAATAACACAAGCCCTTACCATATCCTCTAGAGTCTAAATAGTATGATCCACTTTTCCATCCGTTTGAGGATGGAAAATAGTGCTAAGGTTCACCTGCATGCCCAAACCATTTTGAAAAGATCTCCAAAATTGAGAAGAAAATTATGTATCTCTATCAGATATGATAGACATGGGAGCCCCATGCAGCCAAAAATTCTCCTAAATTTATAACTTTGTTTAATACTCTCTCTAATAATTTGTTCTTACCACAAGAAAATGAGCATACTTGGTTATTCTATCAATGATGACCTAAACAGAATCATACTATTTTTGAGAATGCGGGAGGCCGATAACAAAATTTATGTTAATCATCTCCCACTATTACATGGGAATAGCTATATCTTGCGATGTGCCACTAGGACTCAAATGCTTAACCTTAATTTGTTGATAATTTAAACACTTAACAATGAAATTTTCAATACCTCTTTTCATGTTATTCCACCAATACATCTTCTTTAAGTCATAATACATTTTAGTAGAGTCGAGAGGAACAATATACTTGTAGACATGGGCCTTAGTCTTGATCCTCTCCTGCAGTTAATCAATATCGAGAATACACAGTCTTCTTTAATACCACAATATACCATCTTCTCTAATTTTAAAAGAAAAAACATTCTGCTAACCAATATCTTTCCTGATTTGCATCAATATAGGATCACTAGCCTATGTCTCCTTAACTTCAGCAAACAAGGATGACTTTTCCACTTCAAGAACAATCACCACTCCATCCCCAGAGTCTAAAAGTCGTATGACCAAATTAGCAAGATGATGGATGTCCTTTACCCGATCCCTCTTTTCCTCCTCCATATGAGAAAAGCTTACCATGATAACCTTCTAAGAGCATCAACAACAGTATTAGCCTTACCTGGGTGATAGATCAAGCTCATGCCATAATCCTTCAATAACTCAAGCTTCCACCTTTGCCTGAGATTCATCTCTTTTTGTGTGAATACATACTGCAGATGTTGCACCCAAGTTCATACACAAGTGTACGTGGTCTCACCAAGTAATATAGTGGCCTTAAAGAAAGCCAAATATTGATCCCTCAGAGACTTGTGTTGACAAATTATCCAATTCTAGTTCAACTATTGAGATAAAGTAACCAAGAGAGTTTTAGAGTTGTAAATTAAAAGTAAAGTAACTAATGCGGAAAAGTAATGACTTTGGATAATCAATGGCTAGAGACCTAGGGTTTGGATAATCAATGGATAGAGACCTAGGGTTAAGGCTTATGAACAATCATACTACGAATCTTGGTTGATGATTTGTAGGGTTTATCGCATGATCATGGTCTCCCGACCTCTAATCTCTACCTAAATTGGACATTACAACTACATCGTTGAGTGGGGATGTAATAATCCAATTAGATTCATGAAGCTATCATAATATATGTGAACTAAGAAAGGATAGTAGGTATATCCCTATCCTAGTTTCTAATTCAAATTCCCTATTTTATAAAAGAATAAGAACCTTACTCTATTTATCTCTATATTCTATCTTTCTATTCCCCCTCCCCCCTCCCAAGATCAGAAGGTCGACAATATATCTATTCTAAGGTTAGCTACTCCTTAAAATAGTTAAAACAAAGAGGAAAAAACCCAAAAATATGATAATAAATCCAAACAAGTTCACTCCAAAGCATAAGTAAACGTGTTCTTGGCCTTAACCCCAGAAAGAGGAAGTTTAGTCACTAATAGACATAACTGTAATCCAAATCAATGAATACATGATTAAATCTATTAAAAAGATAAATTAAAGAGAAATAAACCCTAATTAAAGTGTGTATCATCCCCTCTCCAAAGCTCTAAGTCATCGAAGGTGTTTCACAAAGTGTACAAGAGTTCTATTTATAGAGGGACAATTTTTGTCGTTGGTGGACAAAGGGACACGTTGCGTTGCTTATTTTAAGGGAGAGAGCTTCGCATCGCAGGCAAATCAAGAGGGAACACTGTTTTGGGTCCCTTTTGAAGATTTTCATGCATGGCATGAGCCAATTTTCCATTTCCAAGGTCCTACATGCGCCGGTGACATACGAGGTGTCCATTTTACGCCAAATCTTGTCCCGTGCTTCCGTTGATCCATTCTGAGACTTTTGGTGTTGCTTTCACTTTATTTACAGCTTTTATATCTTTCATATATCATAATAATCAACTTATAAAGCAACCTATAGCATCATACACCATGAATTATAGCTCAAAACAACACAATATCAAGAACGGTGAACTAGAAACTTGAGATAAGACTAGGCTTGCCCATGTTAATCTTTAACTTAATTTTTTGACTTCTTGCTTGATTCAAATGACCCTTGAACAATATCAAAAAGTTTTGACACTCATAAATACAAAATAATAACCTTAGTAACTCATTCAAAATGTTAGAATCCATCGCGATAGACTAGACATCACCTAGATCAAGCTATGGGAGCACCCCTAGGGGAGACACTAGGACCCTATTCAATTAACGGTAATCTTCACACATGCAAAGGAAACCATCTTATTTCACACAAAGAGTATGGGAGCACCCCTAGGGGAGACACTAGGATGGATGAAATCCTTATCAAGGATGTATTTCAACTCTTTTAGCTCTAAGATCCATTCTATACAGCGAAATAGAAATGGGCCAAGTATTGGGAAACAAACCAATCCCAAAGTCTATCTTCCTACCAAGAGAAATTTTAGGAAGATCATTGAGGAAGATTTTGGAAAAATCATTAACTACATAAATAGATTGTAGTGTGGGGTTTTCAGAATTAGAATAATGGACTCAGACTAGATATACAAACACCCTTTAGATATCAACCTTCAGGCCCTAAGATGTGAAAAACTTTCCTTTTGGTGCTTGAAAACTACTCTCTCATTATAACACTAGTTCATTTTGAAAATAAAAGGTAACTTTTCTAGTTCTACAATCCAAGGTAGCATAACAAGAGTAAAGCTATCTCATCCCCAGGATTATATTAAAATCTACCATATCAAGCTCTACTAGATCCACTATATTATCCCGATAACAGATAGACTACACACAATTTTTATAGATCCTCCCAGAAATAATAGAATCACCAACAAGAGTAGAAATCGATAAAGGTTCAAAAATATTTTTATAACCAAAACCAAAGTTCATAGCCTCATAAGGGGTCACATAAGGTAGAGTAGAATTGAGGTCATGTAGTGAATAAATATAACAAAATAAAACCTATGACATATCCATGACAACATCTAGTGAGGTGGGTAATGAGCATAGGATGGTGTTATTTGAGTTACACTGGACTAAGACTGAATATGTTGTATCCTAGAGTCATTGCTAGGTTGAAGCTGTTGGTAACTCAATGTCTAAGGGGCAGGTTCACTAACTTATGACTGATTATTAGCCTAATATTTCTTCTTGAGCCATATCATGCCCGACTTATCACTATTTTGCTGACTTGTATCATGATCTGCTGACCTAGACCTCTTTGTTTACCTCTTCTAAGACTCTGCTTATTTTTTGTTTCAATCCTCTACCTATTGCATGTACACTATCAACCTGGATATGTCCATGTTACAGCATTGCCCCTTATATTCCAACACCAAATTATTAGAAAGGCCGAAAGAAAACTTCCTTATTCGGGACCTTATATTAGACATTAACTACGGAGCATAATGAGACAATTGAGCGAACTTTAGAGAATATTCTTTATCATTCACCTTGCCCTATTTTAGATTCACAAATATTCATCCTTAGCTTCCCTCAACTCTTAAGGGAAGAAGTGATGAAGAAAAACACCAGAGAACTTTTCCAACATAACCGGATCATCATCCTTACCTCTTCTTTTCTCCCACTCGTCATACTACTGTTAATCCTCCCCTTTCAACTGGTAGGCTATAAATTCCACCCCCTCAGTATCACTAGCTTGTATAACTCTAAATATCCTTTCCATCTCATCTACAAACTCCTAAGGATCTTCCTCAACCTTGGAGCTCGTAAAAAGTTGGTAGGTTTAGTCATATGAACTGACCAACCCAAGTAATATCTGATTTAGGGGTGGGCATTCAGTATTTTGGCTCAGGTTCAATTTTTTTTATTATGAAATTACTAATACCAAAAACTAAACCGAATCAGTTTAGTTTGGTTTGGTTTAAGTAAATTTTGGTTTGGTTCTATTTTGGTTTAATAATTTCAATTTTTCGATTTTAGGCCTGTTTAATAGGCTAAACTATATTTGTAAATTGAATTAGTTTAACTTTCTTATGTTAAGGAACAACAAATATAAACTTATAAAATCTTCTAGGTGACAAATGAGAATGATCACCTCCAATACAAACATAACAATGCAAAAATCAGATGGTGGACAACGTGCTTACAAGTAAGGATCACAAATGAATACTACTTATATTAAAGAATAAAGAATTCGAACCAAATCTAAAAAAATGCTGGTCTCCCCACTCATTTTGATTCCCAAGAATTTTTGTCCTAAGCAATCATTGGAACATTTAATATAATACTGAACAAATTTAATCATATGATCTGTCTCTAGCTTGCTATGAATTTGCCTACAATTAAAATATTGCACTCACACTAATGAATAATGAACAAGTTGCAGTATCTTACGTACAAATCCAATCCGAAAATTCAACTAACTCAATGTAAAATGAAAAGGAATAAGACTTTGTCCAATTAATAAAATGCTTCATTTTGGCTGCTGTTTTAGTGTGTGTGTGTGTGGGGGGGGGTTATGTTTTTTAAAAACATTGTATTTTTCTAGTAACTAACTTAACAAACTCTCCTCTCTTTTCATCAAAATGTTTGTAAAAGAAGAACAGAATGACATAGTATGGTGCCCATTGACAATGGGGATTTATCTCGAGATAATTCAGTGAAATGGATTCTTGAAAATGCTGAAAAAGATAGTATACACAACATTTATGTATTTGACTATATTTACACAAAAACAACACTACAATAGTAGTCACTAGTCACACACATAAAGAATCTCACACATATACACAGAAACAACAGTAGTCACACACATATACATAGAAACAATAAATCTATAAACACAAAATTCCAATTCCAACTGCCCAAAATACACACATACTAAATAGTAAACACACACATATACGTTGCGTCACAATAGATATAATCTACAAATCAACACACAGGTAAATGCTAAATTGGTAATTCACATTTCACACCTGATCAACAGTCAACAAAGCTAAAATAGTAACACAGCTGCACAGCATAAAAGGGTAAAATAATAGTAACATAACGACATAAAATGCAAAAACAGTAGAATCCTAAAAGGCTAAAATAGTAGCAGGCTAGTAGCCTACAAATAAACTAAATAGTAGCATCAACTAGTCTTAAAAGTTAAAAATGACTTGGGTGAATAATCTCAAGTGTATAAAGACGAATCAACTTCTTCTCGTCTTTCATAAGACACTTCTTGAATTGCTTACACAAATAAAATGTGCCATATTTTTTTCGAATGACAATTAAGAATTAAACCACATTTCAAGCATCTTGCTTTATGTACTTCTTGATTGTCTTCAACCACCTCATAATATTCCCAAATAGCTGAGTATGCTTTAGGTTTAGGAGCCATCACTTGGCCCTTCAACATAAAATCGAAAGTTAGAATATATCTTGCAATTTACAAGATAAAAGGATATAACCAAACAAATAATATATTGAGCTCACCAATCATTACCACAACTAAGTATTAGTAAATCACAATCATATATCAACAATGCAAGAGTCTCTTCCACTATTTGCCATCTTGAAAAATAATTTTAACAAATATGTTAAACTACAACACAAATAAGTATTTTAATTTTTTTACAAAAACATACAAAAAACACAAAGTATTACTTACCAAAGTTCAATTTTCTTAAGAAACTCAAAATTTTCTTCAACACAAATTGGACTAGTCTCTTATCTAAGCCAATCTTGAACACAAATAAGGCAATGCACATATTTAGAAGTCAATGAATGTCTAAATGGATCAAGAATATGACAGTCGATGCTAAACACATATTTTGATGCCACACTTGACATTGGAATGGCTAATACATCACGAGCTAACTGTGAAAGGACGACAAACCTAAGAGAATTAACTTTCCACCAAGTTAAGATATCAAAATCCTCAGATTCAGATTCGAATCCAAGCCTGAGCCTAGGCTCTTGGTCTTCAAGGTATTTATCCAACTCAGATTTAGTACCTCCAGTACTACCATAATCTTTTGACTTTTTTTCAATCCTATTTGAATACCTAAACTTCTTATTCTGACTTTTCCTTATCTCAACCTATTTATTTTTTTCCAATTCAATTTGATCTATATACACGACTATCCTAGAAATATCAATATCCTTATTGAACAAGGTGGCCTTGCTCTCCAGACCCAAATCACAAGAATATCTAGAAGAAAATTTCCTTACCCTAACCCTCATGCTAGACACTAACTCAGGAGCACAGCGAGACAACTAATAAAATTTCAAGGAATATCCGTTCACCATCATCCTACCTTATTTCAAGCTCACAAACTCATCAGCCTGTTCTTCCCTCAACTCATGAGGAAAGAAACGGTCAAGAAAAGAACCAAAAAAGTCATTCTATAATGCCAACTCTGCATAATCGCCTCTAGACTGATCCCACTTCTCATATCACTGATACACCACATCCTTCAGCTGAATCTAGCAAACTCCAAACACTCCGAGTCAGAAGTATTCATCACTCAAAATATCTTCTCCATCTCATTAATAAATCCTTAAGGATCCTTCTTAACCTTAGAACCAGTGAAATTTGAAGGACTCAATCTCATGAACTGGCTAAACCTTGTGACCTCAAAAGATAGAGCAACAGAAGCAATACACTCTGACAAGTGAGATTGAGAGGCCACCTACTGAGTAAGCAGGTGGATAGATTAGAAAAACTTAGCATTAGACATATCAACCTAAGGAGTCCAAGGAGGACTAGAGGGAACTAGTGGAACTCTACGAGGGCATTAATGAGCTAGACCCCTAGACCAAGTCTGAACTCCATAGGTAGGATAAGTTTCTTCCGTATTGTCCTCAGGTGGAACAGAAGAGTTCCCATGAGTATTGAATATTTTGGGAGGTATAATCTGAAATACAAACAAATGGAGATTAGAAGAGATTCTGGACCTTAGACTCTACAGCTTGAAAATAGAACAACAAGAAAGGGAAGCATTTCTAAATATCTCATAGCCTCTTTCTTATAAGAGTGGTGCATTATATACCCATAAAAGAGACTCTACTTGACATGAATTTGTGGACACTTAATTGTCCATGAACCTAAACTAGGGCCTGGCCATGACGGGTATCCCAAGTCAAACAAGGATTGGGGACCACCCCCTTTGCCTAGCTAAACAGATCACAATACCCTAGCAGCGGCTGAATTTTGAACATATAACAAAATTGACTGATTAATAACTTAAAGGTATCTATGATTTGTTAATAACCGATAATAATAGACAATAACCAATAACTAAGTCCACAGTAAAATCCACAAAGCCTCTACTAATGAAATACCTATAAAAAGTAGAACATGCCCTCGACGATATCTAAAAAATAAGTCTAAAGAAGAGTATATGACGCAAGGAAACCAAACATAAAATGAGGGTCTTTCAGAGTATAGATTCTCACCATTTCAAGTCAACTCTCTATCAATCTAGAAACCTAATCATTGCATTAAAAAACTAGCTATGTCTCGGTGTCCTACACCAAATGGGGATATTGTATTCAGAGAGGGTTAGCAGGTTGAGCACTAGCATATAACTCAAGGATAAGAGAAATAAGATAATTCCATGATCAATAGTTCAAAATCAGTTGAAATCTAATACAGACATAGTAATATGCATATATATATATATAATTATTTATATATCATGCCAGGGTAGGGAACAACACTTAGCATGCATCTTAAAATATTATCCTAGACTATGTAGCTCAACTATCATAAAAGGGCACCCACAGGCTCTATAGGTCTAGCTCTCCCCCAGCTGAAAGGGCCCTAGTTCGTGTAACCTCATGAACCAGAGAATAATCATATATCCATATGATCCATGGGGGACTTAAACCACCTAGTTATATATCAAAGGTGTATTAAGAATCTAGTCATTTAACATGGGGGACTCGAACTATCCGATCATTTAGACCTCCGCACTGGTAAATAGGGTTTCCAGTATTGGACCATCAGAACCTTCACTTTCATGAATCAACCACACAACCCTATTTAATCCTAATTAAAACATTTAGAACATATTCCCATTCATTGAAACAATTTATTCATTAAGGCATATTGTTGGTATCGTTATACCAACATCACTTACAAGCTAACATTATCATGTCATGTCAATTATCTATCATATGGGGGAATTCACAACCCCCTCAGATTTACTTATTCATTCATACATCCCAAAGTTTAATAAAATCACTCCATGGTTCATTAGCCTTTTATGCCATGCAATCATATAATGAGCAATTCAAATCATGTGTCAAAACCATATTTCAATATCAATTTCACAAATGGGTTGAGGAAACACAATATCAAAAATCATAGGTCAAACCAAAGTTATCAAATAGAGGGAAAATCATGACCTCTTAGTTTATTCACCATGACCATGCATCCCACAAGTTCAAAATGATAAATAAGTATGTACAATGCATAATAAATCATAAGAAAAAATGATTTAAGAATTAACCATGACAACTCCATCAACCATATCAAAACCCATATTCAAATTTGCATAAATAATCATATAATTTCATGCTTTAATTAAAATAAGTTTAAGGGCAGATTCACATGCCTGAAATATCAAGAATGATGAAGAGAATTTGGCCTTTGAAGCTTTAATTGACAAACCTCTTGGAAACCCTAATGTTCTTACTTGAGAGAATTTGAGAGAGAAAAATGTGTTTTGATTTGCTAAGGGATTAAAATAAATCCCCAAAGGCACTTTATGGATGAGGGTTTTAGTTGGGGAGTAAGGGAAATGATCAAAGTGCCCCTTTAAATAAAGTTGAAAATTATCACCAGTCGTAACGGGTGACCTTACGACTCGTGATATTGTAATACCCCATGTTTTAAAGTCACAATGCAATGTATGAATCATATCATTGAGTCGTATAGGCTACTGATGAGTCATGAGATAGAGTTCGTAGCCAAGGTAGTGTGGGAAATTAGATTTCTATTTAGGTTACGACTTGATCCTAAGAGTCATCATTAGTTGTTACGAGTCTTATAAGTGAAGTCATAATATTACCAGTATAGGTCCCCCAAGTCTCTTTCCAAGTTATGAGAGGATTATACAAGTCCTATAAAGTTGTGACAAGTGCTATCTTTTTCATTGACAAGGTTATGAGTTAGTAGGCTAACTGATAACCAGATGCTACGAGTCGTATGGATGACTCATGAGGAATGATGGTCAAGTTTCTATAAGTTCATGTGAGGGGATTTTTGGTCCTTTCTCCTCTTAAAACTTCCAACCCATGATTTATAACCCAAAAAATAGATATTTTTATCTATATTTAGTCAAATGACCATACTTCCTCTCCTTTCATATTCAAGAACAACAAGATTAGGGTTTCTCTTTTCTAGTCATCTCTTAAGTCTCAAAGTTCAAGTCCTCTTAACAAGTCAAAAAATTCTAGGTATGTGGGGTTTTGAAAAAGGGTACTCTTTAATCCTTGTGCCCAAAAACATAAATTTAGAATTGAATTAATGTAATTTAAATTAGGGTTCATACCCAAATTCCCATCTTATTAAATTTATGAATTCATCATGTGATTTAAAGATTGAATTATAGAGATAACCTTTGTTCATGTTTTGACTTGCATTATTACTATTATGGTGTGATTCTCATTATCTTGACTTGAAGTTTTATAAATTGATGAAAGATTCTAACTTAAGTTTTGAACATGATATTTGATATGAAGTTTCTAAGACATGATGTATGAATTTGGAGATTTAAGCATAAGTTATTGAGTATAAGAAGTTCAAGCTCATAAGTTCAAATTACAATTATGGCAACTTGATAAAATTTTAGTTTTGATCTTATGATCAATCCACAATTTTACCCATTGATTATGATTTAAGCAAGAGATGCATAGTTGGTTTTAAGTTACAAACCCATATGCTATTTTAAGGTGGATTTCTTAAGTATGAGCATACATATATTTTGGGAGTGGTATTTAACATCGAGAAGAGAATGTGGATGAGGATATCCTAAATTCCTAGAAACTATGAGCCATTATAGTTTTAAGTCCCAATATGGGTTAAGTTTAGTGATTATTATAAGTTATGGTTCTATTCTGATGGTAAGGATAGGACAACTCGCCCTAACGTGGGTAAGACGTTGGACTCCATGATAGCTCACATGGTTTATGTCCATTAGAAGAATCTCTCACAAGAAAGGATAAAAGTAAAAAATTAAAAACTAATTGTAATAACTCACTAAGTTATTTAGTATGCTTTACTATTCATGGTTTATGATCTTTCAACTTTCAGTTTTATTAATGACCAAGGTGAGTCCTTTTACACTTAGCATGCATGATCTGAATGTATATTCAGTTTCTATTTTACTTATGCATTCACCCTGATGTACTCAGTATATTCCAAAGTACTGACCTACGTAAATATGTCTATTTGCTACATTGTCTTGTAATGTAGGTTCTGGTACTCATTTCTAGCATCACGATTGATCATGGTATCACTTCCTATATGTTAAAATTTAGTGAGTCCTCATAGTTCGAGGGCCCAACTTATCAAATTCTTAGTCATTGATGAAAGTTGTATTAGTTACGTGATTTCAGATTTCATCGCTGTCAGCTGAGGTCTATCCCAGTGGCTCGCTTGTTAGTAGTAGAGGCTTGTCTGACTACGTAACTTTTTATTTTAATGACTTTATTGGAGATTTCAAGTTTTAAGTTGAGAATAAGATTAAAGTTGTTTTCTTCCATATTTATATGTATGTTTTACTTAACTTTCCATAAGATCTTCAAAACATACCGATGTTAAGGGTTAGTTTGGGACTACTTGTAGTGTTAGGCACTGTATGAAATCCAGGGGTACTTTTTAGTTATTACAAACTTGGTATTAGAGCCTAAGGTTTTAAAGAGCCCTAAGGAGTCAGACAAGCCACGTTATGTAGAGTCTTGACCATGAGTGTGAAGCACTCCATATTTATGAGCAAGAGGCTATGAAATGAGTTAGGGACATCTTTTTTTTTCATGATATATCATTCTTAAAATTGTCACTGTCGGTTCTAATTTGTGATTTCACATAACAGAATATGCCTACTCACCATCCCTACAGAAATAGTGATCAACCACTACTGCACATAGATCCTTAAAATAAAAATGTCTCTCATGATGACTTTTGGACTGCCTTTCAAGTATTGACCCAAACTGTGAATGCTAATGTTCAAGGAAACCAACAACAAACAGTCCTACTTCAGCAAAATAGTAACTTAGATGTAGAGAGGATTTGAGATTTCATGAGGATGAATCCACCTAAATTCCATGGTTCAATGGTGGATGAGGATCCTCAATTCCTTTTTGATGAGGTGAAAAAGATTACTCAGATCATGTATGTTACTAAAGAGGAGAGTGTGGAACTGGCATCTTATCGGTTGAAAGATGTTTCCTATAATTAGGTCACTATATGGAAGGATTGTAGGAATGAGAACACAGCTCCTATAAGTTGGCAAGTGTTTCAGAGTGATTTTTTAGATAGGTTCTTTCCTTATAAGATGAGAGAGGCAAAAGTGGAAGAGTTCATAAACCTGAGGAAGGGCTCTATATCAGTGAAGGAGTACTGCCTTATGTTCACTCAACTAGCTAAGTATGCCCTAAGTTGTTATCTGACTCTAGAGATCATATGAGTAAGTTTTATACTAGAGTCAAGGAGTGTCGAACTGTCATGATAATCAGAGATATGGATATTGCTAGGTTGATGATACATGCACAACAAATTGAGACTGAGAAATTACAGAAAAGAAAGTAGAGAAATTAAAGAGCTATAAGTAGATAGTTTGAGTATAGCCAGCCAAAGTCTGAAGGGGAAAATTGTTTGCAGTTTTAAGGTCACTCATCACTACCTACACCATCCTCAACCAGTGCCCTTACACCCAAGACAAAGCAAGAGCAGTAGGAAAGGACTTTGAATTCCAAGTCTTAGAACAGTATGGTTGGGAGACCAGTTATCCGACATGTGCAAAGTGTGGTAAAACCCATCCTAGCGAGTGTTTGATGGGCAAAAGGGGTTGCTATAGTTATGGCAAGTTAGGCCACAGGATCAAGGAGTATCTGTATGCTAAAAAGGGAAGTAGGGATGTTCGTCTTTAGATTTGAGCTACAAATTTAGCAGCTCAGCTAAGCTGCCCAGTCCCTTCATAGGGTGCATTATCCAGTGCTAGTGGTGGTTAGTGCCATAATTGATTTTATGCTTTTCCATCCCTTCAGAAGTAAGAGAGTTCACCAGATGTTGTCACTAGTATGCGTCGTGCCTTTCATCTTGATGTATATGTTTTGTTAGACCTGGGATCCAATCTCTCTAATGTAACTCCATTCATTGTTGTAAATTTTAAGGTAAGCCTAGAAAATCTCTTTAAGCCCTTCTCAGTCACTACTCAGTGAGTGAGTTGGTTATCTATAGATAGATCTATAGGGAGTGTCGTATTACCATCCTCCATGAGGTTACACTAGCGAATTTAATAGAGTTAGAGATGGTGGATTTTGACATCATTCTAGGAATGGATTGGCTTCATTCCTACTATGCATCAATAAATTATCGCACCCGCGTGATAAGGTTTTAGTTTCCTGATAAGATAGTTTTTGAGTAGAAGGGTAGTTTTATGCCTCCCAAAGGTCATTTCATCTCCTATCTTAAGGCTAGGAAGTTGATATCAAAAAGGTGTATTTACTTTTTAGTTTGATTCAAATATATTAAGTTTGAAAATCCAATAGTTTAATCAGTTCGTTTAGTCAATGAGTTTCAAGAGTTTTTTCCCAAAGTTCTGCTAGGGGTACCTCCTCATAGAGAAATAGAGTTTGGTATTAATCTTCTTCCTGATACTCAGCCCATCTCTATCCCTCTATATCATATGGCTCCGACCAAACTTAAGGAGTTGAAAGAGAAACTTAAAGATCTCTTAGATAATGGTTTTATCAGACTTAGTGTTTTTTCGTGGGGTTCACCAATTTTATTCATGCATAAGAAAGATGGCACTCTCAGAATGTCCATAGACTATAGATAGCTAAACAAGGTTACCATCAAGAACAACTAGCACATTCCTTAAATCGATGACCTATTATCTCCCAACATGATTGATAAAATCTTCCTGTAAGACCATCTAGAAATGAAGCACTATCACCATTCTAATTCAAAAATACCCTCTTCACTTCTTTAGAATCTGGTGACCTTCTTAGAAGAACATTTTCATCTTCAGACACCATGTCTGGGATATAATCAAGCAATAAGTAGTTAGAAGGATCCCTTCTTGTTTGAATTGATCTTGATAAAATTTCTCAACTTCTTCTTCTATATCTCTTTCATCTCTTAACCAAGTACCATTTTCTTTACGTTTCCTCGTGATTTTTCAATCTCTTTCTTCTTTCTTTTACTAGACTATGAAAAATCTAGTATTTCTGTCCCTTTTGACAAATCAATCATACCTTGTTTTCTGTTGCTAGTAACTCTTTTCTAGATGCAAGTATCTGGTATACTCAACTTTTTCTCTCTACATGATAGTCCTATTCTCAGTTGTGGGTGATTGTTCAAATAGTTTTTCCTTTATTCTATCAATTTCTTCTCTGATAATCAATTGCTGGAAACTATTATAATATTCTCAGGGCCTTCTTTACCTTTTTAATATTTCTCTTGAATTCTAAAAAAGTATTAAAAGAAGAGTCATCATTCGAATTCTATTTAACCACTTGTTTAAACTCCTCATGTTGGTTCCAAAAGTTAAGAAATTTGAAAGGTTTCTTAACAGGGGTGATATTATTCTGATAGACCAACATTGAAACATGATCTGGCCCATATCTAGGAAAATAATCAATCTCTATATGATTATACTGTATCTAAAAATCTACATTAGATAAGATTATCAATTTTAAAAATTACATTCCTTACCCACTCTCCCATTCCACCAAGTGAAAGGATTGCCCCTGTAAGGTACTTAACTTAGATTTGAGGATTCTATAAAAGTCCTAAAATCTTCCACATCAATACCAAAGAAATGTAAACCTCTAATTTTTTATCTTTATTAAAAATCACATTGAAGTCACCACCTATTAGCCATGAACTATTCATTCTGGTTGCAATAAAATACAGATCATTCCACAACTCTAATCTTAGTTATTCCTCACATTTTGCATTGTCAATGAAAGCATAAAAAATAAATCCATAATAAACCTCCTGAATCTAAATAGTAATTTGTTGATCTGAATTTCTCACCATATTCATATCATAACCTTGATTACTAAACACCTATATTTTTCCATTACCGTTGTAGACTGCCTGAGGCATCTTCAATCTCGATTTATACCTATTGTTTGTTCTGTTATTTAGTTCTAAACTAGATGGTATCACCTAAGGACAGAGCTACAGTGTAAGATAGGGGTTCGGATGAACCCAATAGTTTTTACGTAGATCCTCTATTTGGTTTGAAAAATTAGGATTATATATATATATATATAAAAAAAAAATTTAATCGTGCGAACCCACAACTAAAAGACTAGAGGATGGTTCACTGGTTAATATGCGGGCTTCAAAGAGTTATGAACCAAAGAATATAGGTTTAAATCCCACTTTTAATATTGTTTTAATTACTTTACTCTCATTGCTTTAAGCGAGTTTCTCCATTTTAAAAGTTTATAGATCTTTCTAAATGCTTTTTGAAAAACATAAATCTTATATTTGAAAAAAGTAAAAACATTATGTCTTCTATTAAATCAAAAAAATATAAAGCTTAAAATTGTAAAAGGTAAAAAAAGTAAGTTTTCTACTCTAAAATAGAATTATGTAGATCTTTTAGAATGTTTTGTTAAAAAAACATAAAAATTACACTTATATAGAGTTTAAGTAGTTCATGCCTTTTTAGATATATTAGATGTCGCTACTTATTTGTTAGTTTGGTGGTTTTTATGCCTTAGCTTGAGATCAAACCCACAAGCCTCAAATCCTGGCTCCACTGCTAGTATCACCAGCTTTTGTTAAACACCAAGGACTATATGTATCTGATCAATACTGGATAGGCTAAGATCCAATCCAATCCAATTAAGGATCAACTATCCCTTTGTCGGCAAAACACAAGATTTGAATGTAGATCCACTTAGACTCGCACTGAGCAACTACTGAGTTTGCTATGGTAGTGAATGCAGCTCTGAACTCTTCATAGGAGACATGCTCGTCCAGAGGATCTGCCTGAACGGGATGAGGTGCTAACTGATTTTCAGTTCTTCTTCTGTTAGTCATTTTAAGAGGCATGTTCTATAACTGAAAGGAAGAAAAGGATTAGACTAAGAGTTTAACTTGAGCTCATGCTCGCTCGCATGATATGAATACTGAAAGAAGGAAAACTTTCCCTAAAACATCTCATAGACTTCTGTCCATAAGTGTGGAACGCTACACACCCATGCACAAGACTCTACTAGATGCAACTTTCACACTCCCTAGGACTCTGTTGAACCTTAGGATCTAATACTAAGTATGTAATGGCCCGAGACTATCGTCTAGTCGTCACATGGTGCTTATGACTCCAAAGGACCAAAGCTAACCCATGACTGATATCTACTATGAGCACTAAATAATAATACAATAAATAATGTGAAATTTAGCTGAATTGCCATAAGGTTCAAAATATTTGAAATACCGATAAAATATAACATCTAAAATAACAATCCGTAAAACTAAATACTATCTGAAAATCTAGTCTGAAAGCCTCTAATCTGAACTATCTAAAAGTGGAGTTGATGGGATAAGCCCCCAACTAACTTCGACTACAGAGCTACTAATAAATTGAAATAGTGAAATAAAAGCATATCCTTGATAGATGAGGAATCACTACTAAATGTGCTATTGCTGGCTGAATCTGGTTAAACGCGGTCAAGAACTTGAGCATTAGAACCTATGATATGAAATATCATAGCACAAAAAATGGGTATCCGATCACTATATAGGAATGTACTGGTATGCTAAATGAGGTAAGGCTGAATGCAAGGGTTCATATGCATGAACAATAACTGACTAAATGATATAGAGTAACTGAACATGAGAGTACATAGATAACTGATACTGCTGTAAATACTAAGTTTGCAATACTGTGCATATATGTATACTGTAACTAAGCTTTTCTAAAGCTAAGTACTGAGTTCTGATACTGAGTAACTATGTCTAATGATCCTAATTTTATAGAACTGAATTGAGTTCTAGACTGAAGACTGAAGCTGAGAGTATGAGAGGTAATCATCTAACCAATGTCACAAATCTGAGCTGATAGGGGTCCAACCTATGACCCTAGTTGGAAGGGTTCTAACACCGTGCCACAGGTACTAACAACTACTGTTGAGTTAGTCCTAACTAGTGGGTGACCCCTGAGATCATTTCTAAACTAGCGGGTGATCCCTGAGTATGTCAGTCCTATCTAACGGGTGAAATATCATAACCTATATTGGCTATGTAGTTCTGGAACTTAGGGATTGATTATAGGTATCAAGTCCTAACTAACAGGTAAGCTCGTAT
>NC_061120.1:178246351-178342479 GCF_002878395.1 Capsicum annuum | reverse complement strand
CGTATCCCTAGGCTTGCTTGATGTTGAATCCTACCCCCAACTAAAAGACACTGAACTGATTATACTAAAATGGACTGGATTGATACTGAGTCTACTGAGTTTTTCTGAGTTCTGTAACTGACTGAGTTCTGTAACTCACTAAGAGTACTATGGATCGTGACATGAATGAGATTCTATGACTGACACTGGCTATAGATAAATAACTAAATTGTTGGGTATTAAATACCTCTCGAACTCGATAGAGTGAACGATAAAACATAGCATGATCATAAAGGTAAAACAATACTTGCTTGCTAATAATACACTCATTTTGACATTCTGTCAAATACTAGATATACATGAACTTGTACATGAATGGGATCACATAATAACAAGTCATACTTTCACTAATCAATTCACATAAGTATTTTATCAAACTCTTGTAGGGCATAAACTTGTACATGATTGGGAACTCATAATGACCTCTCTTGATTCTACTATTTACTTGACATAGGAAATTTAGCAAACACTTGTGGAGCATGGATTATTTCACATGGTAATGGCCAACACATGAACATCATAAATACAATACTCAATTTCAAATTCAAAGGTTTAGCATGCAATTCATATAACTCATCGTATAAACTATTTTAATTTCATGGAAACTTATAATAAATCATGGATTAAAACCCAATCAACATCATGAACATGGATACAATCAAATTCAAACATAGAATTCATGAAATCGAAAACATGTATTTTGAAAAAGGGTTCTTGCACTCCATGGAAGGTAAGGATCCATGGATGAACATCTAACATACCTTGGATTGGGAGTTTCTTGAAGTTTTAGGAGGAATTCTTGAGTTTGACCTTGGATTCTTGAAGTTAGGGTTTTGCTAATTTGAGAGAGTGAGCTTGTTGTTTTGGGGGAAAACTATTAAACAATGAGCTTAAAACATTTTTAGGGCCTAAATACCACACCTGGGCGAATTAAAATTATAGGAAAGGACCAATTTAACCCTGGACGAAACATTTATTTTTGATCAAAGTTTTTCAATTTGGGCCCTTGGCATGACACGCCACTATCGCACAAGCCACTGGATATTGCCAACTGGTAATGTGGCTAGTGGCACAATGCGGTGCTTTACTAGAAACTGACAATTGTGAATTAGGTACTTGGCGCGATGCGCCATTATCGTGGTCCCTTACTGGAATTGGATAATTGGGAATTGGAAGCCCTCCGCATTGTGGTGAGATCGCAGAGTCACACTAAAAACTAAAAATTGTCACTTGGACTGTCTCCACGATGTGCAAGTGATCAAAATGATGGTGTTTAACGATTAAAACTTAAAATTACCATAACTTCTTACCCGGTTATCAGATTTGGGCAAATTTTATATTGTTAGAAAGCTAATTGAATTTCCTATACATTGGCAGGCTTTTAACTGAGAAATACTGAGTATTTAAAAAATTTAATATGGTATTACTCATGTACTAAGACTTAAATTAAGCTAGAGAAATACGGGGTATTACAATATCTCCCCTTGAGAACATTCTTCCTCGAATGAGACTGATTAAGCTGAGAAGCATTGATAGACTGAGTTTACATACTTAACATGTGCACTAAAACATGACTATATGACTAAACTACTAACAGACTGAGTTTTCTTACTGAACATGCATATCTGATGCATGTGTACATGACTGAACTAATTCATGAATGCATGACTGAATATACAATGACAAAAGATACCAAGTTTATAACCCTAACTGGACATGGAACTGAGTAAAACCAAGGAAGACTGTTTCCTCAAGCTAAAAATACTAATGAACCTGATATCATTTACTAAACATGTATAAATGATAACATGAGAACATGACTGAGTTTGAAACGTGATACATGAACTGAATATCATGAACTGAATTGATTTCTTGGATACATGTCTTGCGGATGAGATTGGAACTTGAGGGTCAACTTATGAGTACCCACTACTCCAAACTAGATTCATTACGTAATGATAAATTAGAAGGTTTAGGACATGGAAGATCGAGGGTTATAGTGCATCTCCCTCTTGGGACATTATGACCCTCGAAGAATGCTGATTTGGCTGGGATTCAGAGGAAAAACTGAGATGATGCATGTGGAACCTATGAACTAAATCGTGAGGAAAAACTGAGATGATACATGTGGAACCTATGAACTAAATCGTGACTAAATATCTGAGATCTAAAACTAAGGCATGATACATGAACTGGGCTAAACTCGCAACTTCTAGGATGCCCTATCTTGGAACAATCATATTCATGAAATTTCAAATAGTACGACTGGGTGAAAATTTTGGGAAACCATACGAACTTGTCCGTATGATTGCTAAACTGGATTCGTGGATTTATGGACTAACTCATACTAAAAACTTATACTCAACTGGAGCATTTCTTTGACACTCTTTCTATAAGGTTCTACTGACTTTAGGAGCAAGAAAATCTTGGCATAAACTGAATAAGACATCTGAATAAGAAATCTAAACATGGATAAAATTTTGTTGTAAGGGCACTAATAACTCTACCTACTAAGGTCTTATTTGGGATGAATTCTCCCACTATGTTCAAGCCTACTCAAATCTCCGAAATGTATTTAGCCACTTACAAATCATCATAACATTCAGACCAATCTTCATAACTATAGCCTCGTGTAAAACTAGCATGCAACAATCTTTTCTTAACATGAAACATCTACTCTCTCCCTTCTAAGCAACTGCTTATCACCACATTTCATAAAAAGAGTTCACTAAAGATTAAAACATGAGAACCTGAAGCATTAATAGACACTATACCGAACTTGACACTGAACTGAGGCCTAAGAAATATAACATAAACATCTTGGACTTTATCAATAGATCTAAACTGAGGATGTAAATGACAAAATCTGAATTTAGTTGATCATTAGGAGTATAGCGTAAGTCATGGGAACTATATGAGTCATAATCTGCATGACCAGAGTTTAGAGTTTCTGTGTTCATGGAATGTGATTCGTAACACTAGTAGACTGGAACTGCTCATACTAGGAACTGTAAGTGTACATGATTTTCAATAATGTTCATGAATAAGAGTTATGATCATTGAGCTAACATATACTCCATTAATAGATATCGTGATAGCTGAAGTGCAAAACTTTGCACTGAGGTAAGGATGGATTGGGCATCAACCTCTCCCACTGCTTCTTTACATATACTGACATTATTACTAAATCTGAAAGTCTGACTTGGTTACTTGTGCTACCATCTTCCCCTTAGCTTAAAGCCATTATTCTAAGTCTGTGAACCCCCTTAATAACTTCTAAATTGAATTGAAACCACTTTACTCTAGAGCCCGAGATATAACAATACTCGTGAACACTAAACTCATTCTGAAGGACTACTTCAGATAATGTAAGGTCCACTACTAGTACTTTCTTCTAACACAAAATTCTTTGCTTTCTAATGCCCCAACAATCATCATATAGCAACATCAACACTAACTAGCTTAAAATTCTAAACTCTTTTTTCAACGTGCTTAATCTTAAAAGATTCAAACTTAAATTATCTAAAACTGAGGTACTACTCCTTCATTAAAGGATTGGTTCATTAAGGAACTGAAATGGAATGACTCTATTACTGAAATGAACTGAAGGTATTTACTAAAATACTGTAATTGAGCAATTTTTGTATACTCATCTAGCTAGAATAGATTTACCTAATGAGGTACGCACTAATAAAGGTTCTATTAAGATTTTTAGTCTGACTTAAAGTTCATCTCTATGCAAGGAGTTACAAGAAATAGAAAAGCTCTTGGATCTAATAAGGCATGAATACGTAAATAGAAGATCTGTAACGTACTAGTGACCACATCAGGAGAACTTCATTATATTGTCTGGAATGAAATGCATAAAGCCTATTTGGGCATTACCCACCAGCAGTACTAGAAGTGGCACCCTGCTGATTTGAGGGACCGAACTGTGCTAAAGACGATTGTGTTGACTTCGTGGACCAGCCTTAGGATATTCTCATACTCTCTGACCTAACTCTCCATATCTAAAACACACATCATTGCCAACCCTACACACACCCTGATGATTTCTACCATATTTCTGGTAAAATGGGTGGGTACGACCTCTTTTCATACTACCTTGAGACTTAGAGTCTAACGTGCTATCTCAACTGATATTTCTAAACTTTGGCACTGGAACACTAGCTATAGAAGGATTTAGGGCAAAGAATTTCTTATGGAACTGGAAACGGTTACCACCCTCTGACCTTGGCGTAAAACCACTTGCTCTAACTCTCTTATTCTTTTTATCTTTCTTCCTATGCTTCTCCCCCTTGCTCTGCTGAGTACGAACCCCAAGCCTAGATAGAAAAACAGCCTGTAGGTTGTTCTAAGCAACTACTAAGTTGACTAAGTAGTGAATACAGCTCTGAACTCTGCATGGGAGACATGCTAATCCAAGGGATCTGCCTAAACAGGCTGAGGTGCTGACTGATTTCCAGTTCTTCTACCTTTAGTTTTTTTTGGGAGGAATGTTTTGTAACCAAAAGGAAGAAAAGGATTAGACTGAGAGTTTAACTTGAGATCATGCTCGGTCACACGACATGAATACTGAAAGAAGGGAAACTTTTACTAAAACATCTTATAACCTTATGTCCATAAGTGTGGCGCGCTACACACCCATGCACAAGACTCTACTAGATGTGACTTTTAGACTCCCTAGGACTCTGTTGAACCTTAGGCTCTGATACCAAGTTTGCAATAACCCTAGACTACCCCCTAGTCATCACACGGTGCTTACGACCTCGAAGGACCATAAGCTAACCCATAACTAATATCTGCGGTGAGCACTAAATAATAATACTGTAAATAATATGGAATTTTGTTGAATTGCCATAAGGTTCAAAATATCTGAAATACCAATAAAATATAACATCTGAAATAATAATCCATAAAACTGAATACTATCTAAAATTCCAGTCTGAAAGCCTCTAATTTGAACTATTTGAAAGTCGAGTTGATGGTACAAGCCCCCAACTAACTTGGACTACTAAAAATAATATTGAAATAAAAGCATATCATCGATAGATGAGGACTCACTACTAAATCTATTACTGTTGGCTGAATATAGCTAAACACGATTAGGAACCTGAGCATCCGAACCTATGATATGAAATATCATAGCACAAGAAATAAGTATGCCATCAGTACGTGGGAATGTACTGGTATGCTAAATAAGGGAAGGTTGAATACAAGGCTTCATATGCATGAACAATAACTGACTAAATGATATGGAGTCGCTGAACATAAAAGTACATAGATAACTGATACTACTATAAATACTGAGTTTGCAATACTGTGCATATATGTATACTGTAACTAAGCTTTTCTTAAGCTAAGTACTGAGTTCTTATACTGAGTAACTGTGTCTGACGATCCTATTTCTATAGAACTAAAATGAGTTCTAGACTGAAGACTGAAACTGAGACTGTGGGAGGTAATAATCTAATAGACATGCCCCAAATTTGAGCATAGAGGGGTCCAACCTGTGACCCCAGTTAGAAGGGTGCTAATACCGTGTCACGGGTACTAACAACTATAGTAGAGTCAGTCCAAACTAGCGGGTGACCCCTTAGATCAGTCCTAAACTAGCAGGTGATCCCAGAGCATGTCAGTTCTATCTACGGGTGACATCTCATAGCCAACGCTGGATATGTAGTTTTGGAACTTAGGGATTGCTTCTAGGGACCCATTCCTAACTAACAGGTAAGCTCCCATCCCTGGGCTCGCTCGGTGCCGAATCCTACGCCCAAATGAAAGACACTGAACTGATTATACTAAGATGGACTGGATTGATACTGAGTCTACTAAGTTTTCCTGAATTCTGTAATTGACTGAGTTCTACTAAGTTCTATAACTCACTGAGAGTACTATGGATCTTGACATAACTGAGATTCTATGACAGACACTGGCTCTAGGTAAACAACTAAATAGTCAGGTATAAATACCTCCAGGACTCGATTGTGTGAAAGCTAAAACATAGCATGATCATAAAGGCATAACAATACTTGCTTGCTAATAATACACTCATTTAGACATTCTATCAGAACACTGGATATACATGGACTTGTACATGAATAGGATCACATAATAACATGTCACACTTTCACTAATCAATTCACATAAGTATTTTATCGAACTCTTGTAGGGAATAAACTTGTACATGATTGGGAACACATAATGACCTATCTTGATCCTACTATTTACTTGACATAGGCAATTTAGCAAACACTTGGGGAGCATGGATTAATTCACATGGTAATGGCTAACACATAAACATCTTGAATACAATACTCAATTTTAAATTCAAGGGTTTAGCATAAAATTCATATAACTCATCACATAAACTATTTTAATTTTATGGAAACTTATAATAAATCATGGATTGAAATCGAATCAACATCATGAACATGGATACAATCAAATTTAAACCTAGAATTCATGAAATCCAAAACTTGTATTTTGAAAAAAGGTTCTTGGGATCCATGGAAGGTAAGGATCCATGGATGAACATCTAACATACCTTGGATTGGGAGTTTCTTGAAGTTCTTGGAGGAATTCTTGAGCTTGACCTTGGATTCTTGAAGTTAGGATTTTACTAATTTTAGAAAGAGAGCTTGTTGATTTGGGGGAAAACTATTAAACAATGAACTTAAAATATTTTTAGAGCTTAAATATCATATCTGGGCGGATTAAAATTATAGGAAAGGACCAATTTAACCCTGAACGAAACATTAATTATCTGTTAATATTTTCGGATTTGGGCCATAGGCGCGATGCGCCACTATTGCTTCAAGCCACTTGAAATTGCCAAATGGTAATATGGATGGTGGCATGATGTAGTGCTATCGCATTGCTTTACTAGAAACTAACAATTAAGAATTGGGGTCCTTGGTACGACACGCCAATATCGCGGGCTCTTACTGGAACTGGATAATTGGGAATTGAAGCCTTCCGCGACATGATGACATCACAGATTCACACTGGAAATTGACAATTGTCATTTAGAATATCTCTGTGATGCGCTAGTGATAAAAATGATGGTGTTTAACAAATAAAACTTAAAGTTTCCATAACTTCTTACCCGGTTATCGGATTCGGGCTAATTTTATATCGTTGGAAAGCTAATTGAATTTCCTATGCATTAGCAGGATCTAAACTGAGAAATAATGAGTATTTAAAAATTTTATATGGTATTACTCATGTACTAAGACTTAAATTAAGCTAAGGAAATACGGAATATTACAATATCTCCCGTTGGGAACTAATTCATCCTCGAATGAGACTGATTAAGCTGAGAAACACTGATAGACTAAGTTTACACACTGAACATGTGTATTGAAACATGACTACATGAATAAACTACTGATAGGATGAGTTCTCCTACTGAACATACATATCTGATGTATGTGTACATGACTGGACTAATTCATGGATGCATGACTGAATATGCAACGGCAAAAGATACCAAGTTTCTAACCCTAACTGAACATAGAACTAAGTAAAACCAAGGAAGATTATTTCCTCAAGTTGAAAATACTAATGAACCTGAGATCATTTACTAAAAATGTATGAACGGTAACATGAAAACATGACTGAGTTTGAAAAGTGATACATGAACTGAATATCGTGAAATGAATTGATTTTTTGGATACATGTCACATGGATGAGATTGGAACTTGAGGATCAACTTATGAGTACCGACTACTCCAAATTGGATTCATTACGTAAAGAGAAACTGGAAGGTTTAGGACATGGAAGCTCAGGGGTTATAGTGCATCTCCCCCTTGGGAAATTCTTTCCCTCGAAGAATGATGTCTGGCTGGGATTCTGAGGAAAAATTGAGATGATGCACGGGGCACCTACGAACTAAATCATGAATGAATATCTAATATCTGAAACTAAGGCATGATGCATAAATTGGGCTGAACTCATAACTACTAGGATGCCCTATCTTGGAACATTCATATTCATGAAATTTTGAATAGTACGACTAGGTGGAAAGATGGGGAAACCATACAAACTGGTCTATCTGACTGCTAAACTGAATTCCTAGCTTTACGGACTAACTCATACTGAAAACTTATACTAAACTGGAGCATTTCTTTGACATTCTTTCTATAAGGTTCTACTGACTTTAGGGAGCAAGGAAATCTTGGCATAGTCTGAATAAGAAATCTGAATAAGAAATCACAACATGGCTAAAATTCTGTAGTATGGGAACTAATAACTCTACCTACTGAGGTCTGATCTGAGCTGAATTTTACCATTATGTTTAAGCCTACTCAAATCTCCGAAATGTATTTAGCCACTTACACATCATCATAATATTTAAGCCTATCTTCATAACTACATCCTCATGTAAAAGTAACATGCAACAATCTTTTGTTAACATAAAACATATACTCTCTCCCTTCTAAGTAACTATTCATCACTATATCATTGCATAAAGAGAGTTCACTGAAGATTAAAACAAGAGGGCCTAAAGCATTAATGGATACTCTACCGAACTTGACACTTAACTGAGGCCTAAGGAATAGAACATCAACATCCTAGACTTTATAAAGAGATCTAAACTGAGGATGTACATGAAGAAATATGAATTAGATGATAATGAGGAGTATAGCATAAGTCATGGAAACTACATGATTCATGAGCTGCATAGCCTGAGTTTGGATTTTTTGTGTTCAGGGAATGTGATTCGTAATACTAAGTAGACTGGAACTGAACATACTACGAACTGTAAGTATATATGATTTTCAATGATGTGTATGAATAGGAGCTATTATCATAGAGCTAAGATGTACTACGCAAGTAGATATCGTGATAGCTGAAGTGGAAAACTTTGCACTGAGGTAAGGACAAGTTGGGCATCAACCTCTCCCACTGCTTCTCTACACATACTGACATTACTACTAAAATCTAAAAGTCTGACTTGGTTACTTGTGCTACTATATCCCCCTTAGCTTAAAACCATTATTCTAAGTCCGTGAACCCTCTTAATAACTTCTAAATCAAACTGAAACCACTTTACTCTAGTACCTTAGATATAACAATACTCGTGAACACCAAACTTATTCTGAAGGGCTACTCCTGATAATGTAAGGTCCACTGCTAGTACTTCCTTCTGACACAAAATTCTAAGCTTTCTATTGCCTCAACAATTATCATATAGAAACCTCAAATCTGACTAGCTTAGAACTCTCAACTCTTCTTTCTAAAACTGAGGTACTACCCCTTTATTCAAGGACTGGTTCATCAAGGAACTGAAATGGAATGACTCTATTACTGATTAACAAAAGGGATTTTTTGAAATACTGTAACTGAATAATTTCTATTTACTCATCTGGATGGAATAGATTACCTACTGAGGTAAGCACTAAGAAAGGTTCTATTAAGATTTATAGTCTGACTTAAAGTTGACTGTTATGCAAGGAGTTACAAAAATAAAGAAGTTTTTGGATCTAATAAGGCATGAATATGTATATGGAAGATCTGTAATATACCAGTGACCATATCAGGAGAACTTTCCTGATCTTGTCTGGACTGAAGTACATAAAGCCTGTTTGGGCGTTGCCCACTGGTGGCACTGGAAGTGGCACCCTGCTTATTTGGGCGACCAGACCAAGCTAAAGGATGACTATGCTGACTTTGTTGACCAATCTTAGGACATCCTTAGACTCTGTGGCCTAACTCGCTATATCTAAAACACACATTATTGCCAGCCCTACACATACCCTGATGATTTCTACTATATTTTTGGCAAAGTGGGTGGGTACGACCTCTTTTCATGCCACCTTAAGAATTAAAGTCTAATGTCCTATCTTAGCTGACATTTCTTAACTTTGGTACTAGAGCACTAGCTACAAAAGGATTTGGGGATGAGAATTTCTGGTGGAACTGGAAATGGTTACCACCCTCTAACCTTAGCCTAAGACCAATTGCTCTGACTCTCTTATTCTTTTTATCTTTCTTTCTTCTTACGCTTCTCCCCCTTGCTCTACTGAGAACAAACCCCAAGCATAGATAGGACAATAGCCTGTAGGTTATTCTGAGCAACTACTAAATTGGCTAAGATAGTGAATGTAGCTCTAAACTCTACATAGGAGGCATGCTCGTCCAGGTGATCTGCCTGAACGGGCTGAGGTGCTGACTGATTTCTAGTTCTTCTTCCATTAGTCTTTTTAGGAGGCATATTCTGTAACCGAAAGGAAGAAAAGGATTAGACTGAGAGTTTAACTTGACCTTAAGCTTGATCGCACGACATCAATACTGAAAGAAGGGAAACCTTTCTTAAGACATCTCATAGACTCCTATCGATAAGTGTGATATGCTACACACCCATGCACAATATTCTACTAAATGCAGCTTTCATACTCCTTAGGACTCTATTGAACCTTAGGCTCTGATACCAATTTTGTAACGACCCAAGAATACCCTATAGTCATCATACGGTGCTTACGACCCTGAAGGACCATAAGCTAACCCATGACTGATATCTGCTGTGAGCACAGAACAATAATACTATAAATAATGTGGAATTTGGCTGAATTGCCATAAGGTTCAAAATATCTTAAATACCGATAGAATATAACATTTGAAATGATAATCTGTAAAACTTAATACTATATGAAAATCTAGTCTGAAAACCTCTAATTTGAACTCTCTGAAAGTGAAGTTGATGGGACAAGTCCCCAACTAACTCCGACTACTAAGGTACTAATAAACTGAAATAGTAAAATAAAAGCATATCCTCAATAGATAAGGAATCACTACTAAATTTGCTACTCTTGGCTGAATCTGGCTAAACACGGTCAGAAACCTGAGCATTCGAACCTATGATATGAATCATCATAGTGTAAGAGATGGGTATGCAATCAGTATATGGGAATGTATTGGCATGCTAAATGAGCTAAGGCTGAATGCAAGGGTTTATATGCATGAACAATAAATGACTAAATATTATTGAGTAACTAAACATGAGAGTACATGGATAATTGATACTACTATAAATACTGAGTACAAAATATTATCCATATATGTATACTGTAACTGAGCTTTTCTGAAGCTAAGTACTGAGTTCTGATACTGAGTAACTGTGTCTAACGACCCTGATTCTGTAGAACTGAACTGAGTTCTACACTAAAGACTAAAACTGACACTGTAGGAGGTAATCATCTAACCAATATGCCCCAAATCTGAGCTTATAGGGGTACAACCTGTGACCTTAGTTGGAAGGGTGCTAATACCGTGCCACGGTACTAACAACTACGGTGGAGTCAGTCCTACTAGTGGGTGATCCCTGAGTATATCAGTCCTATCTAACGGGTGACATCTCCTAACCTACACTGGCTATGTAGTTCTGGAACTTAGGGATTGCTTCTAGGGACCCAGTCCTAACTAACGGGTAAGCCCCTATCCCTAGGCTCACTCGATGCTAAATCTTACTCCCAACTGAAAGACACTGAATTGATTATACTAAACTGCACTAGATTGATACTGAGTCTACAGATTTTTCCTAAGTTCTATAACTGACTGAGTTCTACTGAGTTCTGTAACTCACTAAGAGTACTATGGATCATGACATAACTGAGACTTTGTGACTGACACTGGCTATAGGTAAACAAATAAATTGTGGGGTACTAAATACCCCCAGACTCGATAGCGTGAACGCTAAAATATAGCATGAACATAAAGGCATAACAATACTTGCTTGCTAATAATACACTCATTTACACATTCTGTCAAACACTGTAAATACATGAACTTGTGCATGAACGGGATCACTTAATAACATGTCATACTTTCACTAATCAATTCACATAAGTATTTTATCAAACTCTTGTTGGGCATAAACTTGTACATGATTGGGAACACATAATGACCTCTCTTGATTCAACTATTTATTTCCCATAGGCAATTTAGGAAACACTTGGGGAGCATTGATTAGTTCATATGGTAATGGCCAACACATGAACATCACGAATACTATACTCAATTTCAAATTCAAGGGTTTAGCATGCAATTCATATAACTCATCACATAAACTATTTTAATTTCATGGAAACTTATAATAAATCATGGATTGAAACCCAATCAACATCATGAACATGGATACAATCAAATTCAAACATAAAATTCATGAAATCGAAAACATATATTTTGAAAAAGTTGGGATCCATAGAAGGTAAGGATCTATGGATGAACATCTAACATACCTTAGATTGGGAGTTTCTTAAAGTTCTTAAAGGAATTCTTGAGCTTGACCTTGGATTCTTGAAGTTAGAATTTTTCTAATTTGAGAGAGAGAGCTTGTTGTTTTGGGGGAAAACTATTAAATAATGAGCTTAAAATATTTTTAGGGCTTAAATACCACACCTGGGCGGATTAAAATTATGGGAAAGGACCAATTTAACACAGGATGAAACATTTATTTTTCATCAAAGTTTTCTGATTTGGGCCTTTGGCACGACGCGCCACTATGTGCCAAGCCATTAAAAATTACCAATTGGGAATGTGGCTCATAGCGTGACACAGTTCTATCATGTTGCTTTACTGGAAACTGACAATTGTGAATTGGGTCCTTGGTGCGATGCACCAATATTACGATCCATTACTAGAATTTGACAATTGGGAATTCGAAGCCCT
Source organism: Capsicum annuum (assembly GCF_002878395.1). Classification (NCBI taxonomy): domain Eukaryota; kingdom Viridiplantae; phylum Streptophyta; class Magnoliopsida; order Solanales; family Solanaceae; genus Capsicum; species Capsicum annuum. The sequence continues at coordinate 178,329,768 of NC_061120.1, read as the reverse complement.
CTACAATATGGTGAGATCTTGGAGTCACACTGCAAATTGACAATTGTCATTTAGACTATCTCCATGACGCGCTAGTGATCTAAATGATGATGTTTAACCATTAAAACTTAAAATTGCCATAACTTCTTACCCGGTTATCGAATTTGGGCGAATTTTATATCATTGGAAATCTAATTGCATTTCCTATGCATTGGCAGACTCTAAACTGAGAAATACTGAGTATTTAAAATTTTTTATATGGTATTACTCATGTACTAAGACTTAAATTAAGTTAGAAAAATATGGGGTACCACACACACCTTCTCGATTTACCATCTAATTCTCTTTAAGTCCAAATTTTAGCACTTTCTCATCATTAAAAAATTATTAAAATAATTGAATTTTCATTAAGGGCATAGACCAATATTGGTATCATCATACCAAGACATAAGGTTCATTTTCATATTATTATTCCCAAAATCATTATTATAAAACATTATAGATTCTTTGTCCCATTATTTGTAAACATGAGCGTAATTATTATTCAGTTCATCATAACAACTTCAAACAAATTTCAAAATATAGTACATTGGATGACCCAAAAAGATGGAAAAACAATGGCATTTCTTATCAAACTCGAAGTTTCAAAGAGACTCCATATTCATAGTGTAAATGTTTCATACTTTCGACATTCCATTTCAAAACATAAGGGTTCACTATTTTTAAATAATTATTTTAGTCTCAAAACCCAAAACACATGTTTAAAAATCCACTATTAAAGTAAAGAGGAGAATTTACATAAACTTTCTTAATGGAATACTTAACCTTAGTTTCAAATCACCTACACAACAATACATATTCAATATGTTAAATTCATAATTCATACAATAATTTAAAAAGGGAGTGTTTGACCTGACTTTTGATGGGGCGAATTTGAGAAAAGCTTGACCTTAGGACTCTCCTAGAAAGTGAACTTGCTTCTTCACTTAGAGAGAAAGAGAAGAGAGTTCTATTATTGCTTTGGGGTGAATGGGACTTAGGAAAAACATAATACAATAATAGAGAATGGTTTTTAGTGCATAAGAACCAAAATATCCTTGAAAAATAACTTACAAATATATAGTTCCATAAAGTAAATAGGGGGTGCGGTGCATACCCCATCACATGGCCCAACCCCGGGCGGCATAGTCCCATCACGGGGATAGCCTTGTACAATGCAGGGACATCATAAGGTTGAGGTAGTAGCCTTCATATTGGCCCGTGCGGCGCAGGGACAAAGTACAACTTTTTTGTGCAACGTGATGTGCCATGGTCTCATGACCTTCAATGCTTAAAATAAAAAATCATGCAAGTACTTAGGTTATTTTTGTTAAATATGATGTATTTTTATGTTTGTTTTGCAGGAAAATAGGGTTAGGAGTAAAAGAAAAAGAAAAAGAGTTGAAGTATTGCAGAGGCACCCACTTATGGACCCATTTACAGGGTGTAAGTGGGACTTACACCCCTTGTAATTGGCATCGAGGTGATAGAGTCAAGTTCTAAAAGTATAAATTTTTTATCTAAGAGTTATGAAGGCTACTTATGGGGCATAATTATCTTGTAAGTACCCTCATAAGTAGAATATCTGAAGCTGCTAATTTCCTCTAAGACCTACGACCCACCTAGGGTTTGTAGGTAGTACTTATAACCCAGAAGTGGGTCCATAGGTAGGTGCTGACTTAGTTTTTCTGTTTTATTTTGATTAAGATTTTTGGGGTTTTGATGCATTCTATAAATACCCCCATTGATGTTTTGTTATTAGTTTACACACTTTTTATACTTACAAAATATATTAATTCTAAAATATACTTTTGATCTTGGAATCCTTGTTCTTAGTTTTTATGGTTTGAGATTATAGTTTTCATTCTGAATCTATTGTAAGAATTTAATTTGTTTTCTTTCATGAAATTTATGGTTGTTCTTGAAAACATGAGCGGCTAAACCTCCTAACTAGGGTTGTAGGAACCCTGATGGAATAACAAAGTAGAGGAAGTGCAAAGTATTTTGAGGTTGATGTTCTCGCATATATTGTGATTTTCTAAAGAAGACCACAACAATAGTTTAATGCTATCGGCCTTTATATTATTAACTTAAGACCCAAACAGAGATAGGTAATTTGGGATCTAGGGCAAGGGTTAGTAATACAACACTCAGAGACATAAAAGGTGATGAGTGAAATTCACCAAAGGTGTTTAAAATACGGTTGGTGATACATAACTTATTTGATTCAACATGCAAGGCATCGAGATAGTTTGCGAGCATGATAAGTTTAATACTACCACTTCTCTCAAAAAATCCCCCCATTTACTTTTTGCACTTTCCGTTTATTTCAAAAAGTTTGTGACAGAGATTCATCCTATTCCTTTTGGGTTTGATCCCAACCTTTGTTGGGTTCTTTATTTTACAGTGACTGTATTATACTTTTTTGGAGGTATAATTTTAGATGACATAAAATTTTGGCGTTGTTGTTGGGGAATTCAATTACAAATTGATTGATAATGGTTGTTGAGGTTATTGGTTTTTATTTTTCTACTATTCTTAAGGCCTACGTTGGTGTATGCCCAGTACTCAGACTCAGGACAATCCCTTAATTCTACTTGATCCTGAGCTTGAAAAAACCTTACAACAGAATACTAAGATGGCAAAGAATGAGCATGAGGTCCATAATAACCCTAAAGAGAATCGAGCAGTTGTTAATTGAGATATAAAAAAAAGAAATTAAGTTTAAACCCCTGCTTTTTAGTACTTACCAGCGTTTAATGATCCAAAGAAAGATTTGGGGTATGTTGAGACTATCGAGACAAGTATTATCAGTCCTACAGTATTGCCAGAAGTTTGACATTACTAATGCTATGATTCAGTTACTTAATTTGGATGGTGTGTTTGCTGGTTTGTCGACTGATGATGTTAACATACATATCATGAATATTATTGGAATTTTCACTTGACATAATTACCTAGGGTGAGTTAGGAAGCTTTGAGACTTAGGTTGTTCCCATTCTTTATTACAAGAAAAGTGACAGTACAGTAAGGGAAACTTCCTTATGGGTCCATCACTAATTGGAATAAGTCACAAAAATAGTTCTTGGACTGATTCTTTCCTCCTTCTAAGATACTGCAGTTGAAGGATAAGGTTTATAATTTCAGGAAATTGAATTCACAAGTATTGTATGAAACATGGTTAAGGTTCAAGAAAAATTTGATAAAAGTACCGAATCATAGAATTTTAGGGAGAAATTTGCTCGAATTATTCTATAGATCCCTGATGACGAATGCCAAAGTTGTTGCTGATACTATTACTGGTAGGGCTTTCATGAGCCTTCATTGGGAGCTATCTATTGTAAATCTTAGACCAAATCTCTAATACCAATCGAGGGTGACATACTTTTAAGATAGAAAGAGGAGCCAGTACTTATGCTATTGGTGCTTCCATTGAGCAAAGAGTCATAGATAGGTAGTGGCTCAATAGCTGCCATAATTAAGGATGGAGATTGGGTTACTTACCAAGTAATATGCAACTATGAATATTGAGAAAGTGAATAAAGTAGGAGCATGAGATAAGTCCTTTAGACAAGATGAGTTCGACTTTGAGGAGGAGGAGGCTAAGTATTTGGACAAAGAGATGATAGATTTTCAAGCCAAAGGCCAAAGGTCAAATCAAGACTCCTGGAATTTAAGGTAAGGGAATCAAGGTCAAAGTTATTATAGGGTCATGTATAGGGATCAAAGTAGAGAGATATAGTGACTGGAAGTAAGAAGATGACTATAAAGAGAAGAGTGGTGTGTATGTTTAATCAGGGAACCGTGATGCTGATTCAATGATGGAAACTTTACTTAAGAAACAGGTTAAGGGCTTAGAGAGTTAAGAGAGTTGTCTTAAGGATATTAAGACAGATATTTTTTGACTGAGCTAGAAGGTAGAATCACATGCTACTATGATTAAGAAGCTTGAGCACCAACTTGGTAAGATATTAGCAACTAAGCTTAAGCACCAACTTGGTAAGATATTAGCAACTTTAAATCAGAATCAACTAGGTACTCTTTTGAGAAACGCCATTTAGAATCCAAAGAACGACAATCATTATTTAGCCATCACCACTCAGAATGGTAAGGCTACTATTAATACTCCTATGTCGATAGTCGATGAGGTAAGGAATAATACTGTTGATTTTGATGATGCACTCGAAGTTGAGACTAAAAAGTTTGTAAAAAATGGTGAGATGTCATAGAAATCAATCAGTGTTGAATAATAAGTTGAGATTGATAAAGAAAGGATAAGAAGGTGGAACCAATTTTGAAGATCATTCCACGACCTCCCTCACCTTTTCCTCAAAGGTTGAAGCAAAAGTAGGAAGAAGGTAAATACTAAAAATTTATGTCGATGTTGAAAGAATTGTCTATGAATATCTCTCTTGTTGAAGCATCAAAACAAATGCCTAGTTATGTAAAGTTTATTAAGGACATAGTGATGAAGAAGCGGACGATGAGTTTTAAGCCTGGGCATAATATGCACCATTGTAGTGTTAGTTCTTTTTAATCTTTGGTTGAGAAGAAAGAGGATCCCAAAGCTTTCACTATACCTTGAACTATTGATTCTCTAAATTTTGCACAAGCATTATGTGACGTGGGAGATAGTATTAATCTTATGCTACTAGTTGTGTACAAACAGTTGAGGTTGGGGTCACCTAAGAAAACATCGATGACATTATTGATGGTTGATCAAATTGTGAAGAAACCATTTGGTATTTTATATGATCTCTTGATGAAGGTAGTTTTCTTTATATTCCCAGTTGATTTTGTGATTCTTGACTTTGAGATGAACTTCAATATTCCTATTATCTTAGGAAGGCCCTTCCTAGCCATGGGTAGGGCATTGGTTGACATGGAAATAAGACATATGAAATTCAGGCTCAATGATGAATAATTTACTTTAATATGGATCAGTTGAAAGATATGAGAGTGGTGTCTATGATAGACACTGTTGATAAAAATGATTGAGCGACTTGGTGGGGAGGCGTTAGTGGTGGTGATCATAAACTTTGATAGTGACGACATTGATGAGTATGATGAGATGGTAGAGGATCTTATACTTATCTGTCAAAGAAGTTGTATTTGGATTTGAAGAATAAAGCAACTCCACTAGCTTGACCATCTATTGAGGAGTCACTATTCTTCGAATTGAAGGACCTCTCTTCTAACTAGTTAAGTATTTTGGGGGGCCAACAATACCTTGTTGGTTATTATTACGACAAATTTGTTGGATATACAGGCTGAGGCCTTAATCTCGATATTGTAGAGGTTTAAAAGGGTCATTGGTTGGACTATTACGAATATTGTTGGGATTCTATCCAAAATTTATACTCATAAAATTCAGGTTGAACTAGAGTGTGTACCTAGTATTGAGCACCAACATTGTCTAAATCTACCTATGCAAGAAGAGGTGAAGAAGGATATCATCAAGTGGTTAGATGCATTTGTAGTTTACCCTATTTCCAATAACAAGTGGGTGAGCCCAATTCAGTGTGTGTCGAAAAATGATGGGATCACTATGGTTCTGAATGAGAAGAATGAGTTAGCATTTATGAGAGCAGTCATAGTATAGAGAGATTGTATGGATTATGAGAAGCTGAACACTTAGACGCAGAAGGATCATTTTTCTATGTCATTCATAGACTAGATATTAGACTATCTTTTAGGCACAGGATGTTACTGTTGTCTTGATGGTTATTCAGGGTATAACCAGATTTATATTGCCCCCAAAGTCTCAGATAAAGCAACTTTCACATGTCCATATGATACAATTGCATTCAAGAGGATGCCTTTCAGACTTTGTAATACTCCCACCTCCTTTAAGCTTTGCATGATGTCCATTTTTTATGGTTGAGGATACTATAGAGGTTTTTATGGATAATTTCTCGATCGTGGGTGACTCTTTTGATGACTGTTTAACCCATTTGATTTTGAGGTTAAGAACCAAAAGGGTACAAAGAATTGGGTTACATACCACCCATCCCACCTAGAAGAGGAGGCGATGATGAAATTAGGGGATGAGATTGAGATTGATGATGCTTTTCCAGATGTGCGGGTCTTGTCAGTATCACAAGACTTAATCCCCTGGTTTGCTGATTTTGCCAATTATTTGAAAACTAACCTTATCCCGAAAGACTTTTCATTTTAGTAAAGAAAGTGATTTATCCATAAGGTCACAAGTTTTTTTGGGAAGAGCTTTAATTATCTTGAGTGTATGAGTATGGTATAATTTGGAGGTGTACTCCCAAAGTGGAGATGATACACATTCTTAAGTCCTGTCACTAGTCTCTAGTTGGGGGTCACCTTGGTGGTACTCTCATGACCCATAAGATCTTAAATTATGGTTATTATTGGATGAATATTTATAAATATTCACATGACTATGCTTGTAATTGTGACCAATGCCAGCATCAAGGAAATATCTCAAGGAAGCATGAGCTCCCCATGACACATATTCTTGAGCTTGAGTTATTTGATGTATGGGGAATTGATTTCATGGGTCCATTTGTGAGTTCGTATGGTATATATTGGTGGCAGTTTACTATGTTTCTAAATGGGTGAAAGCAGTTTCACTTCTCAATAATAAGTGTCGCAGTGTCACAATATTCTTGAAGAAGGGCATTTTTTCTTGATTTGGTACTCCACATGCTATTATTAGTGATGGTGGTCCCATTTTTGCAACTGCCTATTTAAGGTCTTACTTGAAAAATAACGTGTAAATTTCCACCTTACCATCCGTAAATAAGTGGGTAGGTTAAGATCTCTAACCATGAGATCAAGTCCATATTATCAAAGACCGTGAATGCCAAGTGGACTGATTGGTCAAGGAAGATAGATGAATCCACTTTGGGCTTACCAGACAAATTTTTAAACTCTTATAGGTGCCTTTTCATATCAGATTGTGTATGGCACAATATGCCACTTGTCAATTGAACTTGAGCACAAGGAACTATGGGCATTTAAGAAGCTAAATTTTGAGTGAAGTGATGCTACAAATCATAGAATGATTACGATAAATAAGTTGGATTAGTTCTAACTCCGCGTTTATGAGAGTTCTTCTTTGTACAAGGAGAAAATAAAGTTGTACCATGATAAAAAATTTGAGAAAAGGGTATTCCAATCGGGTGATATGATCTTGTTGAATAATTCAAGGCTTCGCTTGTTTCCTGGCAAGTTGAAGTCTAGGTGGTATGGACTATTCATTATGGTCAGTATTTTCTCATGGTTCAATTGAGATGAAACAAGATGGAGATGCCTTATTCAAGATGAACGGACATCGTGTTAAGAATTATATGGGGATCATGGAGTATTTTAAGGCTTGTGATGATATAAGCCTTGACGAAGGTTTAGTAGCCAAGGAACCCGAGTCATGCCACAATGTTAAATCAAGTGATTGATAAGAGAAAACCCTTGAACTTATTGGTGAAGTCTGAGTATCCAACATTACAAGCTGAGTAAAGTCCTATAGTGATCCTAGTCCAACTGCCCAAAAAACTAAAGTATAGAAAATAAGGGCAAGCCTATGGTATTTTATGCACATTGATTGGAACGTCTTTTGTGAGCGTGAGTGTCTTGATATTGTGAGAGTTGGGACTTCTTTCTGTGAGAGTACATGGGTTATGTTGTTAACTATTTATTTGTTAGGGTAGTATAATTGCTTGAGTTTTCTTGCTAATGCAATGTCATAACTTGATTCCTTTGTGCCATACTATTGTGCTACATAGATCCAGACAGTGATCTTGAAAAGTTAGAAATAAGAGGGGGTAAGACTTTATGAGCTTAAATTGAATTGACTGTCGTAGGTGCCTTAGGTTTCTCTTAGTTAAGCATCGTGTTGTGCTTGTTATGTGTTTTTTTCCTGAGCACATACAAATGTTCTAAGTTGAGGGTGTTGATATACCATGGTTTCATGGCATTTTTATGCTTAAAAATGGAAATTGTACAAGTACTTAGGTCTTTTTTGTTAGATGTTATGTATTTTTGTGTTTGTTTTGCAAGAAAATAGGGTGTCACAACCTGAACTAGGGCCTAGTCGTAACGGACCCATTACCCTAGCCAACCAGCACACAATATAACAAGTAGTGGATGAGTTCTGAACATATAACAAGATAGAGATAAATAACAAGAGGGATCTAAGGATCCACAACAAAATCCACCCATACTTTTTCCACAAAATCCTTTAAGAAACCAAATATCACACAAAGTCATATATGCTCCCGACCATAGCTAAAAAAAGAACCCATCGAAATAATCTAAGACATAAGTAAAGACAAGACCATGAAATAAGGGCCTTCCGGAGAATGGAAGCTCACCACTTCAAAGGTAACTCATGAACAATACAGAAATCACTTACCACGGCGTAAGGAAATAGAAGTGTCTTTGAAGCCTACATCGCATATGGGAATATAGTATTCAGGGACGGTTAACGGGGTAAGCGCTAGTATGTAACTCAAGAAAAGGATAAAATAATGCCATGATCAATCAGTCCAAAATTATTCCAAAACCATATGCACACAATCATATACATATATATAATATATTGGGATAGGAAAAAAGTTTAGCATGAAAGTTAAAATATTAACCTAGACTGTGTAGCTTCAACCGTCATAAAAGGAACCCACGGGCTTTATGGGTTTGGCTCCCCCACCCCCACCGGAAGAGCCCCAGTGTATGTTAGCCACACAAGATGGAGGTACCAAGGAAGGTCGGGGAATCCACGACCCTTTTCCAATCCATGATAAATATATATAAGGTATGATACAAGCACACGACCATTAAGACCAACCCCCACGCAGACAAATATGAGTTTCAAGTATTGGTACCTCATGACCTCTACCTTCACAGCTAGCTACACAACCCCCTTGAAGCCCAATTAAAATATTTACACATTCTCATTCATTAAACTAAGGACCATCCATTAAGGCACATACCATTGGTATCATCATAACAATTACTCTTGCAAGCTAATATCAACTTGGGGGAATACATGACACCCACGGTCCAATAATTTATCAACTTAGAGGAATCCATAACCCCCATGGTCCAATTATTCATTCACTTGGGGGAATCCTCGACCCCCAAGGTTCAATTTAAAATTATTTCATAGCCATAAAGTCCTTTCAAAACAATTTGTATTTCATTAACCTTTTATACAATGCAATAGTTTCAAACTGGGTTTCAATATGCATATATCCATGTTTCAAAGCCTATTCCATAAGGTGGGTTGAGATTATTAAGAACTCCATTACCAAAATCCATAGAGTTGGGGGAATCCACAACCCCAGTAAGTTTATCAAATCAATTTAAGGGAATCCATGACCCCCATTCCCTTTTACCATGCCCATGCACCCAATTAGTTCAAAATTCATTAATTTCAAAACACAAATGGTTCACAAAAGCCATGGGAAAAGCAATTTAATCAATAGTACCCAAAAGCCCTCAACTCAATTTCCAAATCAATAATTAAATCACATGGATAATAATCTTAAACATATTATTTTAACAAAATAAGTTTTAGGGAAGAGATATATGCCTGAGAATATAAGTAATTTGGGGAAGAAACCACACAAATTGACCCCTAGATGCTCAATCCCTTACAAATCCAAGTTGTTCTTGCTTGGAGAATTAGAGAGAGTTTAAGAGTAGTTTATGAATGTCTAAGTGATAAAAATAACCCCCCTTAGATGTTTTATGATCATTGGTTATGATCGGGGAAAGAGGTAAATGACCAATGTATCCTCAATTAAAAGTGCTGGAAATTGGTCGCCAGTCATTATGGGTCATGTCATGACTAGGTACGAGTCATTGCCTCAACTCGTAGTCTAGGCAGTGACTCAGGGCAGCCTTTATTTGTTTGGTCACAAGTCACACCCTACGACTCGTGACTAGACCTTACTATTCGCAGGGTCCTAGTCGTACTTAAGACAGAAACATTGGCTACTCCACTGACCACACCTTACGAATTATGAAGTTCCAGTCGTAGCCTAGGAAGTGAGATCAAAACTCAAAAATTCCAGAGGAAAAAATTTGAGGTGTTACATAGGGTTAGGAGAAAAAGAGGATAAAAAGAGTTGAACTGTTGTAGAGGCACCCACTTACGGGTCGTAAGTGGGACTTACGCCCCTCGTAAGTGGCATCATAGGTGACAGAGCCAAGTTCTGAAAGTCTAAATTTTTTGTCTAAGAGTTAGGAAGGCTACTTACAGGGCATAAGTGATACATACACCTCTCTAAGTACCCTCATAAGTAGAATATCTGAAGCTACTGATTTCCTCTGAGACCTATGACCTGCCTAGGGTTCGTAGGTAGTACTTACTCTGTAAGTGGATTCGTAGTTAGGTGCTGACTTAATTTTCTTATTTATTTTTTTTAGGATTTTAAGGATTATGATGTATTCAATAAATACTCTACTAATGTTTTATTATTAGTTTACACACTCTTTATACTTGCAACAATATATTGATTCTAAGATACACTTTTGATCTTTGAATCCTTGTTCTTGGTTTCAACGGTTTGAGATTAATTAGAGATTTTGGTTTTAATTCTTAATATATTATAAGATTATTCATATGCTTCTTTCATGAATTTTATGGGTGTTCTTGCAAACATGAGAGGTTAAACCTCCTAACTAGGTTTGTGGGAACCTTGATGGAATAACAAAGTAAAGAAAGTGTAAAGTATTTCTAGATTGATGTTCTCGGATGTATTGTGATTTCCTAAAAAAGACCACAGCAATAATTTGAAGCTATCAACCGTCATATAATTAAGTTGAGACCCAAAAGGAGATAGTTTATCTAGGATCTAGGGCAAGGATTAGTAATGTGACTCTGAGACTTAAAAGGTAATGAGTGAAATTCACCAAAGGTGTTCAAAAGATGGTTGGTGATACATAACTTGTTAGATTCTACATGCAAGGCATCAAGATAATTTAACGAAAATGATAAGCTATGGAGTTAAGAAGTTAGGGGAAACACAGTCCTAGTATTCATCTCATATTTATTTCAACCTAAAGTGATTAAGATTTTTTACTATTGCTACTATTTTCACAAAATCTCCCCATTAACTTTCTACACTTTTCGACTACTTCAACAAGTTCATGACAGTGATTCATCGTATTCCCTGTGGGTTTGATCCGAACCTTTTTATTTGATAGCGACTATATTATACTTTCTTGAAGGTGTAATTTTGGGCGAATTCATAATGCACGATCCAATTTAACGTCCTAAACTTTCCCAAAGTTTTTTCAAACTAATTTCAAAATATTTTACACTCATTCTAAGGGTCATATAGGTTTATTTTTTGAGCTCTAAATAGGCATGCAAACTCATGGGACATTCAATAAGAGAGAAATTACCTTTTGCATATCCGAAAGGATTGTCAATTCTATCCTATCTCCAAGCTCTATATCATTCCTTAAAAAATTAATAAACCATCTCTAAGTGAAGTTATTTTCAACTTCAACCACTACTTAGGCTAGTGATAACATCTAGTTGTTTCCATCTTTACAAACTGCTACAAGCAATTGACCTTTACAAACACCTTTCAAGAAGCAACCATCAATCCCAATACATCATCTATATCCAGTTTTGAATGTTTTCTTCAAAGAATCAAAACAAATATAGAATGATTGAAATCTTTTTCTTCCACCTTCAAAAGTTTCTTCACTAAGTCTCACCACACATGTGTTTTCTGGATTATTCTTCAAATGCTCATCCCTAGAATCTAGTATTCTTTAAAATTCCTTCATATGATAATCCATAATCTCTTGCAAGAAAATATTTCTAGCTTTTTGTGTCATAGTTCTCCCAACATACACTTTTAGCTTCTTTTTCACCAAATTTTGCAACTGAAAAACTCTAATGTCAGTCGCAAAAATAATAATGACTACCAAACAAAAACCATGTACAATCATATACATATTTTACCCTCACCCTAGTTGGTTCATTAACAAACTTTTCCAGTTCTACATGTTCTTGGACTACATACCTAGCAACAACTTCTCTGAATTACTTAACATTTGCTAAAAATAGACCAGTTTTCCAAATAATTAACCTATAAGGAGCAAATGCAACTTTCTTTTAGGTCTCTTTGATCTCCTTTCTTTTTTCCACTTCTTACAGGTTGTGAACCTTATTTTTATCATCAACAACAACATCGGTGTCTATTTTAAAACTAGTCTCTTCATCTGAATCAAAGTATGGCTTGTCACTACCTATCTTATCCTCTAGAGTAGGTTTTTTTATTGAATAAATACTCATCAAATCTAATATCAACTCCTTTTTTGCCTAATTTAACTCATACAGCTCTAGGACCCATTTTTTATTATTTTTTATTTTGTCAGCGGTCTTACCTTATGTCAAAGTCCTAACCTTCTTATGAATATCATTATTACATTTATTATTAATTTCATCAAACAAATTCCTATAACCTGAATCTTTATCTTTACGTGCACTTTCCCAATCAGATTAAATTATTGAAATATCTGATGTAGTAGCAGCAAAAGCCCCATCCACCTCCCCTCTAACACCAACAGAAGCCTCCCCACCTCTTATTCAATACTATTAGAAGCACCATTAAACTTATCAATAATACCAGTGGAATGACACGGCCCAAATCAGGGCCTAGTCATGTCAGGTATCTCAAATTCGACCAGGACTGAAGACCACCCTCAATACCCCACCGTTAACCACCCTACACACCATGTCGGATGAATTTTGAATATATAATGAGATAATACAATAATAATCTAAGGACAATCAAGTAAGTCTATGTCCATAACACAAACAACCACAAGCAAATATCCAACCAATACCAATACCAATCCCAATTCTAGCACTAATACCGACATCGCCCATGCCTATAGTAGTCTGACAAAGCCTCTAACCAAAATCAAAGAATGCCATGACCCCACGTCAGACTAAGATACAATCATATCAATAATGTGAACCATGCACACCGGTCATCAAAACCAAACCTTATGACGGCAATCATGAGTTTCCATTGTCCGTCCTTTGGACTCACACCTTCACGGCTAGCTATTACAACCCTCATTATTGCCTATTTAAAACCTTAAGCACATAACCAAACAATCAACTCCAAGAGTCAATTATTAAGGCATTATAAAGTGGTATCATCATATCGACTATAGCTTGAAAACAATGTCTATGTCTATGTCCATAACACAAATAACCACAAGAAAATATCCAACCAATACCAATCCCAATGCTCATACTAATACCAACATCGCCCAAGCTTATAGTCGTCCGACAAAGCCTCTAACCAAAATCAAAGAATATCTGATCGGGACATGCCCCCAACCATATCTAAAACCAAAACCAAAGAAATAATAATAATGAAAAGAAGTCCATAGCATGAAATGCAGCCTTTCGGAGTATGGAAGATCATCACTTCAATTTGACTCAAAGTTGTCCCCGAATCCAACTCACTGAGCAAGAGGAATGGTAGTATAGACAGTTCCTGCATCACGTGGAGATATAGCACCCAAAAATGGTTAGCAAAGTGAACGCTAGCATGTAACTCAGGGATAAAGATAAAATAATGACATCATTCAAAACCAAATCAAATAACCATATGCAATCTCATATATACATATATATACCGTGTCAGGATAGGGAACAAGATTTAGCATGAATTTAAAATCTTATCCTGGATTGTATAGCTTAACCGCCATAAAGAAAATCTACTCATGGGCTATATGGGTTCAACTCCCCTGCTGAAAGGACCCTAGTGCGTGTTAGCTGCATGAACCAACGATATCAAGGAAGACTAGGGAATGCCACGACCCCACGTCAGACTAAGATACAATCATATCAATAGTGTGAACCATGCACACCAGTTATCAAAACCAAACCTCATGACAGTAATCACGAGTTTCCGTTGTCTGTCCTTCGAACCCATAGCTTCACGGCTAGCTATTACAACCCCCATTATTGCCTAATTACAACCTTTAGCACAAACCCAAACCATCAAATCCAGGAGTCAATTATTAAGGCATTATAAAGTGGTATCGTCATATCGACTATAGCTTGAAAACAATGTCACCAACCAACCCTTAGGGGACTCCTTCGTACCCCGCCGACTCTATTATTAAAATCACTTAGGAGATTACCGTGTACCAATAAGGTTTTTAATTCAATTAAATTTATATCCATAAAAAACTTTATAAAGTCTATCATCAAGTACTATCATGGCTATGCCAAAGCCTTAGTTCAAAAACACAATTCAACTTGTGACAATACCATTCTCATTGACAATTTCACAAACAGGTTGAGGGCATGACATTATCAAAGCCAAACTCATCAACTTTTGGGGTTCAACCATGACTCCTCAATTAAATCACCATTCCCATGCACCCATATGTGGAAAACAAAAATTAAAACATGTATAATCATAATTTAAACCACAGAAAATAATATTCAATGATATGAATTCAAACCCTTCAACCTTGGTTCCAAAACCACCATTAATGATTCATGAACAATACTTTAAACATATGATTTTAGTAAACTAACAAGGAGGGAAGAGTCACATTCATGAATTACAAAGATTCAAGGAGAGAAATTGATCCTTAAGCCCTTAGATGACCACTTTGGAGAAACCCTATCCATTTTTTCTTAAGAGGATTTTAAGAGAGTATAGAGGATGTTTAATCTTCTAAAGAGTGGAATGAATGAACAAAACGTGTTAAAGGGACGTGGGGCCTTTAGGGTTTTGAATGAGAAATGTCTAAAGTGCCCCCACCTAAAAACTACAAAAAGATTGTAGGTGGTTACGAGCCGACCCTTTGGATCATGACCATAACATATAACTCGCACCCTTGAGTTCGTCACCAAAACAGAGAGTTGGACACCCATACACTATCCACCATTCAACTCAATGATCCAACTCATGATTAGACCATATGACCCGTATGGTCAAGTCGTATCCAAGAGAGAACCCAAGGGATTCGACACTGGACATCATACGACTTAATCCTACCACTCGTAGCCTATCCTCACAGCTCTTAATGAGCCACTCGTACTCAGAGCCAAGTCAAGTCACTAAGTTTCTAATTTGGTTAGTAATCATCCTAACGACTCATCACCACCCCTAAAGACTCGTACCGCGAAGTCATTACCAAGGTCAAAAACTCAACCACGGCCCCTGGAAACCTAATAACTAGGGTCACTTGACCCGTACCCACACCATACGACTCATATGATGAATTATTACAAGGAAAGTAAGCTCAAAGCTGAAGAATTTTCCAAGGGACAAAATCCAGGGTGTTTTAATTCTCCCCCAGTTTGATCATTTGTCCTCAAATAATGGACAAGGCAGTGACTAGCACGATTTAACCCCCAAACATATCTACTCTTACCTTTAAGACAGAAAATAGATTAGCAAGGAATTCACAATCTACCTTTTACATAGACAAAAAAACAAAGATGTTAATATCAACACATACCTTAAGCACGATCTTTTGGAACAGGAAATAGGAATGGATACTTGGACTTTATGTCATCTTCAGCTTCTAATATAGCCTCTTTCACTTTGTGGTCCCTCCATAGAACCTTTACCGAAGCTACGTACTTGGTCCACAACCAACGAACCTGCCGCTCCAAGATTTCAACGGTGACCTCAGAATAAGATAGGAAATTCGAAGTACCAATATCCTTGATAGGTACAATTTGCGATGGATCACCCACACACTTCCTCAACATAGAAACATGGAATACCGGGTGAATGGAGCTCAAACTAGATGGTAACTCCAACTCATACCAATATTGCCAACCCTTCTCAAAACCAAGTATGGACCAACATACTGGGGACTAAGCTTCTTTTTCTTCCCAAACTGCATTACTCCCTACATAGGAGACACCTTCAAGAATACCCTATACCTAACCTCAAACTCTAACTTCCTACACCTGACGACTGCATAGGACTTCTAGTGACTTTGGGCAGCTTTAAGTCTATCCTGAGTCACCTTCACCTTTTCTATGGCTTGATAAAACAAATTCCAACCAAACAAATCTGCCTCTCCAACCTCGAACCACCCTATAGGATACCTACACCTCCTACTATACAAGGCCTCAAATAGATCCATCCCAATGCTAAAATGGTAGCTATTATTATATGTAAACTCTATAAGAGGAAAATGCTCAACCCAAATACCACCATAGTCAATCACGCAAGCTCAAGTGTATCTTTCAATGTCTGGATAGTTCTTTTCACTTGCCCATCTGATTGCAGGTGGAATGAAGTACTAAGACTCACCTTGGTCCCCAAACCTTTCTGAAATAACTATTAAAAGTGCAAGGAAAAATGCTTCTACGATCTGAGATAATAGAAATAGGTACCCCATGCAACTTCACAATCTCCTAGAGGACTACCTTGCATAATCATCTACCGAAAGATTAGTCCTCACTCTCAAAAAGTGAGAAGACTTAGTCATCCTATCCACGATGACCTAAATTAAATCAAACTGATTTTGAGACCAGGGAAGACCGATAATGAAATCCATGTTGATCACTTCTCACTTTCACACAGGTAACTCAATTTTATGATAAAACCCTCCGAGCCTCATGTGCTCAACTTTCGCTTATTGGTACACCATACACTTAGACACAAAACTAGCCATATCTCGCTTTATATTGTTACACTAATACATCTCTTTAAGATCAAGATACATTTTTTTAGCCAGGATGAATAGCATAGTGCAACTCATATGCCTTAGCAAAGAATCTCTCTCGCAATCCACCCACATCTGGAATGCACAATCTTTCTTGGTACCGAAAGGTACCATCACCACTAACCTTAAAAGCCATTATTTTTTACCCATCTATATCACCCTTAATCCTTATTATGATAGGATCTAACACTTACTTCTCCTTTACCTCAGCACCTAGGGATGAATTTGCCACCTCCTAAACAAACACACCACCATTCTCAGAGTCTAAGAGGTGAACACCAAGGTTAGCTTTACCTGGATGGTAGTGAACACCAATTCTTATTTTTCCTCACCCATATAATCTAAAATACCTATGGATAACGTGCTAAGAGCATCATCAACCATGTTAGATTTACCTGGATGATAGTGAAGAGTTATGTCATAATCCTTGAGCAGCTTAAGCCATCTCTTTTGCCTGAGGTTCAGCTCTTTCTGAGTAAACACATATTACAGGCTCTTATAATCTAAATAGATATCCACATGCACTCCATACAAATAGTGATGCCATATTTTCAATGCGAACACCACAACTAATAGCTCCAAGTGATGAGTCAAATAATTCTTCTCATGCACCTTCAACTATCTAAAGGCATAAGCTATTACCTTTCCATCCTTCATTAAGATACAACCAAGCCCCATACAAGATGAATAACAATTGACCATAAACCCATCATTGCCTTTAGGTAAAGTAAAGATCGGTGCCAAAGTTAGCTTATCCTTTAGCTTCATAAAACAACCCTCTCAAGCATCAGACCGTAAGAACTTTATCTTCTTCTGAGTTAACTTAGTCAACGGGACAGCTATAGTAAAAAAAATTCCACAAACCTCCGATAGTAACCAGCAAAACCCAAGAGCTTCGAATATCAGTTAGAGTTGTGGGACTAGGCCACTTTTTAACCATTGCAACTTTTCGTAGATCCACCATGATTCCTTCACTGGAAATAACATGACCCAAAAAAGTGACAATGTTCAACCAGAATTCACATTACAAAAATTTGGTACACAATTACTAATCTTTTCAGGGTCTAAAACACAATGCGAAGGTGATCGGCATGATCCACTTACAGTACACCAGAATATCATCTATGAACACAATGACAAACAAATCCAAAAACTAATAAAAGACTCTATTCATCAAGTCCATGAATGTCGTCGGGGAATCGGTCAATCCAAAGGATATAACCAGAAACTCAAAATACCCATACCGAGTATGGAAGGAAATCTTAGGAATATCCACCTTCCTAATCTTTAGCTGATGATACCTAGACCAAAGATCAATCTTGGAGAAAAAATTAGAACCCTGAAGCTGATAGAAAAATCATCTATCCTTGGAAGAGGGTACTTATTCTTTACCGTCACATTATAAAACTATCGGTTATCAATACATATCCAAAGTGAACCATTCTTCTTATACATGAATAACACTGGTGCACCAATAGAGACAGACTAGGATGGATGAAGCCCTTGTCTAAAAGATCTTTTATTCCATCTTAAGCTTATTTTAACTCAACTAAAGCCATTCTATCGGTGGGACTAGAAATAGGATGAGTTTCCAGATTAATATCTATCCCAAAATCAATCTCCCTATCAGGAGGAACACTAGGAAGGTCATCAGAGAAGACCTCAGGAAATTTTTTCACCATAGGGACAGAATGTAAAGAAGGACCTTCCAAGTTAGAATCTTTAACTTGGACCAGATGATAGAGACACCCCTTGGAGATTAATCTCTAAGATCTAAGATATTTTATGAACCTCCCTTTAAGAGCTAAGAAACCATCCTCCCACTTAATAACTGACTTATTAGGGAATTTAAAGATGACCTTATGGGTCCGACGGTCTAGAGAAGTATAGCATGAGTGCAACCAATCCATCCCAAACATGACATCAAAATTAACTATGTCTAACTCAAATAGATCCACCAAAGACTCCTTACCACCCAAAAATACCACACCACCCCTATAGACTCTCCTAGAAACCACAGAGTCACCCACCTAGGTAGAAATATAAAAAGGTCCAAAATACAATTAGGACCAAAACCAAAATGTACAGCCATAAATAGGGTCACATAAGAAGAGTGGACCTCAAATTAAGTAAACAAAACACATCACGAGAAAAGATTTTCAACAAACCAGTAACAATATCAGGCGATGCCTCGAACACCTAACGGGTAGTGAGAGCATAGAGTTAGTTCTAACCAGTGTCAGAGCTAGGTGGTCTACCCTTAGGTGTTGGAGATGATGAACAGGCAACCAGAACCTTGTTTCCCCTAGAAGTAACCTTAGACACTGAATAGTTTCTAAGCATGTGCCCTAGATGACCACAGTTAAAGTAGTTTTCCTTTCCTTCATCATAGTAACCTCGATATAATCAACCATAAAATCTATAGAAGGGATAGAATGGAGATGATTGGGCCCTACTAGGGAACCTTGAATATTGACTAAATTTAGAAAATCTATGGTGGATTCATGAGATTCTTGGAAGAGGTTTTGGATACTCAGGGTTTTTCTTGAGAGAAAACTTGAGAAAATACTTCATAGAATGCTTGTAAATGACTTTACTTTGGTGTTTGTATGGTTTAAGAGGTTTGGAAAAAGTTCAAAGTGCCCTTTTTAACTTCTGTACGAAGTTGGAAAAATTAAACTGGGAACCCAATTTTATGGGCCACCACAACGTGCCACTATCACGGTGGCTCACTGGAAATTGACAAATGGGAATCAGGGAGTCACCGCGATGTAAAGCCATCATGTTGTCCCACTGGTTGGGACCTAAAACTTCAACGCGACGCATCAAAATCACGCTAGCCCACTGGAAATTAACTATTGGGAAATTGAGGTCCTCCGCAATGCGTCACTATCGCAAAGTTCCACTGGAATTTGACAATTGTCAAATAGGCCCTCTCCACAATGCGCCAAGCACTAAAATGGCATTGTTTTATGACTAGGATTAAATTAGCCATAACTTCTTGCCCGGTCATTGGAATTGGGTGGATCTTATATCATTGAAAAGCTAATTAAATTTCCCATATGATAAAAAGTCGAAATTAGGGAAATTCTATATGGATTAAATATTACACACTTAGGAAGTCATTTCTTAGCCTTCTAGAGATGAAATTAAGCTTAAGGAAATGTTCGGGGGTATTACAATAACTCCCCCTGGGAAATATTCGCCCCTGAATGTTGCTAGTTAAGCTAAGAGTATGGAGAAAATTGAGTACGTAAAGCTAGAAGAACTCGCTAAACTGACTCTATGTCTTTCTAAACTCTTGAATACTTTAGAGGATGCATGAACTTAATAAGGGTAGAGGCATAGCTAAACTTTAGATTAGAAGGACTGAATTAAGAAAGAATTTTACCTTCGTCTTGATCTGAACTCGCAAAAAAGAGGTGCGGGTACTTGGCTCGCATGTCTGCCTTGGCTTCCCAAGTAGCGCCCTCAACTGACTAGTTTCGCCATAAGACCTTGACCAAGAGAACCTCTTTGTTCCTCAGTCTACGAATCTGGTAATCTAGAATCTCGATGGGAATCTCATAAAATCAAAGACTAGTCTGAATAATAGCGTTCTCTGAAGAATCTACTACCACGGAACCACCAATGTGCTTCTTAAGCATGGAGACATGAAAGATAGGATGAATGGTTGACAACTCTACTTGCAACTCAACTTCATAGGCTACTTTACCAACACGGCTTAAGACTCTATAGGGTCCAACATAATGGGGGCTAAGCTTCTCCTTTCTACCAAACCACTTTACCCCTTTCATGGGTGAAATCTTTAAGTAAACCAAATCACCCACCTCAAACTCAAGGTCTCTTCTTCTCACATCTTCATATGACTTCTGATAACTCTGGGTTGTCTTTAACCTTTCTCTAATCAACTTCACCTTCTCCATAGCCTCAAACACTGCATTAGGTCCAGTCAAAGTAGCCTCACCCACTTTAAACCAACCTATGGGTGATCTACATCTTCTATCATACAGAGCCTCAAATGGTGCCATCTTGATGCTAGCATGGTAACTATTGTTATACACAAACTCAATCAGTGGTAAATACTCATCCCAACTACCTTGGAATTCAAGAGCACATGCTCTCAACATATCCTCCAAAGTTTGGATGGTCCTCTTAGCCTGACCATCTGTCTGCGGATGAAAAGCAGAACTCAAATAAACTTGGGTACCAAGACCCTTCTGAAACTCCCTCCAAAATTAAGAAGTAAACTGAGTAACCCTATCTGAGACGATAAACAAGGGAACTCCATGCAACCTGACCAACTCCCAAATATACAATCTAGCATAATCCTCAGTTGTATTTGATGTATGCACAGGTAAGAAATGCACTAACTTAGTCAGCCTGTCTACAACAACCCAAATAGAATCATGATAACGTCGTGAAAGAGGTAAACCAAAAATCCATATTCACCCCTTCCTACTTCCAAGTGGGAATACCAAACTCTTGCATCACACCACCAGGTCTTTGGTGCTATATCTTAACCTGTTGGCATATTACGCACTTTGCTATAAACCCAACTATATCCTTCTTCATACCACTCCCCCAATATATTTCCCGTAACTCATGGTACATCTTGGTAGCGCCAGGATGAATGGAATATCATGCGCCATGTGCTTCAGTCATAATTCTCTACCTCAGATCATCAACACAAAAAACACATAATCTACCCTGCAACCTCAACACGCCATTTCCCTCTTAGGAGAAAACCTCTACCTTTTAGTCCTTAACTGACTCCTTCAGTCTGACCAAACTAGCATCTAAGTCTTGTTTTTCCTTCACTTCTAAAACTAAAGAGGATTCGGAAATACTCTGCACCAAAATACTCCCCTCAACAGAATCAAGCAACCTAACACCCAATCTAGCCAGAAAATACACATCACGAGCTAACTCTTTCTTATCCTTCTCTACATAACCAACACTGCCCATAGATAACCTACTAAGGGCGTCTGCCACTATATTAGCCATACTCGAATGGTACAATATGCTTATATCATAATCTTTTAGTAACTCTAACCATCTCCCCTAACAAATATTCAACTCCCTCTAAGAAAACACATACTGCAAGCTTTTGAGGTCCATAAACACACCAAAATAAACACCATACAGATAGTGTCTCCAGATTTTCAAAGAAAAAACCACAGCACTAATTCAAGATCATGGGTTGGATAGTTCTTTTCATGTGGCTTCAATTGTCTAGAGGAATAGGCTATAACCTTACCTCTCTGCATTAACACCAAACCAACTATAGAGGCATCATAATACATCACAAAACCATCCGTACCATCAGGCAAAGTCAACACAAGGGCTGAGGTGAGTTGAGTCTTCAACTCCTGAAAACTCTTCTCACCAGAATCTGACCAAAGGAACTTAACTTTCTTTTGGGTCAAACAGGTCATGGGAGATGCAATAGAAGAGAAACTTTCAAAACATGGTGGTAGTAGCCAGCTAGAGAGGTAGGTCTAGGCTAATTTCTTATAGCTTCTGTCTTTTGAGGATCAACTTTAATGCCTTCGGATAAAATAATATGACCCAAAAAGGCTACTAATCTTAACCAAAATTCATAATTTTTGAATTTGGTGAACAACTGGTGATCTCTAAGAGTTTGCAAGACAATTCTAAGATGATCTGCATGGTTTTTATTAGTACGGGAGTACACAAGGATATCATCTATGAAAATAATGACAAACATATCAAGATATTGCTTGAACACTCGATTCATGAGGTCCATAAAGGCTTCTGGGGAATTGGTTAGTCTGAAAGACATAACTAGAAACTCAAAGTGACCATAACAGGTTTGGAAGGCTGTCTTTGGAATATCATATTCCTTCACTTTAAGCTGATGATAGCCGGATCTAAGGTCTATCTTGGAGAAACAACTTGCACCTTGTAACTAATCAAACAGGTCATCAATTCTCGAAAGAGGATACTTATTCTTGAATGTGACCTTGTTAAGCTGACGATAGTCAATGCACATACACAAAGAACCATCTTTCTTTCACACAAAAAATAGGTTCACCCTAAGAAGATACACTGGGACTTATGAAACCTTTATCTAAAAGATCTTTGAGTTGATCTTTCAACTCCTTAAGCTCTGCAGGTGCCATATGGCATAGCAGAATAGAAATAAGCTGAGTGTCAGGAAGAATGTTAATCCTGAATTCTATCTTGTTAATCCTGAATTCTATCTCTCTATCGGGAGGTACCCCTGGGAGATCTTCCAAAAAAACATCAGAAAACTCATTAACAATTTTAACTAATTGAATAGTTAGAGCCTCGGACTTAGTGTCTTTGACTTTAACTAGGTGATAGATGCAACCTTTGGATATTAGCTTTCTATCTTTGAGATAATAGATAAAATGACTCTTGGGAGATACCGAACTCCCGACCATTCAAAAATTGGTTCATTGGGAAACTAAAACTTGACCACGCGGGTACAACAATCTAGATACGTAACAAGAATAAAGCCAATCCATACCCAGAATAAGGTCAAAATCCACCATGTCCAACTCTATCAAATCAACAAATATGACTCTATAAAGAACAGTAACAGGACAATATTTATACACTTATTTTGCAATAATTGACTCCCCTACTGGTGTGGAAACTAGGAAAGGCTCAAGAACATTCTTGGGACTCAATTTGAAATTCATAGTGACTAATGGGGTTACATAAGAGAAACTTGATCCGGGTTCCAACAACACAAAAACATCAAAGAAAAAGACACAGAACATACCACTAACAACATCAGGAGAATCCTCCTGCTCTTGATGGGATGGTAAGGCATAGAATTGTTCTAGCGCTGATCGCTAGCAATGCTAAATGAAGTGAGGTCGAGCATCTCTGTTCCCTTGCCTAGCATGCGAACAATCTCTAAGTCTGTGGCCCAGCTTTCCATAACCAAAACAACCCTTCTGGTTTGCTAAACACTCACTGGGATAATCCTTACCACACTTAGCACATAGAGAATAGCGAGGTCTGTTACTTACACTGTTCTGGGACCAGGACATAGAAGACCTGTTCCTTTGCTCCTGCCTACCTCTAGGAGAGAGAGCACTAGCTGATTAAGGCATTGGTATAGACGAATGGCCTGGAACTATTAGCACTTCTCTCCATGGGACCAGGCCTAACTATACTTATGCTACTCAGATCTAGCCCTCTTGTTACCTCTCACTCTATCTCTATACCTTATCTTGTCTACCTCTATCTGTTATGCATGTATCATTAACCTAGACAGATCCATATCCCTATTCAACATCATAATCCTACACTCTTTCAGTACTAAACTAGAAATACCTATCACGAACTTGCTTATACTAGCTCGGGTGTCAAAAATCAAATCAGGAGCATACTTGGCTAACTAGTTGAACTTCAAGCAGTACTCTTTAACAGTCATGGAGCCCTGACTTAAGTTCATAAACTCCTCAATGTTTACTTCTCTCATCTCAAGTGGGAAGAACTTATCCAAGAATGCATCTTGGAATACCTTCCAAGTAATGGGGGAATCACCTCCCCCCTTCATCACCTCCCCCCTTCATCACCTCCCCCCTCTACTCTTCTTCCATGCAACCACCCAGTTATATACTATGTATTTCGGCCTATAAGATGCCAACTCAACACTTTCTTTCCCAGAAACATACATCACCTGTGTGATCTTTCTCACCTTCTCAAGGTATAACTGTGGGTCCTCACCTGCCTTAGACCCATAAAACTCTGGAGGATTCATCTATATGAAATCACAAATCCTAGCAGCAGCTAAATCACCTCTTTTCTGATTTAGAATTATGGACTGGTTATTGGCCTGAACATTGGTGGTGACTTCTTGGGCTAACGCCCGAAAGGACACCCAAAACTCAGTATGAGACACAGTCTCATTCAAGAGATCAACAGGCTGGGGTTGCTCATTATTATTTTTGGGGGCGTTCGCTCTTCGGGGAGGCATTTTCTGAAATAAGAGAGCATGAATTATTAGATGAGGGGGACAACTGTAGGCACGATAGAATCTAAAAGAAAGAAACAACTTTTTCGCAAATCGTCTTATAGCCTCTTGATCATAGATGTGACGTCCTACAAGCCAATGATTAAGACTCTACTTAATGCGGCTTGTAAGACTCCCTAGGACTCCTTAAACCTTAACCTCTGATACCAAGTTTGTAATGCTCCAAAATCTCATTCCAAAGCATCACACGGTGCTTAAGGCTATAAGTAGCCCTAAGCTAACCCTTTGATCCTGTTACTACATATAATAACTTATTTCAAAATGAAATAAACAAAACATTGGTACTATCATATCAAATGATAGGAAATACGAAAAAAAATACTCTATCCAAATGACCATAATACTGGAAATCTAAACATACTAACAATCTGATAACTAGTCTGACAAAGCCTCTACTACTCCATGACTAGAAAGTCGTTGGGATAGGTCCCCAACTGACTCAAACTGAACTGGAAGCAATAATATATCTACTAAAATACTAAAATATGTGAAGATAGGTCCTCAAACTATAAGGACTCACCACTATGGAGATATAGATAAGGGTACTCAGAAATCACTGACGAGGCTGGGACTGAGCACCTGAACCTACATTATAAGACAATGTAGCACATAGACGTATATGTGGAACAGCACTTGGGAATGTACTGAGTATATGGGGGTGCATGCATTTAAATAAACATTTTCATTACTCTTTATAAAATCATGCATTCATATATGAATGACTCACATGGCTTGAATAAATCTTAAATAAAATTCTCATGAATCGTGAATAGTGAAACATGAAGAGTAAAACTTTTTTAAAACTCAAGGACTCGAAACTTTTAGGAACTTTCAACATTGGGAACTTTGGAACTCTTTTAGACTTGGGACACTTAGAACTCGATTTTATATAACTTAGGACACTTGGGAGTTTTTTCTAACCGACATAAAACATGTGAGCTACATGAAGTCCAACTTCTTGTCCTCCTAAGGAAAAAAACTCACATTGGGTAGAGGCATCAAACTCTTCCCAGGGAGTATAACCTAAACTCAGTGATCACTATCTCAGCCTCGCGCCTATAAATCTTAGTCCTATGGTGGCACATAGTTCTGGGGTAAGAGACCTCGAAATCATACCCAACTCGGTGCTAAATACTACTCCCATACTCAGCTCAGAACTCTTAGGAAATCCACCTCAAATAACTCAAGGGTCTATACTGAAGACCAAAATGTATTACTATTTGTTTTAATAGAACATCATTGAGGATTCCAACTCTATTAGGACCAAAAAGGTCAAATATTTCTCAATAATCTCAAAGTACTCAAATCATAGGTGCTTATAGCACAGAAGTTCATAAAATTGCAATTCTCAAGTAGGGATTAGTGGGCCACAGTTCAATCTCAAGTTAAGACTCATTCAAATTCATACTAGAGATCATAAGGATTCATAAGTCGTATAGAAAACTGAAAATTCAGCATTATGCATTAAAATCTCAACATACCCATGTATGTTAATTTCTAAAACATGGAAATTATCATAATCTAAAGAACAACAATGAAGGTACAAACCCATACTTCAATTTCTATAAGAAAACATGTGAAACCATATATTCTTGTAATTTAAAACAACTTTTGGGAACAAGGATGAAAGGAGTGCCCTTGTTCACACCATACATACCTTGAATTAGAAGCTTCGGATGAACTCTCACTTTTAGGACTCTATTCGTACTCTTGAATGAGGGTTCTTTAAGCCCTTGACTTGGGAACCTTGAATCTTGACTTAATTTAGAAAATCTATGGTGGA
Source organism: Capsicum annuum (assembly GCF_002878395.1). Lineage (NCBI taxonomy): Eukaryota > Viridiplantae > Streptophyta > Magnoliopsida > Solanales > Solanaceae > Capsicum > Capsicum annuum. The sequence continues at coordinate 178,303,213 of NC_061120.1, read as the reverse complement.
TTCTTGAGATTTTTAGAAGAGGTTTTGGATACTTAGGGTTTTAGTTGAGAGAAAACTTGAGAAAAAACTTCATAGAATGCTTGTAAATGACTTTAATTTGGTGATTTTACGGTTTAAGAGGCTTGAAAAAAGTCTAAAGTGCCCTTTTTAACTTCTGTACGAAGCTAGAAAAATTAAATTGGTAACTCAATTTTATGGGCTACCACGACGTACCACTATCGCGATGGCTCACTGGAAATTGAAAAATAGTAATCAGGGAGTCACCGTGATGCAGAGCCATTGCGTTGTTCGACTGGTTGGGACCTAGAACTTTAGCGCGATGCGTCACAATCGTGCTAGGCCACTGGAAATTGACTATTGGGAAATTAGGGTCTTCCGTGACATGCCACTATCGCGGAGTTCCATTAGAATGTGACAATTGTCAAATAGACCCTCTCCGTGATGCGTCAAGCACTAAAATGACATTGTTTTATGACTAGGACTTAAATTAGCCATAACTTCTTGCCCAGTTATCAGATTTGGGCAGATCTTATATCGTTGGAAAGCTAATTAAATTTCCCATATGACAAAAAGTCTAAATTAGGGATATTCTATATGGATTAAATGTTACACACTTAGGAAGTCATTCCTTAGCCTTCTAGGATGAAATTAAGCTTAAGTAAAAGTTTGGGGGTATTACAATACTGTGATAACTAGTGAAATTTTAAGGCATACTTCTTGACTGACATCTTCCCTTGCTTCAGGTTAACAAGCTCTTCTGATTTTGCCTTCTTTAACTCTTGAGGAAAGAAGCATTCTAGAAAATCACTAGAGAAATCATCCCTAAGGATGACTCAGCATCGTCACCCCTAGACTATTCTTATTTCTTATACCATTGGTATGCTACATCTTTTAACTGGTAGGAATCAAACTACATGCCCTCCATATTAGTGGCATGCATAACGTGGAAGATATTCTCCATCTCATCAATAAAACCTTCATGATCCTCCTTAACCTTAAAACTAGTGAACAAAAGAGGGCTCAACCTCATAAATTGGACAACCCTTGTGACCTGGAAAGATGGAGTAACAGAGCACCACGCTTAGACTGATAAGCTGTCAACTATGCCAACATATGAATAGACTAATGAAACTCAATATTCATCACATCAACCTGAGGGGCTCGAGAATTACTAGAGGGGACCGATGGAACTCCAGGAGAAAAATCAGGAATTGTACCCCTAGACCAAGTCTGGACCCAATAAGTAGGACTTGTCTAATCAATATTACCCTCAGGTGGGACAAAAGAGTTTCCATGAACTTTAGATCATCTAGGAGGCATAATCTGAAAAGTGAACAAATAAGTATTAGAGAAGATTTCAGGACCTTAGACTCTACAGCTTGAAAATAAAACACAAGAAAGAAAAATATTCCTAAATATCTCGTAGCCTCTCCCTTGTGACTGTGGCATGCTACACACCTTTAAAAAGAGACTCTACCCAACACGGCTTTGTAGACTCTCAATTGACCATAAACCTAGGGATCTGATACCAATCTAACACAACTTAAACTAGGTCCTAGACGTGTCAGGTATCTAAAGTTCGACCAGGACTAGAGACCAACCTAAATACCCGATCGTTAACCACCCTTCACTCCATGTTGGATGAATTTCAAACATATAATAAGATAATAAAATAATAATCTAAAGATAATAAAGTAAGTCTATCGCCATAGCCAAACAGCCACAACCAAACATCCAACCAATACCAATACCAATGCTAATACCAATACCAATCCTAACACTAATACTAACACTGCTCATACCCATATTAGTCCAACATAGCCTCTAACCAAAATCAAAGAATATACAGTTGGTACATATCCCTGACCGTATCCAAAACCAAAATCAAGGAAATAATAATAATAAAAAGAAGTTCATAGAATAAAATTAAGCCTTTTGGTAGAGGCTTCATAGATGAAATTTGAGTATTGTATTTTCATAATTAGTGACATATTTTTATCATAATATCAACTTGTATTTTATTATATATTCCGCACTTTTATTTCATATGAATTATGTTTATGATAGCATGTTATAGGGTCTCTCGGGCCTTTGTGGCTCGAGATGCCCGTTGCGGCCAGGGACTTAGCTCGAGTCATGACAATATTGGTATCAGAGCATAATTCATGGTCACTGGGTGTCTACAAAGTTATTTCTAGTAGAGTCTTTCTTGTGGGTATGTTGTGCACCACACTTATAATTAGGAGGCTACCAGGCATTTAGGAGATGTCTTCCATTCTTTCATACTTTAGATTATGTAATAGTGTTCTCCATATGAAATTCATCCAAATTCCTTCCTTTCTTTAATTTGATAGTCCATATCTCATTATTAAGGCGGTACAAGTTCAACAGTTTAGATTTCTAACCATGTGGTCCTTCTGGGTTAAGTTTTCCATAAGGTTATGAAATAGCACAAGGACTTGAAAGGATTCTATTAGTGCTTCAAAGTGTGTTGATTAAGTGTATACCCCTATCTATATCAATCATGCATTTGATCCAGAGGTAAGAAGTGCATTTAGTCCCTTTTCCAAAAGCCTTGGTGCAGATGTCACACTTAAGGGTAATGATATATAGTAGAATATTGGAATAGTATTTCCACCCGAGTAGTAGTATAATTTAAGATGCTATAATCTATGAGTAGTAAGAAGATTCCAGCACTAGTGATATGAAGTCATAAGTTTAGAAGTCAAAGTGGGGGTAACTCTTTAGTGAAGAAGATGGTTGTAGTTTTGTAACCTTTAAGTGAGGGGTAGTATGCCTATTATGGTAATTGGCTAAAATTATAGCAAGATTTGTGGATTGTATGGTAGTCTGTAAGGGAAGTGATTAGCTATGATAATTATTTATTTAAATAGGAAAGAAGATCAGAATGGATAGTTATGGTTGTTGTAGAAATCAACTATAGGTTTTAAATAAAAAGGGATAGATTAGATAATATGTTATAAGTAGAGCCTCACTGGTGTTTATAGAATTTCGAAGGTAGGATTATCTGTTTATGATGATTATAGCATCTCTCGGGGTTAGAGGTCTAATAGTAGTCACATAAAGTCCTCCTCTTCTTACTCAGAATAGCTAGCGAGAGGAAAACTACTGATTATCTATGAAAGAAGTCTTTTAAGAATGAAAAAATATTACCTTTAGGATAGAGATCCCCCTGCTTTCCTTTTCAAATAGGAGTGAGAGAACATTTTTTCTTCTATGAATGACCTCTCCATTTATTTTCAAGCTTGCTCTTCAAACCGGTGGATGTATGCATGGGAAGTAGATATGCTGTGAGAAAGTAGAATATGCTAATAGATCGTAAGGGGTTATAGTATAAGATTAAGGCCGACTATTCTTATCAGGTGACTTTATTTCCTTGATTCTCTTTTCTCTAGTAGTTGTAAACTATGACAGTATGTGAGAAGGCATGTAATAATTATTAAAGAGTAGTACTAACATTGTGGAGGAAAATATGAATATATGTTGTAGTTAAAAGAAGTAAGGAATTTAGGTTAATTTCTCCATTCGGTGGACTAGTATATTATGCGGGGTGTTTCATCGGTTGTACATGCTTGGTGCTAGACACTAGGTTTGGACTTTAGATATAGATTGTGGAGGTAACAATGTTAACTCGAGGGTAGTGATATGAGAATTGTAGGAGTAATTTAGTAGGCTTGATTTGATGTGTGCCATAGCCTAGATTGGAAACTTATGGAAAACTTGAGTGGAAAATTTGTGATATATATACATGAGGACTTGTGTTGGAGCGATAAATTATGGCTGAGTCACTAGGTGGATAAGAGCATTGGGTATATAAGAATAATTTAAACCTCAGGTAGCTTATTTTCAAATGAGGCCCTAAGTGTATAAGTTCCATGTGCGCCTAGTTCATGTTTTTGAATTTCTTACTATGGAAAGGGCTAGAGAACTGCTATATGGTGTTATTTAGAGCTGGATTGAAGGAAATATAGATAGATAATGTAAGCTCTTGGTCTAGTTTGGAAAAAAACTTTGTTAAGTTGTAAGGATATGCGACTAGAGGTTTAATGCCACTATATTAAGTAGTGAAGAATTGATGGTTACATGTTAAGAAGGGTGAATATGTATCCTTATAAGAGTGAGTTATAGGGTGATGCCTATGGAACCTTGCAAAAGTTAAGATTAGTATCCCTGAAGGGTAGTGCCTTCATATTTTAGATATCAAGAGAGTTTGACGTTCATGTGTATGGTGATAACCCTATTGTGCTGAGTGTTGTGCTTGTATATTTAATAAAAGGATATGTCCTCAATTCTATAATGGTAACCTTTGACCTAGATGGGATATCATGAACTAATGTAGATCTTGAATTTTCTCATAGTGGTAAGTTTTAGGGAAGGGCCATGATAACTCTATTCTTATTCTAGTAAATTTCTCCTAGGTCAGATTAAGAAGACATTCTACCAATATCTTATGCATTCAAATTGTGTCTTTGCCTAAGGTCCGAGTTTTCTATGCAAACTATGTCCATTCTCCAACCCCTAAACTAGAAGCAGTAACGTCTCTCAGCAATCCAAGCTTTCAAGTATTCAAGCTCCATGTTATGATTGCTTGTGATCTATAAATCCATGTCTCATATCATGCTTAGTTCTAAGAAACTATGCTTTATATTTGTGCCGATTCATATTATGTCGGGTCTAGCCCACAGATATGAAGCTTAGCAAACTTATGGTAATTCTTAACACTTACATTGAGAAGTTATAGTTTTGAGTAGCAATCCTTGTCTTATTTCTTGAATATATGAATTTCGGCTTTATGTTATACAGCTCATGATGTATGCACTCATGTCTCTCATTATGCCCAGTCTGAAGAACTCATGCTACAATATGTTTATTCCCAAACAACCCTCTATGTATGATCTAGATTGTTTTTATGAGGTATTCCATGCCTATTTCACCATATCTCACTCCCATCATTAATGTTTGTACTCTAGTCGCTCAATGACCTTTCTTATATTCAAATGATAGTAATAATAGTAGTGGTGTAATGTTTTAGACATAGGAGTGGATGTTCATTAAGTTTAAATTTTTGTCTGTGGCTACTCGATTTAAGGTTATAGGTGAAGAGGGAAGAGGGAGATGAACTTTTGTTATATGAAATAGTTAGGAAGGGGATATGTGGAAAAAATCTTTGTGAGAATGATTGAAGTTGTCGGTTTTTAGTGGGGAGATCTATAAAATGGGTGAAGTAGAGATAGACTTGAATGTTGTGATTAATAGATAAACAAACCAATGTACTCTGAGGTTAGTACTCCTCAATTTAAGACATGAAAGTTGTTTGATTATTGTGATAAGGTAAAGTAATATTTGTTTTGCCCTTATTCGGTTGTAAAGGGTTGGAAAACACTGATTTTGACTTTTTAAACTATTTCAAAACTTTAAAGAAATTTTTAAAACAAACAGAGTTGCCACTTAATTTATTTGAAAAGAAATTAAGAAAACTTTTAAAATAAAATCCTAAGTCTCAAAACAGGAAAAGACTTAGGCTTTTAAGAAAACCCCGGGTAAGAGGTTCCTATTAACATTTTAGGAAGGTTTTTAAGGCACCTAAAATGTCCAATAACTTACGGTTATCTGAACTATTTGAAGAACAGTTTGATTAACATCGAAAAAAGAGAAGTTGGTTTTGAAAAAAAAAGTGATTAAGAAAATATTTTGAGGTTTATGCAAAATCAGTTTTTTAACGACTTAATAGGGAATTTAACTAGGCCTACGAACAGTAAATAACAACTAGCACATAAAAGGGGAAGAGGATACTAAAACACTTAGTCCATTAGGCCCAAATCAATAAAACTATCAAAATCTAATTTGGGCTTTCAACCCATCATCACCTATCCTAATCTAAATATTGGGCTTTCGTCCCACAATCTGCTTCACCTGCATTGATTTACAACTTTGGCTTCGAGGCCCAAATTAATGAACAAATAGATAAATAAATAAGTACATAAATAAAGGCAAATAAAACAATGAAAATGAGACTTTTCAAGTCTCTAAGATACTTTGCCAATGAGTTTTGACACCTTTTTCCTCTTCAATCGGCAACAAATTCTTGTATTTTGGTACTCCATATATGCAATCCCTTTGGGCCTTCCACTAGAGTTAACTTAATGGAGCTGGTGGGCCTCAATGGCCCCTTAATAAATGTAAAGGAGAAGAATCCATTTGAACTCCAAGACGGGTTCATGCAAAATAAAGATGAATGAATTAATATCCCTTCGTGACATAAAATGATGTACTTCAAAGAAGAAGGGAACATCAAGAAGTAATTACTCATACACATATGATATCAAGGAGAATCAGTAGATGAAATGTAAAGCAAAGACATATATTTCGTGTTTTATGCATTATTTTGGGGCTAAGGATGAATATAGATAAAAAGAAAAAGACTATGTTCAAAGAATTAATATACAAACAAATGACGTAAGATTTTAAAAGTAAAGAGACGAGGCGAATAAGATAACAAAAAACAAGTCCTTTTAGCACAAACATGGATGTTAACAAAGCATAAAGCGGAGACTAACTGTTTAGAAGGGGAATCCTGAAACTTCAATACGAACAACAATTCATACATCCACGTTGAGGCCAACTTTCGGGAAAAAGAAAAATATGCAGCGATCCATAAACTATACTTTTAAAGTGTCCTAGTTTTCTTCGGTATTATGAACTGAAGTGATAGTAAGTCAAACCTTTACGCACAAATAGCATATATGACAATCCAAATAGAACAAGCAAACTATAGTAAAATTTTAGCAGCCTTAAGAGTGGAACATAGTTTTGGAAACATATCATGCATGATTCAAAATATTTTAAAATAGATCCATTTAGCCACAACAATCCGAACTTAAACTAGTATATCTTGACACAACACAAAATGGTAAAAGAGCATGTTAGAACAGAAAATAATAGGATATAACCAAACAAAAATCAATAGCATATCTTATACTGGTAATCCATGAATCACATAGCACGTATCTTACAATCAAAGGGGTCCATAGTTCAACAGAAGGAGAGTAATCAACTGCCCAAGATGTATAACCAGCAATTTAACATGCAAATAATAGGAGGAAACATGTATACCCTAAATCCTAAAACTTACAGAGCAGATACTTCTATAATAAGTTCAAAAAATCAATTTGACCCTTCAAAAGGGCAATACTACTGTTATCATTTTAGGGAGTAAAAATTAGCCAATTCATAAATATTTGTTCGGTAGTTCGAATTACCCTAAATTTTAAAAAAGAAACATAAGAAGTCCAGATAAGTAATCAAATTTTTCCCTCAAAATAAAGAAACAAAAATGGGTATCACAAACTGAGTAAGAAATTATTGTAACTTGATAGAATATTAAAGAGACGAATTTTGAGTCTTAGAATTAATAGAAACTTCTTCATTTGGTCACGGCCTTACAAAATCCTTATAGGTTTTAGGCCGTGAGAGTGAAATCGACTTCAAAAGGCACAGGTATTAGTGAAATAACCATATTAGAATAAGCAATAATTCAGATTCTATTTATCATAGCCAAGACAAGGTACAAAATCCATTAAACAAGTGACTCAAATGTATAATAATGACATAGAAGATCAAAACAACTATATTAGAATAAGCAACAATTTAGATTCATATTTAGCGATTGCATTAGACAACCAATAGGAATATTTCCAATTCACTTTAGTGAAATTGTTTAACAATTATCAGAATTTCTATATCCACAAATCATTAGGGATCACTTGTAATATCTCAAATGCTGTAAGACGAAAGCATCTATATGTAACACCCCAAAAATGGGTCCCGAGACATCGCACGATGATTAGAGCCACAAGTGGCCCCAAGCTAACCCTTCTACTGGCATAACTCAAAAAAACTGATATAACTGCATAAAAATGTACAAAATCAACTAAAGACAACTCTTTCTGAATCTGTTCAATACAAAGTGAGTTCACATGATTACAACTCTGCCTTTACAAAACAAACTGAAATAAAATACACTGACTCTACTGACTGTCTATGAAGCCTCTACTAGTATTGACTATAGATAGTCGGGTCATGACTCCCAACTATCCTAACTCATTATGACTAAATGAAGAAAGTACAATACTATACTAACTCTGACTGACTTGAGCCCATGAATAAAAAGGGCTCGTCCTCTGCTGGCGGGAAGCTGCAACTTGTATGATTATGATATGTGATCTATCACTTGTACCTATATTATAAGACAATGTAGTACATAGACATATATCTGGATCAGCGCTTTGAGGATGTACTGAGTATATGAAGGTGTATGCATTTAAATGAACAATATCGTTACTCTTTACATAAATCATGCATGCAAATATGAATAACTCACATGGCTTGAATAAATCTGAAATGTAAATCCCATAAATCATGAATGGTGAAACATGTAACATAAATCTCGTGAGTCATCATACTTAACTCAAAAAATTGTATTCTCCTCTTATTCTCAAAACTTATAAGCTAAAGTAATTTTTAAACAATACTTTCAAAACTCATGCTTTTATCTTCAGGAGAGTAAAACTTCTTTAAAACTTAAGGAACTTTAAGACCGCAACACTTTTAGAGACTTTGGGACGTACAACTTTGGAGATCTTAAAATATTAACTTTCAAAATATATATACTTTATCTTAAAGAGAGTAGGGAACTTCTTTTCGGAGTTTCTTCTAACCAACATAAACCATGTGAGCTGACATGGAGTCCAACGTCTTACCCACGTTGGGTAGACATGTTCTACCCTTGCCATCGGAATAAAATCTTAACTTTAGTGATTACTATCTTAACCCACTTGGGGTAAATCAGAAACCTATAGTGGCTCGTAGTTCTGGGGTATGAGACCTCAGAATCAAGCCCAACTCGGTGCTAAATACTACTCCCATACTTACTCAGAACTTTTAGGAAATCCACCTTAAAACAATACAAGGGTCTAAAATGAAGACCAATTATACTTCTTCTTACTTTAAATCATAGATGATGAATAATGTGGATTCCTATCTTAGCTTGTTTCAAAGGATCAATTGAAAATAGCTATTCATGGGATACTTAAATCATGATCATTCTTGAAATATCAAGACTAACTCTAAAGGCTTTGATACCATGCTTCAAATTCATATCAAACACCATAAAGGTCATGATTTATAACACAATTTTCATAATTCAACTTAAAATCTGGAAAATATAATCATGTACATAAATATTTGAAAGTAGACATGTAACTCAATATCCAAATCACTTTAAATCTCAAAATCATGCAATTAGAAACATGGGGTATAAATCCTAACTTAAATTTCATGGAAATCATATCAAAATTCAGAAATTTATAACTTAAAGTAAGCTTTTGGGAACAAGAACGAAAGAGTTGTTCTTGTTCAAACCCCACATACCTTGGATGAACAACTTGCTTATGAGATGATATTTGTACTCTTGAATGAGGGTTCTTGGATTTCTTGAACTAAGAACTTGGAATATTGACCCAACTTGGAGAATTAATGGTGAAATTTAGGAGATTCTTGAATTTGGGTGATGAAACTTAGGGTTTCTAGATGAGAGAATTTGACGAAAAAGGTGGTGTAATTTTCTCAATACCACCCTTAATCCTCTGTTTTTATGACTTGGGTTGAGCCGGGAAAAGACCGCACTAACCCTCATTAATTTGAAGAGGAAATTCATAACCCACATTCCAATTTTGCCCTTCAGCGCGACGTGCTACCATCGCAGCAGCTTACTGCCTCACACTAAAATGACTATAACTTTTTGCTCGGGCCTCGGATTTTTGAGAAATTGGTATCGTCGAAAATATAATTCAATTATCTATAATTTGGTGGGTCTTGAGATAGAAAATTCCTTATATATAAAAGGTTATACACTTTTAAAGTAGATCCTTATAGGATTGAATGCCAAACTTTGGACGAATATAATGTTCTTAGCTCCACTTGGCTCTAAATAACTTCTATGAACATTATTCACCTAATAAGGACTTCATATACATATGATTAAAGTCATGACACAAGAATTCAAATTATGGATCAAGAGTACAACAATTATACCTTCACCACGACGCATTGAAATCGCGTTAAGCTACTGAAAAGGATGAGTGCGAATTTGCACTCTGGCGCGACGTGGTGCTATTGCGTTGCACCACTGGAAATTAACAGTTGGGAATTTGGACCTCTTTGACATGCACCAATATCATGAAGGTCCACTAGAATATGATAATTTTTATTTTGGCATCCACCGCGATGCGGTGCGTGCCCAGGTGAGATACTGCATTACTAAAAATGCTCTAACTTCTTCACTGAGTGCCAAAATTGGATGAATTTGGTATGGATGGAAAGCTTATTCAATTTTCCACACAATGGAAGGTCTAAATCTGGAAAATTCCATATGAAATAAAGGTTATTCATTTTTGAAGCACACTCTTAACATTCTGAGAATGAATTTTAAGCTAGGAAAAACATAGGGTGTTACACTATATTATAGAAAAATCTGAGAAACTTAACACTAGGTTATTACATATTCTGTATCTATGAGAAAAAATGCAATTAGCGAAGAGTAATTTAACTACTATTACATGTAATTACTTTCTATAGTACACACAGAAAAGGTTAACCTGCAAGTTTCTGAATTCGACTAAACATTCAAAAAAGGTACTGCTTCTCAATCAGAAACCTACATCAGGAAACAAATGCACACCTAGAACAAACTAATAAAGATGTGTGATAGTCAAATAGAAATAATCAGCCTCGATATCAATACATATTCAAACAAAAAGGGATGATGGGTACAAAGTACAATGACATTGATTAATGATTAAATGCAGGACATTCATCCAGAAGCAATTACTTGGAACAATATTGGAATTTTAAAAAAGCAAGAAACTAAATTGTTGATGGTGAATCAAAATAGTAAGAAAATGCAACCAGAAACATCACTAATACACCAAACACATCAATACATTAAAAGTCGCCATCTTTAACAAATAAATCTATGGCCTTCAAGACCGTCTACAAAAGCTAATTCCCAGCAAGTAACACTATAACCATGACACTATGAAGAAAGAGATGAAGAAAAGGAAAAATATAATAGGAATTGAAAAAAAGAAGTGTTTACCTCTTTTAAGGAAGCAACACGAGACAACGATCTAGCTTTGGGATTTCGACAACCATCAGAAAAGCTTCGCAGCTACTCCGACAAATTTTTGTGAGAATATTTTTTACTTTGTTTAAGAGCTTGGTTTCTAGCCTTAAATACTTGATCCCAAATTAGCTCAAGAATCAGATATTTATAGCAAATAAAGAGGGGGCAATTTTGAGCTCCCAACGATATGGGTGCAATAAATTTAGGGGCAATTTTGGGATTTTTAATAGGGGCAATTCAAATTAAAACTGAAGATAAGGTTTCTAGCTAACCAATTGTACCAATTTGGATTGTTTTTTATAAAATACAAAAGGTATTAGCCAATACGAATTTGGGGTAAATAAATTACCCTAAGACCCAAAGAAATTTCTCCACAAATGTATGAATTCGTACTACTAATCCTCAAGAAAATAGATTTTTGGACATTTTAAGCGTCACCTGTATTGTTTCTAGAAGATTCAAAACCTATCCCTATACGAATTCATGTGGAAGGCACGTATGAAAAGTGGGTAAAGTGAAAACGATTCGGTTAGAATCACGTTTTGTCGGGATGGGGCTTGATCGGAGTTGTTGGTCTCGATTTTGCTGGTTGTACGTACAACTATTATTGGGTTGTTGTTTTGCTATTGTGGTTGTTTTTGCTATTTTTTGAAGAGAAGTAACGGTCCTGTTCAGATTGTTTCTTGGACTGCGTCGGTGGAAATTATAAGAAAGGGCTGGTTATCGATCCGTTGTTGTTGAGGCTATTAGGCCAGTTTAATTGGATGGGTTGTGGCTGCCAATTGGGCTGAAATTGGGTTTATTTTAAGGTTATTTAAAATAACCCCAATTAGATTAGGGATTTACAAATTTAGGTTATTTGTTAAATTAGCCTAATCATTAAAATTTAGCCAATTGAATTAAAATTTTAGCCTAATTAAAAATTAATTGACCAATTGCATTGTAATTGTGGCAAAATCAATTTCAATTCAGGTTTAATTAATAGTTTATCTAAGTTGAAACAATGCTTTGAAATAAATTTACAATCGATTTAATCCCGAGTTTCTTGATTTAATAAATATCAAAAAAATATTTTTCCAAATAAATTACTTTCAAGAATAAATTACATTTAAATCAAAATTGTAACCATTTGAATTTATTTTCAAGATAAGCTCCTTGATTAAAACTCGATATTTCATAAAATAAATATTTAAGTAACAAAATTATATTATCTCATATAATTGAATACGATAATATATGGTTTTCACTTGAAACAACAAAATTATCCAAGTAAATACTTTGGGAAGTTTCTATTCGGATAAAATAAATGTTGTAATTTTATTTGAAAATCGGTAAAACTAGGAGTTAAACTTAGTTATGGAAGGCAAAATTAGGTGTCAACAACTGCCTCCTCTTTTTGGGTAGGGTGGATGCAAGTAACCCTGGGCAAAGCGAGTTTGACATTCCTAATTTTTGTTCGACCACAAATTCGTCTCCCGAAGAGGTTGATTATCGCACGAGTTTTGGAGTTATGGCCAAACCTCGATACAGTTTTCTTACATATCTCAGGTTGCATGAGAATTCAGGCCACTTGTAGTTCATAAATCTTGATTTTAAGCATGATCTTCAAGAAAATTACAAGCTATCTCGAATTTGGAGTTTTTGATAAAAACCAAAAAGTTAGAGAATAGAGGGATTTGGGGGGAGATTGGAATGAAGTTGAGTTTTTAAAATAGAGGTCATCCTATATATTCCTGAGACTTTGGGAATCATACTGCTTGTAGTTTGACTCAATCGGTAGAAAGATAGTCTTTTATTTCAGATAATCTTTGGCCCAGGAGGAGTGATAAGTTGATTGAGTTTTGGAAAAGAGGATTGTAACCTCTTAACCGTGAATTTGGGATCCTTCATATCCATAGACAAGAATTTACCTGGACATAATTTCCAAAACTCTAAGTATGTTGTCACACGGATTTGAAAGAAAGAGAAGGTTACCCTCGGTATGAGTTTAGAAATATCCCAAAGGTGAAGCTGAAACCAGAATATCCCAAAATACCCACATGTCTTCTAATAGGAGTGTGGTTTGATGGTGGTGGAGATCATCCTTTATCTCATGTCTAAAGATTTTGACGTCCCTCTTTAGACTATGCCTGGTTTTGCTGCTAAGAAAGAGCTCCACGTAGTGAAACGTCCTATCTAGAGTCATCCATACCTGTGGTTTTGATTTGAGATTTTCATTCTCTTGAATGCTCTTGACAATGTCTCAAAAATTATTAGTGCTAAACATAATTCACAAAAGGGATATATAGTCTTTTACCATATCTCCATATGAGTTGTTGTCTAAAAAGAAAAGTCATCCTTTTATGTACCTATTTAGAAGGAAATAACTTGCGACAAAAGACATAACCACCCTCTTGGTTTTTTCCTAATTATCTCATTTGTCGAGTGAATATGTCTTTAAAGTGGGTGGCCCTTTTGCCACCGATGACACTTATGCATAACGGTCCCTATAACCGTGTAATATTATGATAATTCGGCAACCCTTTCAGTCATCTAAAATGCTTTTTGTATGTGGAATGATAACCTCTCCAATTATTGACAATGATTATTTGCATGTGACCTCAGGTAAATCTTGCGCATCTTTCGTATCGATAGGACTTAATGATTTTCCTTGAATTATCAATCTTTATATAAACTTATGCATTATTTGACGTTGGTGTGAGGCGACTTATAGATATCCTTTGAATTTTTAGCCTTCAGGTAATCCCGCACATTATCCGACCTTGGATAAGAGATGGCTTATAAATATCCCTTCAATCGCTAACTCTCAGGTATTCCAGCACATCATTCGACCTTGAATGCTATATTACTTATACATATCTCTCAAATTACTAATATTTGGGTGATCCTTCACATAATTAATCTTTGGATATGACGCAGCTTATAAAGAACCCCTAGACTTATCAATTTGATAATCTCACATATTCTCTGGTAAAGATTTAGTTGCAACTTATGGATAACCTTCAAACTATCAATTTTTGTGTAACCTTGCACACTATCCGGTTAGGATGTTGTTGTGATTTATAGATAACCTATGGGCTATCAACTCATAGGTAATCTTGCATACTATCCTATTTCAAATAATATGACTTAGAGATGATCCTCAAATTTTTAATTTCTAAAAAATCTCATATGTCGTTCGCTTTCAGATAGTGACTTAAAAATGTCCCTTTAAATCATATGTTTTTCATGCATTCAGATGTTGATTCATAAAATGATGAGATATTCTTGATGCGAGTATATGTTATCTTGTATGTCAATAGATATTAGATACTGATAATATTCTCGACAGCGGCATATGCTATATAGCATGTCAACAGATATTAAATGCTAATGATATCCTCAATGCCAGTGTATGCTATCTTGCGTTTCAATAAATATTAAATATTGATGATATCCTCAACGCCAGCGTATGCTATCTCACGTGTCAACAGATATTAAATGTTGATGATATCCTTGACGCCAGCATATACTATTTTGCGTCTTAATAGATATTAAATGTTGATGATATCCTCAACTCTAGCGTATGCTATCTCGCGTGTCAACAGATATTAAATATTGATGATATCCTCGATGCCAGTGTATGATATCTTGCATATCAATAGATATTAAATATTGATGATATTCTCTTCTCCAGCGTATGCTATCTCATGTGTCAACAGATATTAAATGCTGATGATATTCTCGATGCCAACATATGTTATCTTGCATGTCAATAGATAGTAACTACGATGGCCTTCTTGATAATGAAATTAGATTAATGGAATGGCACTCTCGGTAATGGCATGAAATGGCCCTCTCAGCTATGAAATGATATGAAATATCCCTCTTGGAAATGGCATGAAATAGACCTCTCGGTGGTGAGATGAAATGGCTCTCTCAGCAATGGCATGAAAGGGCTCTCTCGACAATAGGATAAAATTAAATGGCCCTCTCGGCAATGAGATGATATGAAATAGCCTTCTCGGCATGGCCCTCTTAGCAATGGAATGATATGAAATGGTTCTTCAAGTAATTTGAAAACAGTTTCACCTAGGTCCGTTTGTTTGTGTTTTGTTTTCTACATGTACCTGTACTCAAGGTAGATAGTTAGTAGACACAATCTCTCACTGGTGACCACAGTCAAGCTTTAGGATAGTTTAATGACAAATACTGAGCATCATAATTTGAATGACTTATTACACTATTAATCATCTCTTTTTGAAGAAATAAATAAATAGCAGATCAACTGGATGCAAGTAAATGGGGAAAAATCCTTGTTTGGGGATTACTCAAATATCATTTGTTTCGCTTCAAGGAGAATTTTGAGGATGACTTTTTGCTCTTCCTCCTATTGAGTGATCATTTTAATTGTTATATTTATTGTGCCAACTCCCTTGAATGCACCTGCACTCAAGGTAAATATTTAGTAGACAAAGTCATTTTTGCTAGCGACTACTTTAAGGAAAATTCTAAATACAATATTCATAAAGAAGATAAAGCATCTTTGTTTGTCCTTTATGGTCTCAAGAAATGAGATAGATAATTCAAAAGGTCCTCAATAAATGGGCATTAAACCTATTTTTGGGGGTTACCCAAAAATACCGTTCTTGAGCATTGTATGCTTTTGTGTAGCTCGCAACTCTCTTGGGGTTTTTTTGAAAAAAGATTCCCATCTTTGTGTATTGATCCCTGCATCCACAGAAAAATGATTAGTCTTGAGTGAAACTACTCCGTGTTGACCTCATTCGATCCTTGGTTTGCTCCTCGCCATCTTTTGGGTGCTCCATCATGTTAAGACTTCCGCTCTGACTCCACGTTCTAGTAGATGCCTAGGCAATCACCAAGTAAAATATTTGTATAGATTTTTGAAAGTAGTCTTACTTTTTAGAAACTAGTTTTAAAATATTCTATAAAAGTTTTAGAAAATCTCTGTCAATCATGTCATGTTACTAGCTTAACGAACGTCTTCTTCCTAAGGTCCAACTATGTTCGACATCCGATGGAGGATTTCCAAAATTCATCATTGCTGAGGCTTTCTATCAGAAGTTCTATCATAGCTGGAGATATAATCTTCCTAAACTTTATAGCGGCTGTTGATACCCAAAACTTTCCTTTGGCCTCTGGTGCTAGGGGATTTGAAATATATTCCAACATATTAGTGGAAATTTTAAGGACTCCTCAAAATTTCTGCCCCAGTTTAATATTATTTAATATGATCTTGGCTTGAGAGAATCTGAATTCTTTGCGGGTTTTCATCTTCTTTATTGGATGATGATCTTCCTCTTGTGAATTTTTGAGATTTTTTTTGAAAATTATTCCCCAATTTTCATTTCCTGGGGTTATATGACCAAGCTGTTTGGGGGCCTACGTATCCCGTTGAAGCAAGAATCAAGTCAAACGTTGTTTAAGACTACGCTACGGATATATAGAAAAATCTAATGAGCTGACCAAAGCCAACATAGTCCACCTACATATCCCTTTCTTGGGAATTCAGGTCATCACGTAGTTCATACATAAAAGGAAAGGGGTTCTAGTCAATTACAAATTAGAAACCAAATACTATTATATAGGCGATTACAAATAAACCAAGGAAACAAAACTAGAACATCTTCAAACATAGTATCTCTTTACCGCATCAGAATTGATTGGTTTGTTCCACTGTCGACCGTCCATCTCATATAGGATTAGGGCTCCACCAGATAGTACCTTGCAAACAATGTATGGTCCTTGCCAATTTAGAGCAAACTTGCCATCGTACTCTTCTTAGTGAGTGAATATGCATTTGAGGACCAATTGCCCAACTTTAAACGTTTAAATTCTTACTTTCTTATTGAAGGAATGGATCATCCTGTGTTGATACAACTGACCATGACACACTACAATTATTCTCTTCTCATCAATCAACATGAGTTGTTCATAACGAGCGCGAACCCATTCTTCATTACTTAATCCAACTTCTTGAATAATTCTTCAGGAAGGTATCCCAACCTTGGCGAGTATCACAGCTCCATTCCTACAAAAAAGTAGAAAAGAGGTTTTCCCAATTGAGGTTTGAACTATTATGTGATACCCTAGTATAGTATAAGGCAACATCTCATTCCATGATCTATGATTTTCAACCATATTTATAAAGATTTTCTTGATGCTTTTATTGGCGGCTTCCATGACTTCATTCATATGTGGACAATGTGCGGTCGAGTTGCGATGAACAATCTTGAACTGATCACAAATCTCACTCATCAAATAACTGTTCAAGTTATCCCATTATTAGTAATGATATTCTGGTACTCCAAATCGGTAGATCAAGTTATTCCTGACAAAATTGGCAACTACCTTCTTAGTGACGGCTCTATATTAAGTAGCTTTGACCCACTTAGTAAAATAATCAATAGCAACCAAAATAAATCTATGCCCATTGGACATCGGTGGCTCTATTAGTCCGATAACATCCATACCCTAAGCTACGAAAAGACAAGGTGAACTCATCGCATAAAGCTCATATGGAGGCATTTGAATCAAATCTCTGTGTATCTGGCATTTTGGGCACTCCTGAACATACTTGCTACAATCATTTTCCATAGTCATCCAGAAGTAACCAGTTCTCAGGATCTTTCTAGCAAAGAAAAACCCATTCATATGGGGCCCGTAGACTCCGACATGTACTTTCTTTATTAATTTTGTAGCTTCTGCGTCATCGACACATCTTAAGAATCTTAAGTATGGAATTCTCCTAAAAAGGATTTTCCCACTTGGAAAATAATTCTTTGCAAAATATCGGATTGTCTTCTTATGATTGTTGCTGGCCTCCTCAAGATACGTTCCATATTCTAAATACCTTTTAATATCATAGTACCATGGCTTTCCATCAGGATCCTCTTCGATGTGAGCACAATGTGCAGGTTATTCCTTGATCTTGGGTGTATTTATATGCCTAAGCACCATAACTTACCCATATTTTAGCTAGGTTTGGAGAACAAAGTGCCTAGTTTCTTATATTTTTACACTACTTCTATGTTATGAGCTAACCGATGTGATTAGCATGATTTCAGGTATTAATGAGGTAGATGGAGACATAATGGGACTGTGGATTGCGGATGACAAATCACACAAGAGAAAAGTAGCTTGTTGGACCAAATGTGGCGCCTAGAAATTATGTACAAGACTAATTTGTCATTTATAATTAGTTCAGGGACTTAGAAGGCAAATATGAGAGAAAAGATTATTAAAAAGACTTGATGCTGAATTTTTACAATTATTCATTATTCTATATTATTTTGGAGGAAAGTGGCGACTTAGCACAGAAGGGAAAAACATGCAACTTCATCTTCTCTGCCAAGATTGTATTTACTTTTTGGTATGATGAATATTTCTATTGTGATTCCCATTTTATTCATGAGTAGCTAAGTTTATTAGCTAGGGTTATGGAAGCCTTGTAGCATACAATCTATTACTTTGGGTTTTTGAATTCATCATGTATTGATCTGCTTATATCATACTCTCTTCGTTTATCTTGAATTCTCGTGGTTTCAAACATAGAGGATGTGTCTTAAAACTCAACTTGTTCGATAGAAAGGTTGAGTTCGAAAAAGAGAGTAGTGACAAGAAAATAGAATTTCCAACCCCTATTTCATATGTTAATGCCTTAACAGGATAAACTACTTGGAGATTTCATATTGTTTTTGAAAACACTTTTGATTCGAGAGAACTAAAGTGAATTAGTCCTTGATGGTTGAGAAACACTAGGATTATGTTATTAAATACAGTATGTTTCTCTATAAGCATGATGCATATATGAATTCATAAACCCCATAGTTAGAGAGTATTGAAAGTTACAAGGTGGACATAACCTTAGCTTGCTATTTCTCTGAATTTGAATACTACTACACATATTTCATCTTGTTAAACAGAAACCATTAATTTGTGAACTGAATTAAATTCCCCCTTTTTCTTTTACGAAAACGAATGATTAAAAGTCAACTAATCTGCATACAACTTAATTATCACCATATTGCCTGTGGGATTCGTCCCCAACCTAGTTAGGTTCTATATTTGACAGTGACTACTTACGCTCTCATAAGAGAGGTGTAATTTGGGCGTATCAAATTTTGGCGCCGTTGCCGGGGAATATGGTTGTCGATTGAGCTTATGCGTATTAATTGACTATTAGTCAAGTTTCCTTATTTTACATTTATTTGTTGTTTTTGTTCGTTACAGGCTTATTATTTTTTATGCCACGAACCAGAAGTTTAGGAGAACCATTATTACCCTTCAATCCCGAACCTCATATCACTGAAAGAATGGCTAATCAACAGGAAGCTGAAAGATTAGCCTCTTTTGTTAATGCTCAATTAAATCAATAGAATGCAGATAACCCAGGTCGGGTAACTAATCTAGATGAAGAAGACTTAGGAGATGATGATTTAATTTACCCAGCTAATAGGAGGCATGCAGCAGGGGTAGTTGCACCTGTAAATTAAAATCATTCATTCAGAGGAGATTAGACCACCAAGCTATGCAGTTTGATATTGAAAATGATAAGGAAAATTTAGATGGGACTGGATCTATAGGGGAAATCATTCTACCACCACTAGCTCCTGGGGTGAAATTCAACATCACTAGTACTATGATCCAGCTACTGAATCTAAAAGGACTCTTTGGTGGATTACCTGGTAATGATCCAAATCTACATTTGGTGAATTTCATCAGTATTTGTAAGTCATTTGATAATCCTGGAGTAGGAAAAAATGCTATTCATTTAAGATTTCACCCTCCACAATGTTACAGTTGAGGGATGAGATCAGCAATTTTAGGCAATTGGCTAATAAAGCATTGCATGAGACTTAGGCAAGGTTTAAAAAGAAGTTGACTCAATTCCCAAACCATAAGATAACTGATGAACACTTGATGAAAATATTCTATAGAGCTTTGAACTCACTTACAAAGCCAATAGTGGATAATGCTGCAGGAGAAGCTTTTATGGAGCTCACCTTTACTGAGGCTGCGGACATGTTAGAAAGAATGACTAAGACAAGTAGATCTTAGCATACCATAGATTCTGTAGTAGAAAGAAATACTGGGTTTAGTGTAATATTAGCAAAGCAGCATAGGAGAGAAGAGGAGCGTGATCAGGATATGGGTCACATAAAAACCCAAATGAATCTGCTCACAAAAAATTTATTATCAAGGAATGTAGAAAAGGTAAAATTTGTGGGGTCCCATGGTAAGAGAGCTGAATCAAACACCGACTAAGAGGCTAACTACTTGCATAACTAGGGAGATTTTTGGACGAGTGGTCAAGGAAACCAAGGTTGGAACCATCAAGGAGATTGGAAGAATAAAAGTGACAGGAGTGGACTATATGTACCTCCTGGAAGCCATGATAATGTTGCCACCAGTTCAGGCAAAATGTCTATGGAGGACATGATGGAGAAACTATTAAATGGAGTTGAGGCGACCAATTCTAGAATAACTACTATGAAGAGTGTCATATCTTCCATGAGTCAGCTAGTAAATTCGTACTCAATCGCTATTAAAAAATTGGAGAAACAGATGAGCAAATTATTCGCAGCATTCAACCAAAGATGGAATGGGACTCTACCAAGTGATACGGTTAAGAATTCGAGGATTGAGGGATCATGTATAGTCATTACCACTAGGAGTGGTAAGATGTTATATGGTCCAAGATTGAGAGCATCCTCTCATACTGATGCGGTCGAAATAGATTGAGAGATGGTTGATGAATCTTCAGTGGTGCCTGTGGAGTTGGGAGGTTTCAAAAAGAAAAGTGCAAAAGTGGAACAAACACCTAAGTCGAAGTATATTAGTAATGTGGAGCAAGGCATAATAAAGGAGGTAAAAGTTACTCCAGCTAAAATACCAAGGCCACCACCCCCATTTCCACAATGATTAAAGAAGAAATAAGATGAAGGAAAGTTTAACAAATTCATGGTTATGTTGAAGCAATTGACAGTGAACATGTCTTTAGTTGAAGCACTTGAGCAGATGTCAGGATATGCTAAATTTATGAAAGATCTTGTGATGAAGAAAAGAGCGGTAAGCTACAAACCAGTGGATAATCTTTATTATTGTAGTGTTATTTCAACAAGGTCACGGGTGCAGAAGAAGGAAGACCCAGGAGCATTCACCATCCCTTGTACGACTGGGTCTCTGGATTTTGCCAAGGCCTTATGTGATCTAGGAGCTAGCATCAATCTGATGTTGCTAGCTATTTAGAAGAAGTTGGGTTTGAGAGACCCCATACCCATAAACATGTAACTTGTAAGGTGGATAGATCGGTCAAAAGGCCAGTTGGGATTCTACATGATGTACTTGTAAAGGTGGCTGATTTTATATTTCCTGTTGACTTTGTAATTCTTGATTGCTAAGTGGACTTTGAAGCACCCATAATTTTGTCCAGGCCATTCTTAGCAATCGGGAGAGTATTAGTTGATCTAGAGTTGAATGAACTGAAATTTAGGCTCAACAGGAAAGAAGTTAGTTTTGAAGTATGTAAATCCATGAAATAACAAAAGGAGATAAGTGTCTTTTCAATTGTTGATGTATTCTACGAGAATGAGAGAGATGTACCATTTAAGGATAGACCAGTTGTGGAGACCATAGCTGGTTTGGTTGAACTTGCAAGTAAGGATATGAGTGACTTCAAAGTGGATGGACTTGGAATAAAGCATTTTCTTAATCCAACAAATAAGGTACGAATGGTATCATCGATGTATCTTGATGAAGTCTGAGTAGTCAAAACAATCGAGTCGTACCACGACATTAAATCAGGGGCTACATGGGAGGCAACCCATGATTTTATTTTTATTTTATCATGTTAAATAAAAATATAAAAGTAAAAATTGATCCACAACTAAAACTACAGCGCTTGGTGGGAGTCAGCCCATCTTTCTAATCATTTTTAGTTGTTTTTGATTAAGTGTAGGTGCATGAAGTACTAAGGAGGTGATTGGTACAAATTTTTATTTGGAATTAAGCCATGTCAACGATGGTAGGTTCAGGAGTAATGGGAACATTACAGGTAAGTTGGAGTGGTCAAATGTGTAAGGCTTGAGTCATGACTCGTGTTAGAGTTATGACCCAAATTATGTTAATCCGCCCCCCAAAGTTTCGCGATGAGACTTTATTTTATGATTTTCAAGGAGGTCTGTGGTGGTAGCGTAGGGATCGAATCGATAGACCAATCTCAGATCCCACCACTAACCTCGATGGGGGTACAGGGGTGAAGCCCACATGGTATGGACCTATTTCAATACTTTATATGAAGAATGGGGTGCATGGCATCCAAGTTTGAGTGTACTACAGGGTGTGTGACGCCCAAGTTTACATAGGCCACGGCAAAGGTATTGCCTAAGACATAACCTAAGTACACTGCCTCAAGTAGGCGTTACTATGTGCAGCGTACACCTTAACTTGTACGACACCTTATGCGACGCACACCTTAATGTTGGCAATAGCTTGTGCGTCGCACACCAAACCGCACACCCTTACTATTTTACTTGTGAGATACCTTAGGCGGCGCACACTTAAACTTGTGCGATAACACATGCGCTGCACACTTACCTTTGTGCGATAACAAGTGCATAGCACACCATACCCCATAGGCTCACTGTTTTACATATGATGACCAATGCAGCGCACACTTAAACTTGTGCGATAACTTGTGCACCGCACACCTTTCCAATTTTAACATATATCCATCTTTAAATTGGTTCAACCCGACCCGGATTTCATTCTTTTAATAGACTCCACACCCTAAATGCCCAAATTCATCCTTATTTTACCCCCAAGACATACAATATTTCTCCCTCACTATTCTCTTTGTCCTTCAAGATTACTCTTTGCTTAATAATCTCAAGAATTTCTCCCTTCCTTCCTCAATCTTCCATCTTCAAGGTAAGTTTTACTTTCTTAACCCTTAGTTATTGTGACCTTTTGTCATAGTTAATTGATTTCTTGAGGATTATGAATTAAATTCTTGCCATGTCTATGTCAAAGAAGGATTTTGAACATCTTGGGAAGATAATCACCATTGTTGTAGTACTTGAGCTTGTACATGTGAGTGAATTATTCAAAACCAACATGGTAGTTGTGTAACTATTAGTTTCCATCTTATTGTCTTGAATATAATGTTGAGAAAATCATGTGAAAGTGATAGTGTTTTGTATATCTTTATATGGTTGAAGTTGTAGGGCATTATTTTGTTCAAAAAGTGCTTTATTGAAATAGAATTGGGGAAATTGAAGTGAGTGAATTGTGTTGCGACTAATATTGGTGCACCATATCAAAGTGTACTTCGGCGAAGTTTGAGTACGCGATAATAACACTTAATTGGTTTATACTAACAAATTAAGTATGGGGTGGTGACTTTACCACCTTCATCTAAATTGTAGTTAGTTTCATTATGTGTGGCTGACATGGGTGATGTGATGAATACAGGAAAAATAGCTCTGATGATGATCTCCATGTAGGTGGCATGACTCTTAATATGGATGAGGAGTGTTATATTCACTGGGGCAGTGCTTAGCTTAATGTAAAATCAATTTGAGTTAGGAGTTTGACAAATAAGAGAAAAAAGGTGAAATTGATGCCCCAAAGTATAGCTATTGGCGTGTGCAATTGATGTGGTTGGTAGTAGCAAAAATTGTTGAGAAAGTTCCAAATTTTATCCCAGAAATGTTACAATGAACCTGTTTTGGCTATCATAGGGGTGCGTAATGTGAAATGGGTGTACAAAAATTGAAAGGGTTGCATACTCCCACCATTGTGTTATTAATTGAGCTTAACGAGCTGGGGTGAAAAGCAAATATGTGAAGATAGCAGAAGTGGAAATTGGTTGTTAGAGATTGGTCTTAATTGCATAATGTCGTATCTTAAAGCGCTTAGGGAAGATAGTCACTATTTTTGGCCAAAATAGTTCCTACCCATCCTTTAGACTGCATTACAACTCGTAAAAGACCTATTTGATCCTAATCTTAGCATTCTGATATTAGTGGACCACTATGCTAAGGGCAAGCATATGGTCATCAGTTGTAATTTGAGAATTCTTTGTGAGAGTGATTGCAACTTGATTCTTGTACCCATTTTGTTATAAATTGCATGATTGTGAGTGATTATGGGTAACTTTCTTGTTGTGGGGGCACATGGTTGATGAAGGTTGGGTAATTTATATGATTTCTTTACTTAAACGGTATGCATGAATTTTCCAACTTAATGATTCTATTCTTGAGGGTAGGTTGTCTCTAGTAATGATTCATGAATCTACTTCTTGTTCATAATTATTTTGTGAGCCTATTTGAGCATCTTGTTTTTCCTTCGTAGGTATTAAAACTTGTATAGTATGCATAAATAGATGAGTTGTTAGAGGACGAACAAAGCTTTAAGTGTGGGGTGGTGATCTTGGGTGTATTTATATGCCTAAGCATTATAACTTACCCATATTTTAGCTAAGTTTGGAGAATAAAGTGCCTAGTTTCTTATGTTTTTACTCGACTTCTATGTGATTGAGCTAACCAATGTGATTAGCATTATTTCAGGTATTAAAGAGGTAGATAGAGACATAATAGGACTATGTATTGCGGATGACAAATCACATAAGAAAAAAGTAGCTTGTTGGACCAAATGTGGCGCCTAGAAACTATGTACAAGACTAATTTATCATTTATAATTAGTTCAGGGACTTAGAAGGCAAATATGAAAGAAAAGATTATTAAAAAGACTTGATGCGGAATTTTTACAATTATTCATTATTCTGTATTATTTTGGAGGAGAGTGGTGGCTTAGCACAGAGGGGAAAAACACGCAACTTCATCTTCTCCGCCAAGATTGTATTTACTTTTTGGTATGATGAATATTTCTATTGTGATTTCCGTTTTATTCATGAGTAGCTAAGTTTATTAGTTAGGGTTATGGAAGTCTTGTAGCATACAATCATTACTTTGGATTTTTGAATTCAGTATGTATTGATCTGCTTCTATCATACTCTCTTCGTTTATCTTGAATTCTCGTGATTGCAAACATAGAGAATGTGCCTTAAAACTCAACTTGTTCGATATAAAGGTTGAGGTTCAAAAAAGAGAGTAGTGACAATAAAATAGGATTTCCAATCCTTATTTTATATGTTAATGCCTTAACAGGATCAACTACTTGGAGATTTCGTATTGTTTTTGTAAACACTTTTGATTAGAGATAACTAAAGTGAATTAGTCCTTGATGGTTGAGAAACACTAGGATTATGTTATCAAATACAATACGGTTCTCTGTAAGCACGACGCATGTATGAATTCGTAAAGCCCATAGTTAGAAAGTATTAAAAGCTACAAGATGGACATAACTCTAGCTTGCTATTTCTCTGAATTTGAATACTACTACATATATTTCATCTTGTTAAACAGGAACCATTAATTTATGAACTGAATCAAATTCCCCCTTTTTGTTTTACGGAACGAATGATTAAAAGTCAACTAATCTGCATACAACTTAATTAGAACCATATTCCCTGTGGGATTCGATCCCCAACCTAGTTAGGTTTTATATTTGACAGCGACCGCTTACGCTCTCATAAGAGAGGTGTAATTTGGGCATATCATTCCTTCAAGCTTATTTCAAAAGGATCAATATAGCTCTGATCTGGATATTGAATAATGGATGATATAGTATCCAAAGCATCAGCAAACTCATTCTATATCCTCGGGATATGTTTGAAATAAACTTCCTTGAATCTTCCACATAAATCCTGCACCATCTCCACATAAGGAGTAATCTTGGAGTTCTTTATCGCCCATTCCCCCCATACCTAGTGAATCAATAAATCTGAGTCTCTGGTGACTAGCAATTCATGAACACCCATATCAAGTGCCAACTTGAGACCTAGGATGTAAGCCTTATACTCAGCTATGTCATTGGTACACAGAAAGCACAATTTAGCAATTGTTAGATAATGTTGGCTTGTTTCTGACACCAAAACTGCTCCGATTCCTAAACCTCTAAAGCTGAAAACTCCATCAAAGAACAATCTCCATCCGGGGTAGATCTCTGTAATATCCTCTCCCACAAATAAAATCTCCTCATCTAGGAAGTTAGTTTGAAATGGCTCATTCTCATTATCGACCGAATTCTGAGGTAAATGATCAGCAAAGGCTTGCCTCTTGATTGCCTTTGAGTCACATACACGATGTCAAACTCACTCAGCAATATTTTTCACTTAGCTAACTTTCTCGTAGGCATGGATTTCTGAAATATATACTTCAGCGGGTTCATTCTGGAAATGAGATATATTGTGTATGAAGATAGATAATGCCTTAACTTTTTTGCGACCCAGGTTAAAGCGTAACACGTCCTTTCTACAAGAGTTAAACTTTATACTAAAGTAATAGATTGTTTTCTCTTTATTACCGATATCATCATGTTACCCAAGGACACACCCAAAAGTACTTTTTGAGACTGACAGGTAAAGCAACAAAGGACTTTCTTCCTTTGGTGGAACCAAAATAGGTGAAGCACACAGATATTCCTTGATTTTGTCAAAAGCTTTCTGACATTCTTCTGTCCATTCATTCAATGCATCTTTCATCAATAACTTGAGAATTGGCTCACATATGACCGCTGATTGAGCAATGAACCTGCTAATATAATTCAAACAGCCCAGGAAACTCATAACCTCTTTCTTAATCCTTGGCGGCGATAAATCCTACAATGTATTGATCTTGGATGGGTTTAGCTCGATGCCCTTTGTGCTGACTATGAACCCCAATAATTTCTCGACTGTCACACTGAAAGCACACTTAGTAGGATTCAACTTCAAGTTGTACTTTCTTAGTCTGTTGAAGAATTTTTCCAGATGGGTCAGATAATTTGCGTTCTTGTAAGATTTGATAATTACATCATCCACGTACACCTCAATCTCTTTATGAATCATATCATGAAAAATCATCATCATAGCCCTCATGTATATTGCGCCTGCATTCTTAAGAACAAACGGCATCACCCTATAATGATAAACACCCCAGGACATAATGAAAGTCGTCTCTTCTGTATCTCCCTTGTCTATTAAAATCTGATGATACCCGGTGAAACACTCCACGAAAGACTGCATTTCATGCTTTGCATAATTATCGATGAGGATGTGGATGTTCGAAAGCAAAAAGTTATCTTTAGGACTGGCTCTATTCAAATCTCTGTAGTCAACACAAATTTGGATCTTGCCATACTTTTTTGGCACTAGGACAATACTGGATAGCCATGTTGGATATTTTGTAACCTCCACAACCTTAGATTGAATTTTTTTCGCTGCTTCTTCTTTGATATTCAAACTTAAGTTCGGCTTAAATTTCTATATTTTTTGCTTAACAGGATCAAACTCAAGATTGATTGGTAACTTATGTGACACGATGTTGGTGCTCAATACCGGCATATCATTGTAGGACCAAGCAAATATGTCAACGTACCCATGCAACAAGAGAATAAGTTTTCTTTTTTGTGCTTCTTCTAAGTGAACACTAACACTTGTCTCTTTGATTTCATCATAATCGCCCAGGTTGACTATTTCAGTTTTCTTCAAGTTGGGCTTCTCCTGGTTTTTAAATTCTTCTATGTCTTCCACTAATCACTCCTCATTGCCTTTTTTTCAATCATCATCATTCCCCTTGCTTTGTTTATCTAGCCCTTAACATGACATGACATTGGTAGGTTTTAAATTACTACTACTGTAATAAACAAACAAACCAAGTTAGATGACAACAAGATAATAAAATATTATAAACATATTTCAAAATAACTTCTTAAATAAAGGGAGGCCTTTTCATTAAAATTTGGAAAATAATTACAAATTATGGCTCATAACCTGCGCAAATGCGGACCCATACCTTTTTTAAAGCAGTAAAACACGAAAAGAAAATTTGAGACATAAAAGGGTAGATCACGGGGCCTCCTCCGAATAATCACCGATTTTTGAAACTACCAGTGATTGCCCTTTCATCTACCATAATGAGCGACGGGTTATGAATGGAGTGGAGGTCCAATTTCGCAAAGCCTCTCCTGGTGCAAACTTCCTCACTTTACTGGACTTCAGAAAATCTTCTAGTATAGCATTGAATCCTTCGAATAGATTTCCAATCCCATCCCCAAGACTATCATCTTTTGATATTTCACGCATAGAAAATGACTAGTACAGGAGTGGCAACGGTTTAGACAAACTCATCTTTGGCTTATCTTCAATCTCGTCTTCCTTTTTTGGCTGGTATCCTAACCCATACTTAGATGCTTTTTCTGGGACCATAATGGGCTTAATAATTCCTTCCAAATTCTAACCCAAGCCCTGGCCGGGCTTAAACCTACTTTTTAACATCATAGTCGCAATCATTTTGTAGACAGAAGGCTATAGCGCTTGTGGCGTCAAATTTTTCTTTGCAGCACTTATAATTTCTGCTGTATAAAAACTACTATCCCTCAGAATATCTTCAATCACAGGCACATACTCATTGGGGTGATTCAAATGACTTTCTTCCCCTTGAATAACTATTTCATGGCCTTCCCAAATAAACTTCAATAATTGATGAAGGTTCAATGAAACTGACTTTGCATCATGGATCCATGGTCTCCCCAAGAGTGGGTTGTAACTAGGATGGATATTCATAACATGAAATTTAGCTTTGAATTCAGTAGGTCCCATCTGGATGTACAAGTCAACTTTACCTATGGTATCTCTCTGCCCTCCATGAAATGCCCACACATTTACGTGGCTTTGGTGAATTTTTCCCAAGTCATTACTCATTTGAACCAATGTTGAAAGAGGATAAATATTCAAACCAGATCTGTCATCTATCAATACTCGATTGATCATGTAGCCCTGACAACTGACAGTAACATACAAAGTTTTATTATACATCACCCCCTCAAATAAAAACTCTTCCTTACTGAACGATATATGATGACTTCCCACAATATTCCTTATCATTGCGGCTAGATTCTCAATGCTCGTGCTTGCGGGAACATATGTTTCATCCAGGGCCTTTAATAAATATTATCGGTGGTATTGCGAACTCATTAATAATGCCCAAATAGAAATCTAGGCTGGAGTCTTTTCTAAATGCTTGACAATTAAATACTCTTTTGGTTGTATATACCTCTAAAATTCCTCGGCCTCCCCTTCAGTGATTAGACTTTTTTATGAATCCTTCCTATTGGTCAAATCTTCAGAAATGTAGCATCATCCAGACTGTGTCATCCCCTGAGAGGCGGCAGTCTATACAATAAATTCCTTTCTAGGTAGTTGAGTATATACTTGAGTCAGGGTTGTTATTAATATAAATGGGGGACTTTCATTGACGCTTAAGGCAGCTATGGCTCTCTCCATCTTCTCCACTCCTTCTGTCCTCTTAGACTTTTCTGAATCCACCTTAGTAATAGTCTTGCTAGATACCCATTTGCCCACTATTTTGATAATGTTAACTGTGGATCCCCCATGACTAGGAAATAGATTATTGTTGACATTTGGTGTCGATGACTGAAGCGTGATGACTTTCTGATCAAACAAATCTTGAATCTTATGTTTTAGGCTAACGCAATCCTCAGTACTGTGTCTCACCGCTCTTGAATGATAGGCACAATTTTGGTTGGCCTGATAAAATTAGGAATTGGGATTGATAAATTTTGATTGGATAGGCTATAAATGACCGGGGTTCTTTAATCTTCTGAAGAGTTAGGTGGGACTTTTAGCCAATGGCATGAAGTTCCAAGGAGGTCTTTTTTTGAGGTTTGGGCGTGGGGTTATAATGGTTTTGATTAGTGGGATGAGGTACTTGATGATAATTTGGAGGGGCTTGGACGTTCATTCGGTTGTTTGGAAGAGAAGCTTGAACATGAGATTGATAATTTAACTATGAAACTTAGTGTTGGAGTAAAATATTTGGTTGTGGATCTTGGTATTAGGATTCGATATTTAAAAGTAGAGCTTGGTATTAGGATTGGATATTTGGAAGTGGAGCTTGGGATTGGGATTGGATATTTGGAAGTGGAGCTTGGTACTAGGGTTGGGTGTAGAATATATGCTAAAAATTTGGTGACGGTAGAGAGGAGAGAACGTTCCTAGGCTTAATTTCTTTTTAAATTTAGCAATAGAATCAGTAGAGATCGTGCTCACATCTTTTTTTTCTTCTTTGAGAACACAGAAGTACCAGATGATGTTGGGTTTTTGTCAATTTTTCCTATTCAAATGTCTTCCTCTAGCGATTCCCCAATTTGTACCAAATTTGCAAAAGTTGCCTGACCGCGGATTCTATCCTAGTGTAAAATTATCCCTCCTGAGTGCGAAATAAAATTGATACTATTTCCTTCTCAGACACGAAAGGTTGTACCATAACAACTTTTTTTCTCCAATGGAAGGTATAGTCACGAAAACACTCACCATTCTTCTTGATCCGATCTAATGAGTATCGATCGGGGACTATTTCAACGTTAAACACAAACCTATCGAGAAAGCCTTTAGCCAATGCCCTCCAACTAAACCATTTTTTTAGTTCTTGAGACATGAACCAATCTAAGGCTTTGCCGCTTAAGCTTCTACTAAATAAGCGCATCAATAATGCTTCATTTCTTCCTACCCCAACCATTTGATCATAATACCTTCTTAGATGGGCCATTGGATGTCCGATACCGTTGAATACTTTAAATTTAGGGACCTTGTATCCTTTTGGTAGATCTACTTTGGGGTGCACACATAAATCATCGTACCCCAAAACATCATTATCTCTTGCCTCGTGGGATTTCATGATTCTCATAATCTCTTCATTCATGGCTAGCAACTTTTTTCATGCTCAATCCTCCACTCTTTTTCCTTCTCTTTATAATGGTCTACCTCGAGATTGGGAAAGGGATTGTAGATGTTAGGAGATATGATGACATAAGAAGGATTTAAAAGAGTAGCTTGATTTTGAGAATGAGGGGAGGTTGAGTGGTAGGCAGAGAGGACGCTTTGAAAATTGAGGATATTTTGTGGAATTTGAGAGTGGTTTAGGGGAATTTGAGAGGGATTTTATGGATTTGGAAATGAGTTTTGTAGATTTGAAAATGGATTTTGCGTATTCACAAAGTGAACTGTTCTTTTTCTTTTTATGAAAGAAATATCGTATGTGCATTGCTATTAGTGGTATATGTATGAATTAAATTAAATTAGTATGAATACTTTATGAAAGTTGGATGCAATAATGTTTTAGTTGTATTAAACTTTCATAAACCAATGTGAATTTTATACAAAATTCATAGGCATAACACATAAATATGTCTTTTAACTTGGTGTCAGCTATCATCCATGTCTTTCAACTTTATAGATGCGCATAACTAGACACTTAAACTTGTATAAAGTTGAACAAATAGACACACACGTTCGATGTGACAATTTGCGTGAAATTGCCTCATCGATCCCACTTAGTTCGCACTTGTCTACTTATTCAACTTTATACAGGTTAAAGTGTCTACTTATGCACAACAAAAGAGGATTTAGATGTCAGGTAGACCAAGTTAAAGGACAAATTTAATTATGTATTATGACAAAATTCTTCTAGGGTGGTATTAAATTAGCTTTTTGGGTAGTATTAAGTTCACTTTTTACATCTAGAACGGTATATGGTCACTAAATTAGTTTAAGTGTGAACTCTATTTTTCGGAACTACTTACGAATTTTGATGTCTTATCCCAAATTTATATAGTTCGAAACAAACTTGATTTTCACCCAATATCTATATAAATCCCCTCTTCACACCTTCTAAACTTCAATGCTCCTTTACCCTTCACCAAGCTCAACTCCCACCATAATCATCTTCAAAATACTGTCTTTTTTCCCAAGTAAATGGCCAACAATCCTCTTCCATTATTAATGGACTACTCAGATGAAGAAGACTACATAGACATTGAAGTCTTGAGCTCTTGCTCTTACTTTTCATCGTGTCCTAATTCTACCCCTCTAAACAGAGAATTTGAATTCCAAATGGCCTCAATTACGAATAACAAAGAATCCACAATTGCTCCTGCTGATGAACTCTTTTATAGAGGCAAACTCCTTCCACTCCACCAAAAATCCCAACGAATAGCGCCCTTTGAAGAAGATTTAGAAGAAGAAGAAGAAGAAAGCTTTTGCATAAACTTCTTGATCGCTCCAATTAGTTCTGCATCACAATCTTGTAGGGTGAGTTTTGAATTTAATCCAAATGACCTCTTCTTTGAGCGTTCTAGGACTGAACTCACCATTAGTAGCCATAATAAAAGTCCTAACAAATTGTGGTCTAAGCTTATTAACCAATCTTTAATCAACCAAAAGTTCAAAGCTTCAAAGGCATTCCTCAAATCTTTGTTTAGCAAATCTTCTTGTTGTAGTGAGGACTTGAAAGTTTCCAAGAAAACAACCCCATTTAGAAATACTGCTAAGAACATTGAAGGTTTGTCTTCAAGATCATTTTCAGAAGCAGAAACTAAGTGGCATCCTCCCATAAAGGGTTTGTCTTCCTCTTCAACTAATTCTTCCTCTAGTACTGGTGGCTCTTTCTCATCATCTAGTTGTTCCTTCAACTCCAATAATGGTTTTTATGAGTTGAATTTCCTCAAGAGAAGCAATAGTTTCACTTCAGGGTTTGAAGGTTCAATTGAGGCTGCTGTTGCTCATTGTAAAAAGTCCCTCGAGTGTAGCTGGGCTTAGAACGTTTGACACCATTTCCAGCTTTGCAGTTTGATCATTGTTAAAGTCCAACACTGGTTGAGAAAGTGAGTATATGGAATTTAAAAATTCCTCCTCATGAACTAGATTATGGGGTTGAGTATATTAATTTCTTGTTCTTGCTTATGTTATTCACGCTCTTGAACGTGTGGGAAAGTGTTAAGTGTCATATTGATTTAGATATAGCTAGATTGTTTGTCACCTTGAGCTATTTATTATTTTGGAGATTTATAATTCTTTTTGTTTTATGGGATGGAATTTGAATGATCAATATCCATAAGAATTGCAAAGTCCTTGCTTTTTAATCCAAAATGAATTATTTGGAGCTCTAATTTCTAGTCCATTCGTAATTGAATCTGCATATATATGTCTAGTAAAGAGAATAATAATTTTGAGGCTGAGTTAGATTCAAAATTATAAATCACTTTTCTATCGGGATTGGAAGAACAGATTTATCTTTAAGAATTTGACTTAAAACGAATGATATTATATCATCATATTAAAGTAATATGTTTTGGGCAACTTAATACACCAAGAAGTTCCTCCGAGCACTACAAGATGTGACTCCCACGTACGTAGTTCATGAGGAGTCCTTATTACTACAACATTGTAACAAACCATCCTATGTATGGCGAAGTTAATTTGGTATAATATTTGGGTATTCGGAACTCATTGATAAAACTAATTATAATTAAACTGTGATATAAGACTATTTTGAAGCTATTTTAAATATTCTATATCTTTTGTTTCAAAATATCCAATTAGATTGTTTTCATAAGTTTTTCTAATAATATTATTTCTTCCATATTTTCTCTCCAATAATTTAAATATTCATAGTCTATCATTTTATCCTGTAGTAATGGTAGATTTACAAATATTTATATAATAATTTATCCTAATTGTACTATAATGTATATCTAATTCTAAATTTTCAATGTTATTTATTATCTTGTGTTGTTCTTCTCGTAGCGAGTTTTTATATAAACTATCATATGTACTTTTTCCTAAATTTTTTTGGGTTTCTTCTATCCATATTAATTTTTCTTTTAGATTCTCTATTATTTTTCTAATTCGGTTTCTATAACTAATTTCTTCATTTAGATTATCTTGATTTTCTTTAGTTTTTCTAATATATTCTAACATTTCTTAATCTGAATAATATCCATTTAGGTAATTATCTAGGTATAATTGTTCTATCCAATTTATAGTTTCAATTTCATAGTCTAATACTTTTTCTAATATTATTCTCTTAATATCTATAATTTCTATATCTCTAAATATATATAAGATTAATATTTTAAAATTATCTATCATTTAAAATTAATTAAGTACTTTATTATAAAGAAAATAACTCGAATACAAAACCTTTTATTAAAGATGGATAAATCTATCCATCTCACCATAATTTTTCATGGTAAATGTGTCAAAATGACTAGTCTTGTCTTAGCCACAGGGCAAATTTTAATGTGGCATCGGTCATTGGTGTAGTTACTATCAGGACAGATCTAGAGGAACCAAAATAATAGCTTAGGTTTCTATTAAAATGTTTATTAGATATTTGACTGTTAACTCATTTATTATTTTATGTTAATTGCGCCACTTCTGATATGTGTTGGTGGCAATCCCATTTATTCTAACTCCTTATGAAAGGAATTACAAAACAAATTTTTTCAACAAAAATATAAATTTGGAGGGATTGATTGACGAAATATGAACTGAAGGATGAATCTTTATATACCCCAAAACAATATATTTGTGTTACCACAAAATATACAGGCAGCCGCGTGATCATTTTATTAGGCTGAAATTTTAAATGAATGCACTCAGTGGTGGAGCCACATACATTTCAAGGGGTTCATTCGAACCCCCTTCATCGGAAAACTATATTATTTTTATATTGTCAAAAATATTTTTATGTATATATAATAGATATTGAACCCCCTTCGACTAGTCCGTATATTTACTTCTGACCCCCTCAACAAAAATTCTGATTCCGACACTAAATGCACTTGAGGATATGAATCATCTAAAAAATAAATATACTCATTCGATAGCTAGCAGATATGTTGCGAAATCAATTATTACAATATGTACTTGATATTTCCCTTTTGCAACAAAAAACATCCGAGCATGAAAAAGTTACTTGTTTTGTCGTTACAAACGGTTGAATTGATTTTATATCGCAACATGCTTGGCTTTTATTCTTTATGGGACATGCATAATATTATATTCTCTATTTGCT
The DNA here is from genome assembly GCF_002878395.1 of Capsicum annuum. Classification (NCBI taxonomy): domain Eukaryota; kingdom Viridiplantae; phylum Streptophyta; class Magnoliopsida; order Solanales; family Solanaceae; genus Capsicum; species Capsicum annuum. The sequence goes on along the minus strand of NC_061120.1, from coordinate 178,268,026 downwards.
AGCTCTATATGTGAATAGTTTCTTCTTTCTAAAAGTGATCATTTTCCTAGGCCCCTGACTTATTTAGTGAACACGTATAGCTATAACTGTTTAACTATCTTAACTGATATATGTGCCATTTTGTGGTGACCTTTTTGGTGAAAATGACATATTTATGGTGTTTTTGTTTTTGTTTTTTTGTAATTAATGACATATTTATGTTAAAATGGAATTTGGGACATTTCTGTCAACACCTCCCTCGCGCCCACACATTTTCTAGACTGAAATGTGCACAATCATGAACTTGGAGTATATTTACAATCCTACCACGGTCCGAGGATCATAAAAGGTTTGACACTTTGACTTTGATATCATGTTAAAAGAAATATATTTTGGGTCAAATTCAGCCCCCAAAACTAGACGTAGTAAAAATTGTCTAAGACCATATAAGAAAATCATTCATCCCTTTTTTCATACGATGTGAGATTCTTTACAACACTCCACGCTCAGAGCTGGACAATATTAATGGGAGAGCTTTATAAGATCGGTGGTCTAAAGTCAATTTTAATTAAGCCTGACTAATGGGTCGGGTTGACCCGGGCTGACCCGTTAAGCCTGCATGGCCCGACCCGGTAAGACGGACCAGTGAGCTCACGGGCTAGCGGTCCCGGGCTGGGCTATTTTTTATTTTGGGCTCAGTTGACCTGGCCCGGACCAAGCTCGCCGATTGCCCAGCCCGGTTAAATTTTATTTTTTTAAAGAAAAATTTCAGAAATAGCAACTCTGTAGCCTTAATTATAACTTTTATAGCAACAATTTCATAATTATGAAAAATAGCAAATTGTATTTGTACTTAAGTAAAATGTTGTTATATAGATACATATACAAATATATATGTATTACTCATAAATATATATGCACAACTGAAAAATACATATTCTTCTATTACTATGAAGTGGGTAAAATATTGTTACTTTTGTTATAAGTTGTAATTTTGAAAAAGTGTTGCTATTTATTGTAATTATAGTTTTAAGGATGCTAGTTTCTGTAATTTTTTCTTTTTTTAATTGCTGAAAACTAGCTGTTTGGGCCAAAATAGCTATTGGGCCCAACGGCTATTTGGCCCATTTTAAAAAAAAATTAGTTTAAAATATTTTTTAAAATCCAAAAACTTTCCTGTAAATACCCTACACTTTCAAATCATTTTTCACACAATTTTATTCTCTCAAATCTCATTCTCTCTTAAATATCTATATATCTCTTAAAGTACTCAATTTTATTTTTTAATTTTGCGATTACAAATACGAGTGGGAATTTTCTAAAGTTGCAACTTTCGGATACTTTCAAAATTTGATATTGTCGTTCTATCTCTTACATTTAATTTTTAATTATTGTGTTAATTGTTGAATATTTATTTTTATTATTTTTGTGTATTTTGAATTTTTTTCAATTTGATTTATATTATGGATAAATTAAGAAACCTCGGTAGTGGTAGTAAAAACGAATTAATGGCGGTAAAGGTAGTTCAAGTAGTAGATATACCCGTGTACCTCGGGTACCGCTTAATCAACCTTTTGAGGAAGAAGTAGGTGTAAGTGTTCACGATATGGATTATTTAGAAGCTCAGGAAAATTACGGTATAGAAGAAGAAAATGAAGTAGATACGGTTAATTTAGATGAAGATAATGAAAATATTGGTGAGACACCCGCAGTAGGAAATGTTAATGTTAGATCTGAATTGGTTAATCTTCCTCCCCGTCCTCCCGTTGTCCCTAAAAGTCATAGAAAAACTAGTATTGCATGGGAATTTTTTACACCTATAGAAGAAAAAACTAAGGTGCAATGCAATATTTGTCAACAAATATATGAGCATAAAAGAGGAGGCAATCAAGGGGGTAGGGGTTTGTTAATGAGATGTATAAGAGATAATCACGCTAGAGAGTTTCTTATTGCAAAAGGTGGTGAGGCTGTTGGTGCGCCAACACAAACTAGAATAAACCTAACAACCGGTCAGTTAACTAAGAATTATAATAAATTAAGGGACCGGGAAGAAATAGCAAAAATAGTAGCTGTGGGTTGTTTGCCTTTCACTTTTCCTTCTTCGGATTTGCTTATTTATTATGTTCAAGCAATTTATAATCCTATGTTTAATAGTATTCCTAAAAGTACTTTTCGGGCCGATATTTTTAGACTTCATTCACAATGTTTATTATTTATCTATATTGTTAAAAATATTCAATGTAGAATGGCTCTAACTTCTGATCTTGGTCGTACCATTAATAAAAATGATTATTTAACCATTACTTGTCACTGGATAGATAATAATTTTGTTATGCAAAATCGTATTCCAGCTTTTTTGTATGATGAAGATCGTACATATACTGGAAAATTTATTGTTGAATCGATTAGTAAAGTTGCAGAATTTTATGGTATTGAAAGAAAAGTCTTATGTATTGTTTTTGATAATGCTTCTAACAATAAGACTGCTGTTAAAAAGTTAAAAGTTAATCTCTCTCCGTTGTTACCTGAAATATTTCATGTTAAGTGTGTTTGTCATATATATAATTTAATTGTAAGAGATGGTCTTGAATTTTTTGAGCTTTATATTGAAAAAATCTGACTTGTTGTTGGCTTTATTGAAGGAAATAATCGGAAAAAAAAATTAGAGAATTTAAAATTAAACATGAACAAAATAGACTTAGACCAATATTGATGCCTGAAGAATATGATACTAGATGAAACGCTACGTATGATTATTTAAAAACTTTTCATGCTTATAGATTTCCTATTATACTAACTTTTAACCAATAGTGTAGTTCATTTGCTGATTCGGCTGAATGTATGCTACATGATTATGATTGGGTTGTAATTGATGATCTTGTTAAGTTATTGAAAAAAATTATATAGATACGGTTGAATTTTTTGGAGTTTATTATCCTACTATTTGTAATATTTTAGCATATATAGTCGATATTTCTGCTTTGCTCAAAGAATATAAGAATAAAGAAGGTTACAAAGAAGCTTTTAGTGCTATGTTTTCTAAATTTAAGAAATTTTTTTCCTGATTCCCCCTATTTACTTGGTTGGTGCTATACTAAATCCATGTATGAAATATAATACTATGTGCCACTTTAGTTCTCTTATTTATTCTAACTAAGAGGTAAATGTTGAACCTAAATCTGAATCTGAAAAACAACCAGATTTGTTTACGGCTATGAGTGATGCGAACATTTACATAGAAAAATTATATAACCATTATGCTGATTTACTTGATATAACTATAACGACAAACATCACTCAAACTGTCGCTCTTCATCCTCCCGAGGAGTCATCATCTTCTAAAAGATCGTCCCGTAGTGGTTTTCCTGATCACTTTTATGATTTAAATGTTTGGAATAGTATTGAGGCGAGAACTTACACAACAACTTTTCGGGAAAAGCTTAAGTATTATCTTCAAATGTCGATAGAGGATCGTAGAAGACGGATCAATGCGTTGGATTGGTGGAAGAATAATGAAAAACAATATCCTTTGTTTTCAAGATTAGCTAGAGAAATATTGAATGTTCCCATATCAACCGTTGCATCAGAGAACGCTTTTAGTCAGGGACGACACAGCTTGGAGACAACCGACACTCATTGGGAAGCAATGCTATGAATATTCTAGTTTGCCTTAGAGATTGGATTAGAGAGGAATGAAGAAATCAAGGAAAGGAGGTGGAACCGAAAGATGAACAAAATCTTGAAGAAATTATGACTTCAAGGGAGAACTCAACACAATCAAGTCCAATGCATAGTTTTGCCCCCATTGATTTTGACTATCCTATGCCATTTCCCGTTAATATTAACATGGATGAGTTGGAAAAAATAATGCAAAATTTGTAGATTTTTCATTCATGTACATTATAAATTTTGGATCATTTTACAATCAATAAAATATAACATTCATTCACTCCTTACTTTATAATTTTTTTCATTTAAATTGAATTTCTAGTTTAAATTAAATATTTAGTTCTAATAAATTACTAATTTACTATCAAACTTTACACTAAGTAATAGACAATTAAATATAACAAACACATAATCATATATACACAAAATGAAAAAATAAATTTCTTTTAAGTTCAAAACCTCAAGTATTATTACTTTATTATATTAAGTAGCATATTTTTTAAAGTATTACATATATTGTATGGTACGTATATATGTGTATATATTTTCTATATACTTTAAAGTAGTATATATTTAAGGTATACATGTGTACATATTTTATAAAGTAGTATATATAGTATTTATATGTTGTATGTATATTATTTAAAATAGTACATGGTAAGACCCTGCAAAATTCTAACTTAACTCAACCCTTTAGAGCATGAAAAGAGCTCCCAAACTTAGAAATTCCAGCTTAGTGTTTATACTTAGATTTATTTTAGACTTCATATTTAGCGATCTTATTTTATGACCTTAAAATGTCGATTCTTGGATTGAGTCATGATCAAGTGTGTCAATAGGTCACTTCGGGTGAGTTTCGAATTTTTGGACCTCGTTTGAAGCTTGTTTGGGTGACCAAAACTGTGGGTCGACGCTCGATGTGTTGCGTCGCCCATCCCTTCGACAAATATTTTTTCCCAGCATTTACTGCAAATTCCAGTGTGCCAACACGAAATCGATGCGACGCGTCGATTATCGCGTTGATCCCATCGATGTGGCGCGTCAGTCTGCACGTCGCTGGGCATGTTTTTAGTTATTGAAACTCCGCATCCATAGGGTATCTAGGTCATTTTCCCACCCTTAATCAGCTCCAAACACACGAGATTAACCTACTCTAAAGGCTAAATCACTCATTCTCTCTCAAATTTTCTCAAGAACAAACCCTAAGGCATCCAAATTTAAATTCAAGCTTCAAGAACACACCATCAATCTTTACGAATTTGATTACCAAGGTATGTTAGGTGTTCATACTTGGGTTTCCTTTCACCTATGGAGTCCAAGAACCCTATTTAAACATACAAGTTTATAGATTTATAATTTCCATGCTTGAAATTGATTGTATTCATGTTCATGATATTAATTAGGTTTCAATCCATGATTAAATTACATGTTTCACGAAATTAAATAGTATGTGTGATGAATATGGGATTATCATGATAAACCCTAGAATTTACAATTGATTATTGCATCCACGATGTTCATGTGTTGACTATTAAGAAGTGAAATAAGCATGTTCTCCAAGTGTTTGATAAAATGCCTATGTGAATTGGATAGTGAAACCATGACATGTCATTATGTGATCCTATTCATGTACAAGTTCATGTATATCAAGTTTTTAACAAAATGTTCAAATGAGTGCATTGTTAACAAGCAAGTATTGTTATGCTTTTATGGTCATGCTATGCTTTATTTTCAATGCTATCGAGTCCTATGGGTATTCAATATCCAAAAATCTAGTTGTTTACCTAGAACTACAATAGTTACAGAATAGTCTCAGTGATGTCACGTACAATAGTACTCAGTCAGTTATAGAATTTAGTGTATTCAGCTAGTTAACAGAACTCAGTGAACTCAGTCCAGTTCAGTTAGACAGCACGATCAGTAACAGTTCAACCAAGCCTAGTACAGTCTAGTGATCATTTTAGTGTCTATTCAAATGGGAGTAGGATTCAGCACCGAGTGAACCCAAGGATGGGGGCTCACCTTCCAATAGAGGGTGTGATTCTTAGAAGTAGTTCTTGTGTTCTAGAACTACGTAGCCAACGTAAATTGAGATATCAACCTGCCAGTTGAGGGTTGATAAGGTGTTTCTACCTGCCAGTTGAGGATACCACCATTCTCATTTAGGGCACCTGCCAGATGAGGGTGACTCTTCAGTTTTCTTTACCCGTGGCACGGTACTGACACCCTTCCAATTGGGTTACAAGTTGGACCCCAGTTATCTTATTTGGGGCATGTCAGTTAGATGACTACCTCACATAGTTGCAGTTTTAGTTTCAGACTCAGTATAAAATCTCAGATCAGTTTTCAGAATTAAAATTATCAGACACAGTCACCCAGCTCAGTATAGAACTTAGTTTAGTTCTACAGAATCAGGACTACTAGAAATAGTCATCCAATTATCAGTAACTCAGTTATCAGTAATTCAGTTATAGTAAAGTAAATGTACATACAACATTTCGTAATCAGTATTTACAGTAGTTTTGGATATATATGTATACTTATTCAGCTATACTCATGTTACTCAATCAGTTATTGTTTATGCATATGAACCTATGCATATTAGTCTACCTCACTTAGCATACCAATACATTCAAAGTACTAAAGCATAGCTTTTTTTTCACTATGATGTCTTATATCATTGGTTCAGATGCACGGACTCCTAGCCATACTTAGCATCCCAAACCATCAGTAGCAGATTTAGTGATGAGTCCTCATAGTTCGAGGACAGAGTTATCATTTTAGTATTTCAGTAGTTCAGCATGTTCAGTAGTCGAAGTTATTTGGGGACTTGTCCCATCAACTTCATGTTCAGACAGTTATTATTCAGTGCTCACAACAGGTACCAGTCATGTGTTAGCTTGTGATTCTTCAGGGTCGTAAGCATCGTGTGGCATCCGGGGTATAGACTCGGGGTGTTATAAACTTAGTATTAGAGCTTAAGGTTCAACAGAGTCCTAGAGAGTCTGAAAGCCGTATTTAGTAGAGTCTTATGCATGGGTGTGTAGCGCGTCACACTTATGAATAAGAGGCTATGAGGCATTTTAGGAAAAGTTTCCCTTCTTTCAGTATTTATATTGTATGAGTGAGCATGAGCTCAAGTTAAAATCTCAGTCTAATTCTTTTTTTTCTTCCATTTACAGAACATACTTACCAAAAAGAACAACAAAAAAAGAATAGAAAACCAGTCAGTACCCCAGCCCATTCAGGTAGATCCCCTGGATGAGCATGTCTCTCATGCAGAATTCAGAGTTGTATTCACCACTATAGCTAATTCCATAGTAGATCAGAATGAACGTCCAGCTGTTGTTCAGGACAACCCAGTGGCCAATACTACTGCAGCTAGAATTTGGGACTTCACCCAAATGAATCCTCCATCATTCACTGGGTCTAAGCCTGAGGAAGACCAACAGGAATTCCTTGATAAGGTATAGAAAGTCACAGATATTATGGGGGTGAGTTACAGTGAGAGTGATGATTTAGATGCATATTAATTATAGGATGTGTATCATACATGGTTTAAGAAATGAAAGAAAGATAAGGGCGCAGATGTAGGGCCCGTAGAATGGGAGGAGTTTGTTATTGCTTTCCTTGATAGGTTCTTACCACTGGAGTTGAGGGAAGTCAAGGTTTTGGAGTTTATTAATCTAAAAGAGAGTAACATGGCAGTGAAGGAGTATTCCCTCAAGTTTACTCAGTTAGCCAGATATGCCCCTTATATGGTAGAAGATAGCACATCTAAGATGAGTAAGTTTGTGTTGGATGCATCTAATGGTGTGGTCAAGAAGTGTAGGACCGTAATGTTGATTAAGGATATGGATATACCCAGGCTCATGGTTTATGCTTAGAAGATAGAGGATGCTAAGGATAAAGAGAAGGAAAGGGAGAATAAGAGAGCTAGACTAGGTAGCTTTAACTTTACTCAACCTAACTCAGAGGGTGGAAATTATTCTTAGTTTCACCAAAAATCTTCAGTTCCAGCTCTGTCCTCAACCAACACTCTAGTCCCTAAGTTTAAAAGTGATAATAAGGATAGGGTGCAAGGCTCCAAATCTCAGGGTAGTGCCAACAGTGCTCCAATAACTCCCTTTTGTCAAAAATATGGCAGAAACCATCAGGGTATTTACAGGGCTGATAGTGATGTTTGTTATGGGTGTGGAAATTAAAGCCATAGGATTAGGGATTTTCCTCAGTCAGGCTCTCAGGGTCAGTACAATCATCCTTCAGCTCAGTTCGATCGCCCGAATCAGCAGGGTACCGCTTCCAGTACCACCAGTGGGCAACGCCCAAACAAGCTCTATGCACTTCAGTCTCGACAAGATCAGGAAAATTCTCCTGATGTGGTCACTGGTACGTTACAGGTATTCCATTTACATGTTTAAGCCTTATTAAATCCAGGAGCTTCTCTGTCTTTTATAACTCCTTACATAGTATTCAATTTCAAAGTTAGACCAGAAATCTTAATAGAACCTTTTTCAGTGTCTACCCTAGTGGGTCAGCCTATCATAGCCCGACGGGTATACAGGAACTGTTTGGTTATGATACCTCAGAAAGTCACTTCAGCAGACTTAGTAGAGTTAGAGATGATAAATTTTGACATCATTCTTGGCATGGATTAGCTCCATTCATGCTATGACTCAGTTGATTATAGAAACAAAATTCTTTATGTTTATTTTCCAAATGAACCAGTCCTTGAATGGAGGGGTAGTACTACATCGCTTACGGATCAGTTGATTTCATACCTTAGAGAGAGGAAAATGATATCTAAGTGATGTATCTATCATCTTGTGCGAGTCAAGAACTTTAGTCCAGAAACTCCTAGTCTTGAGTCAGTTCCAATATTACATGAATTCTCAGATGTGTTCCCTGAAGATCTTCCTAGAGTCCCTCCCGAAAGGGAAATTAACTTCGGCATAGACCTTTTTCCAGATACTCAGCCCATATCTATTCCGCCATACAGAATAGCTCCAGCTAAACTTAAAGAATTAAAAGAATAGTTGAAAGACCTCTTAGATAAAGGATTCATCAGGCCTAGTGTCTCCCTGTGGGGTGCACCAATTTTATTCGTGCAAAAAAAGATAGTTCTCTCAGAATTTGTATTAACTACCATCAGTTGAACAAAGTCACCATAAAGAACAAGTACCCACTTCCCAGAATCGATGACTTGTTTGACCAACTTCAGGGTGCCAGTTACTTTTCTAAGATAGACCTCAGATCAGGCTATCATCAGCTCCGAGTCGGAGAATGTGACATCCCAAAAATAGCTTTCAAAACTCAGTATGGTCACTTTAAATTCCTAGTCATGTCATTTGGTCTTACCAATGTCCCAGCAGACTTCATAGACTTAATGAACAGAGCGTTAAAGAAGTACTTGGACATGTTTGTCATAGTCTTCATTGATGACATTCTTGTCTACTCCCACAGCAAACATGATCATACAGACCATCTCAGAATAGTGTCGCAGACCCTCAGAGCCCATCAGTTATTCGTCAAATTCAGTAAGTGCAAATTTTGGCTAAGGTTACTAGCTTTTCTTAGTCATATTATTTTCGGATATGGAATTAGAGTTGATCCTCAAAAGACCGAAGCAGTAAGAAACTGTCCCAGACCCACCTCTCCATCAGATATTGGGAGTTTCTTAGGTTTAGCTGGCTATTATCGTTGGTTTGTTGAAGGATTTTTGTCTATTGAATCCCCCATGTTCATATTAACTCAGAAGAAAGTCAAGTTTCAGTGGTCAGATTCTTGTGAGAAAAGTTTTTAAGATTTGAAGACTCGACTCACTACATCCCCAGTTTTGACTCTACCAGATGATTCAAATGGGTTTGTTGTGTACTGTGTTGCTTTTAGAGTTGTTTTGGGTTGTGTCATAATGTAGAGAGGTAAGGTCATAGCCTATGCCTCTATACAGCTTAAGCCTCATGAGAAAAATTACCCTACCCATGATCTTGAGTTACCAACTGTAGTGTTTGCCTTAAATATTTGGAGGCATTACTTGTATGGGGTGCATTTTGATGTGTTCACATATCACGAAAGCTTACAGTATGTATTTTTTTCAGAAAGATTTAAATTTTTCTCAGAGAAGGTGGTTTGAATTGTTGAAAAATTATGATATGAGTGTTCTGTACCATCCGAGCAAGGCCAATATAGTGGCAGATGCTCTCAGTAAGTTATCTATGGGTAGTTTTTCTTATGTTGAGAATGGTAGGAAGAAGTTAGTTTATGAAGTTCATCAGCTTTCCTGACTAGGTATCCGTTTAGTCGATTTAGCAGAGGGTAGTGTGTGGGTGTAGAATAGTTCAGAATCATCTCTAGTTTCTAAGGTGAAGGAAAATTAAGATAGAGATCCCAGTCTATTTAAGTTAAAATAGTCAGTCGGAGATCAGAAAGTAGAGGTTTTCTCCTAAGAAAGAGATGGTGTGTTGCATTGCCAGGGTCGGTAATGTGTACCAGGTGTAGATGACTTGAGGAAATGAATTCTTGAAGAAATGCATGGTGTGTGTTACTCTATTCATCCAGGGGATACTAAGATGTACCACAATTTATGGAAGATCTATTGGTGGAGTGGTATAAAGAGGGATATCGCAGAGATTATAGCTAGGTATTCTACGTGTCAGCAGGTTAAGATTGAGCATCAAAAGTCTAGTGGATCCATGTAGGAGTTCAGTATTTCTACATGGAATTCGGAAGAAATGAACATGGACTTTGTGACGGGTTTGCCTCGTACTCATCATCAGCATAATTTGATTTGGGTCATTGTGGATAGGATGACCAAATCAACTCATTTCTTACCAGTTCACACCTCTTATTCAGCTGAGGATTATGCCAAGCTCTATGATAGAAAGTTGGTCAAATTGCACGGAGTTCTGTTGTCCATCATTTGAGATAGAGGTACATAATTTATCTCTCATTTATGAAAAGCCTACTAGAATGGTCTTGGTACCCAAGTTCACCTCAGTACAACCTTTTATCCTCAAACAGATGGTCAAGCAGAAAGGACCATTCAGACTTTAGAAGATATGTTAAGAGTGTGTACCATTGACTTTAAGGGTAGTTGGTATGACCACTTACCTTTGATTGAGTTTGCATATAACAACAGCTATCATTCCAGCATTTAGATGGCTCCGTTTGAGGCGCTCTATGGGAGGAGATGTAGATCTCTTATTAGTTGGTTTAAAGTAGGTGAGGCCGCAGTGGTAGGGCCTAACCTGGTATTTGATATATTAGAAAAAGTTCAGTTGATCAAGGAAAGGCTTAAGATAGCTCAGAGCCGACAGAAATCATATGCAGATGTACAAAGAAAAGATCTCGAGTTTGAGATTGTGATTATGTGTATTTGAAAATCTCTCCTATGAAGGGAGTGAAGAGGTTTGTGAAGAAGGGGAAGCTCAGTCCCCGATATGTCGGTCCTTACCAAATTCTCCATTGTTTTAGAAAGGTCGCTTACGAGCTTGAGTTGCCTTTAGATCTAGCTTCAGTGTACCCAATGTTCCACATCTCCTTGCTAAAGAAATGCATTGGTGACCCAGCAGTCGTAATCCCCTTAGAGGGTGTAGATATTCAGAATGGTCTCTCTTATAAAAAAAGTTCCAATTCAAATACTTGATCGTCAGATCCGTAGACTGAGGAACAAAGAAGTTCCCTTGGTCAAAGTTCTTTGGCGGAATCAGTCCATTGAGGGAGCTACTTGGGAAGCAGAAGCAAACATGCGGACCAAGTATCCTCACCTCTTCTCTGCAAACTCAGAATCATCTTAAGGTAACAACCTTCCTTAGATTTACTCAGTTCCATGTTCAGTTACAGTTACAAACTTGGTCTTCATTCCCGTTGTATATCATCTTTATGACAGTCATGCATTCATGAATCAGTCCAACCATGTACTCATGCATCAGATATGCATGTTCTGTAAGAAAACTCAGATTATCAATAGTTTCAGTCATGTAATCATGCTTTAGTTGTGCATGTTCAGTGTGTAGACTCAGTCTAGAAGTATCCTCAGCTTAGTCAGTCTCATTCGAGGACGAATGTTCCTATGGGGGAGATATTGTAAAACCTTATAAAATCCTAACTTAACTCAGCCCTTTACAGCATAAAAAGAGGTCCCAAACTTATAAATTCCAGCTAAGTGTGTACACTTAGAATTATTTTAGCCTTCATAATTTGGTGATCTTATTTTTTGACCCTTATGACCTTAAAATATCGATCCTTGGATTGAGTCATGATCAGGTGTGTCAATAGGTCATTTCGAGTGAGTTTTGGATTTTTAGACCTCATTTAAAGCTTGTTTGGGTGACCAAAATAGTGGATCGATGTGATCTCGATGCATCGTGTTGCCCATCCCATCAACGGATATTTTTCCCCAGCATTCAGTGCAAATTCTAATGTGGCATGTCGGTTATCGCATTGACCCCATCGACGCAGCGCCTCAGTCTGTGCAACGCTGGGCATGTTTTCAGTCATTAAAACTCCACATCCAGAAGGGTATTTGGGTCATTTTTCCACCCTTAATCATCCCCAAACATACGAAATTAACCTACTCTAAAGGCTAAATCACTCATTCTCTCTCAAATTTTTTCAACAAACTCTAGGGCATCCAAATTCAAATTCAAACTTCAAGAACACACCATCAATCTTCATGAATTTGATTACCAAGGTATTTTAGGTGTTCATCCTTGGGTTTTCTTTCATCCATGGAGTCCAAGAACCCTATTTAAACATACAAGTTTATAGATTTATGATTTCCATGCTTGAAATTGATTGTATTCATGTTTATGATATTAATTAGGTTTCAATCCATGATTAAATTACAAGTTTTATGAAATTAAATAGTAAGTGTGATGAATATGTGATTATCATAATAAACCCTTGAATTTACAATTGATTATTACATCCATGATGTTCATTTTTTGACTATTAATATCTAAAATAATCATGCTTCCCAAGTGTTTGATAAAATGCCTATGTGAATTGGATAATGAAACCATGACATGTCATTATGTGATCTCATTCATGTATAAGTTCATGTATATCAAGTGTTTGACAAAATATCCAAATAAGTGCATTGTAAACAAGCAACTATTGTTATACACTTTCTTCTATAAAAGGAAGGCTATTTTTGTGTTAACACTCTCATTTTTTTGGATTTAATTTTTTTTAACAACTACAATGTCTCAAGGATTCCAAAAATCAAATACAAAAGTGTCTTTCAAATGTCATTGTGGCAATTCAGTTATTTTTAGGACGTCACGCATCGATTGAAATCCAGGTCGAAAATTCTTTAACTGTGTAGTTGGAAAGGATAATGGAGGATGCTCTTTTTTAAGTGGCTTGACAAAGACTCACCGACGAGCAGCCCATCGACATCAAATTTTTTAGGCGTTTCCAAGTTTCATATACTCAAAGGCTTCGAGAATTTGAAGAAAATAGAAATCTACTCATAACATTGCTAAAAGAAGCCGAAGAGCAAAGAGATTACTTGAAAGGATCACTCAAAAAATTCAAAATAGAGAGGGGTCAAGTAAAGCAAAGGCTGATTTTGGCCAAGGAAAAAGAGAAGGGCCTAAAAAATTTATTGTATGGTTTATTACTATTGTTTGCTTTCTGGAAAGGTGTGATAGGGATATAGGAAACTGAATAAATAGATGTAAGATTTCTTAAATCAATCTTGGGTGTAATCTATAATTAATAGAGAATTGTGTCTATGTCTTTTATCATCGACCTCTGTAAACTATGATAGTTACTGTAAGTAAATATATGAATTACTCAATCGATAGTCTGTTAAGTCTATAAGTTATAAAGAACAACTTTTATTATGTTTTCAATCAACCACTATAAATTAGGACAATAGCTGAACTGGTAACGCAATGCAGCCAACTGTTTAATGTAATGAGACAATGGAATAACTGAACATTATTTCATCAGTAAATGCCATCATTGATATGTCAAATATATGTAATTCAATTATCCATAAAGAACAAATCACTAAAAAAACAAATCATTAAGAAAGTTGTTTGTTCCAAATCCACAAAAGTACATGTTTTCTTGGTTGAGTTCAGCAACAATGCCCATCATATCCACTTTTTTTTTTATGTTTTTATCCTCTTCTTCAACTTCTTTCTTCCCGATTACCTTCTCTTCTCCTTCTGATAATTTTTTTTCTTTTTCAGTGTTTTTAACCTCATGTTCGACCACTAATTCGTCTTCAACTATCTTCTTATTTATTTCTGCTTCTTCTTCTGATTTTTTTTTCACCATCTTCTTTTATTTTCTCCTCATTTTCTTCCTCTGTTTCAGCTGTAATCTCCTCATATTTTTGTTTTTCTTCTTCTTCTTTCGCATCTTCTTCTGCTGCATTCTCCTCTTTCGTTTCTTCTTTCTTCTCTTCTTCACCTTTTTCATCTACTGCAGCAATGCCCATCACTGCGACTGCAAGTTCTTCGAGATTTACTTGATGCCAGCTACAAGGGGGACTATCGAGGTACACCGTATTGTTTTGAAAGGATTACAAAATATATGCAAGAAAATTAAATTGAAAGAGCAAAAACTAATTTAATTTACCTTCTTCTTATTGCTTCTTCTTATTCTTCTCGATTCTCCTCAGCCTCTCATCTCTAACAAAAGAAGTAATATTTGTAGACTTTTCTCGAGCAAAACAATACGCTCGCACAGGTCATCATCATTAGAAGCGTCTGGTGAAGTTTGCAGTCCACTTGAACCAGCATGATCACAAGCGCGTAGTGGACTTGGAACATATTGGTGGCCACCCAAATCTTCGTCTTCGTCCGTGACCTTTGCTGATGAAGTCATGACAGTCACGCCTTTTAGTTGTGCCTTCAACGCATCAATGGACATATCCTTAATTCGTCTATGTATGGCTTAAAAGTTTTCATGTATCTCTGCTCCATCTTACGGATAGTATGGGTAAGGTACGGGTGCACAATTTATAAAAAATAAAAATAAATTACAAGACATTCGCTAATATAATAATATTAGTATCATATCATAATAAGTATAATTTTACCTTTGTGTTGTTTTCTTTGTACTTAAATGGGTTGCCTTCCATTGTGTTGTCGCACTTCAACTTGTGCCATCAAAAAAGACGGGGAATGGACAGGAGAGAATCCAACGACTTATCGATGTACCTTCCCAGATGAGAAAAGGCCTCATATATCCAAACCTGCAATCAATAGAAGCACAAGTAAGTCTACAGTGTTTATTATGATTGCATAAATATGTAGGAGTCTATAATAAATCAATAGGATGGTAGATTATAAGTACCAGAAATGCCTAGAGAAAAGTCAAATAATGCGTACGATGCATTATTCCTCTTGACAAAAGTTTCTTTCTACTTGGTCAGATCAGTCTTCTTTTTCAGATAGCTCAAGGTCAGCTTAATGGACTCTTTCCCCATGGATACCCCCCAAAGAATTCTAGATCATCCGTCATCTTGATGTGGTCTAAATCCACCTTCTTTGATGGGTTCTTTGCTAGCAGCATCGCGTGCACAAACTGTAACACCCCACAAAAAATTGTCCATGCGTTAACTCTTGATAATATGCTCTTAGAGTTAAAAACTAGAAAGTTTTTTTTGTGTCAAAGAAACTTAGTCTCATTTTTTACTTCCAAAGTGAGTAAAGTTTAAACTATATATATATATATATATATATATATAATTTCCCTAATTTTGACTTTTTATCATATGGAAAATTGAATGAGCTTTCCGTCGATATAAGATTCATCTAAAACGGACACTCTGTGAAGAAGTTAGAGCGATTTTAGTACTCAGTATTCTCTATGGACAAGCCATCGCGTCGCACCAAGCCCTTAATCCACAATTGTCAATTTTCAGAGGGTCACCACGATAGTACCACATCGCGGTGAACCCTAGATCCACATTTGTCAAAACCAGTAGCTTGTCGCTATTAGACAGTGTCACGACGGGTATAGCGATGAACCCATCACCGCGACGCAGTGAAGCCTTACACGGCGTACCTGTTGCGAATTTTAAAAATACAAAGGGGCAGTCTAGTCTTTTGCCTGCATACCAAGTCGTGAAAACAAGAGATTTAGGGCGTTTTTTAGCAACATAAGCCTATCTTTCATCAAATTACTCAAGAGCACTCCCAAAGGTTTCAAACTAAAAACCCAAATAACTCAAGATTCAACCGTGAGTTTTTAAAATTGATTGAAGATTTGGCATTTCCAAACCGTAGGCTTCAAGAATCAGTCACTAATTTCCTACTTTGAGGTACGCGGGGTTTTTCTAAAATCTCATGGGCATAGAAATCATTATTTTTAGAAAGGGGTTTTGGGTTTATAAATACATTCATGTTTTAGAAGCATTGATGATATTGTTTTGGCCTTGTCACAAATTGATTTGAAATTATATATATATATATATATATATATATAAGCATGTGTTTTAAGGTTGATGATTGAATTGAGAGCATGACCCATGAAAAATTCCTCTCTTGTTATGATTTTTCTTTACTTATGATATGCTATGAATTGTTTTGAATGCATCTTGCAAAGCATGATATGAAATTTCTTGAGTAATGCTATATTTAGATTATGATTTTCATTTAAAAGAGAGGGTTGTTTATGTTGATGAATATTGAACATAATCATATAATGAAAAGAGTTGCATGGTTTGTTAAAGGTTACATGACCATCATTTGTTTGTTGAAAGAATGAGAATTTCTGTATAGTTTTGACTTATGTTTTTGAAATATGGAATCTCTTATGCAAATTGAATGTTTGGGTGGTCTGAACTATATTTTAATGAAAGATCATGCTTATTGAATTATGGCTCCAAAAACATAACCTGCAAGTCTTGGTATGACGATACCAATTCAGACAATGCCATAACAGGCACAGACAAATATAGAAATCAGAATTTATCAGACTTTCATGATTTAGACTTCAGAGTGATACATGTTCAGAAAAGGATAAAAGTGGGCTTAAAGAGATGTTAGGTGGTTCCCCCAATAAGTCATGAGTTCAGACAAATCATTGTCCAAAATCGTGATTTATCAATTCGGGTATATTACATTACGCTGGCCTAGTGCCCTGTGACGTATCAGACTCAGACCACACCAGCCCTTGCGGCACACTTGGATTGGGGGCTTCCCCTCTGAGTCAATGGTGGATTCTATATAGCCAGTGGAATATCAGACTTGTAGGAGAGACCTAACTCGAAAGTAATTCAAAGATCAGAAAAATTGCATTGACAGAAAGTTTTATGATTATTCAAGAAATGCCCAAGCGTTTTGAACCATATCATACATGATATTTTGTAATCTGCTTTCATCTACTTTATATGTATAAATTCATTATTTTGGATTTCTTCGCGTACCAGTACAACTGTATTGAAAACCCCCTACCTTCCAGGTTTTGAGGCACAATCTAGGGGTCCTGATAAGCAGTAGAGTTTCTCAGACGGAAGTGCAGAGTTTAGTCAGTGAGCCTTCTATATTTCAGAAGGCCTATTTATTTCCAGACATTTATCATTAGTCATGTTTAGCAGACGGTTTTCAGATGTTGTTAGATGGTTTTGGATTTTATTTTCCATTTTTGAACTTGTATCAGACTTATGACTATGATTCTATTTTGCTATATAATTTTTTTCCACATTTCCTTAATTTTGTATGAATTGTGTATATGATTACAAGTTAGAAAAGTGTCCGGGCCTTCATGGTTCGGGATGCTCGTCATGGCCAGGGCCTCGATTTGGGTCTTGACACAAATCAAACCAAAGCAAACTTCAACTTTTGTTGATTATTCAGCCTATTACCTTTCATCAGGCTAATCAACTTTGCAGCAGTAATGCTCTTGTTCTTCGTCACCTTAAAATGAAAGCTTTCTCCATTTTGGAGGACTTTGTTCATTTTTTATTCACGGGGACATGCTGAACAATTCATCCCCATAGTCAAAGCAAATTTTTTTAAGCCGAAACAAGCTGGCTTACCGTTCACACAAAATCAAATTTCATGCATTTTTTTTTATTTTTTATACGTTGCAGCAACATATAATGAATCATCTGTCCATTAAACTTAAAATATTCCGGCATATACCTCAAGTGTCCGAAACATGTCTTCTTAAAATCACAATACAACTTTTGTTCAACAGGAACCATCTAAACTCTTGATACACCGCCATTCTTGCTCTCACAGAAATCTTTACAGAAAGAGTCAAGATCATCCATCCAGGTTGTTAGGCCGTACGACTCAACGGAGATATCTCTCGCACAAATTGGAAAGGATAAGGAATCCTCCTCCCCGTCTCCGTTATCTCTCCTATCCTCACCGTCTCCACTATCACTTTCACTTTCTTCTTTGCTTTCTCCCTCGCTTTTATCTTCGCTATCCTCAATATCCTCACTCCAGTGTGCACTAATTTCGTCATATTCGGAAATATCGACAAGGATTTTTTATTCAGTTTTCGTCTGACTCATCGACTACGGATTTTTTTCTCTTGGAAGTTTTCAAAACTTCTTCGAATTTTCGCTTCTTACTGGTAGAAGCAGTGGAAGCAGGCCTTTTAACTGATCTATGAACTCTTCTCACCATTTATGATCTATAGCAAAAAACGAATCTGTAATGGTTGATTTATCGACCACTGGTCTATTAATAAAAACGAACAAATGCAGCAAAACTAAATCTGCAGTGGTCTATCTATTGACCACTGTTCTATTAAGAAAAATGAAAAAACACCTCACATCAAACATGCAAATCAAGTTCCAACTTCACCAGATATTGACAGTGCAATTCACAACAACAAGAACACCATTAAAATGGGTCCAATTCAGTACAAAAAATTCAAAATCAAACGCAATATAACTGCAAAAATTGAAAAAAAATTCTAATCATTATTCAAAGCAAAACACGATTAAACAGGCGAAATCGATAATGTTAACTAAAAACACTCAAATTTTGACTAATTCAACGAAGAACAGTGCAATTTTTGTCAAAATGGAAGAACCCCAACACAAAGAGTCATCAAAAAAAATTACTAAAATGAATCTAGAACTAATTGGGGAAGAAAATTACACTTACCTGAGCAAGAGAAATTAAAAAATTTCGCCTGAGGAAGCAAGAATCGACCAAATTTTTTTGTTCGAAAAAATAGGAACCAAAATCGGGAGGAGGAAGGTTTTGAGGAGAGAGAAATGTGTAGTTGAAAATATTAAATGAGTTTGATAAATATTTCGAAAATGAAAAAATATAAAAAGGGACCATGTTGCAGTTTTTAAAAAATTGTATTTTTTCTCAAATTTTAAAAATGTTAAAGGAACACATGACCCTACAACCCTGACCCACTTTTCACAATTTTCAAGACCTAACCCTAAAAAATAAATCAAAAAAAATTAATATATATATCTCAAAATAAGTTTTCAAAGTGGGTGGAATCAAAATTGTCTCCTATAAGTTGAGCTTCCTAGCATATCTTTAGACCACTTTTCATTGTTTCTTCTCAATATTTTCTAAAAATATTTTTCTTTAGACCCAACATACATCCTGAAAAGCCTACTATCATCAATAAACTCATATAGGCGAATTCAACATTTTGTAAGTTCAGGAATTCGGCCTTTTAACTATTTTAATTAGAATTACCGGGTTGTAAGTACTATTTTCCATATTAAGTTAGTTTTTTAACACGTAATGGATCCTGAAGTATTATTTTTGTATTTGCCTGACTAAAATCGCCTACATTAGGATTACTTGTTAATAGTTGATCAAATTTAATAGATTCGTCTTGAAAATAAGAAGTTCTGGTCTGAAATAATATCAAAACTACTTATCATCCTTCTGACGTATATGTTATGGTTATCTCATATCTCGAATATGCGGCAAGCCTCCAAAGGACCCGATCAACTGGATAAGTGGCAACTTCCAAGCTTAAGGATCAGATATGATAAGTCTAATTTTTTTGTAAGCTGATATTTTTGTCAAGTATGTATAGGAAGTTACATGTTTGTTTCCATGCATAAACTCTATTTTTGCGATAGTAATAAAAGTTTAGAATAATGCCGTATAAGGCTAATCATATTAAAACTTACACGCACCCAATGTATACACCAAGTCAATACATGCATGTTATGTGTTTGAATTTAAAATTCATGTTACTTAACCATGATTAATCAATATGTATTTTATTTAATTTAATTATATACCCATGGTAGTGAACATTAGTTTGGTGTATACACCGGGTGCGTGTAAGTTTTTATCTATATTAAAACTTACATGCACCTGGTGTATACACCAAATCAATACATGCATGCCATATGTTTGAATTTAAAGTTTATGTTACTTAACCATGATTAATTAATATGTATTTTACTTAATTTAATTACATAACCTTGGTAGAGAACATTTGTTTGATGTATACACCGAGTGCGTGTAAGTTTTTACCCTCTTTATAATGGACTATTAGTCCAACCGGATGCATCCGGTTGTTGAGAGAATAAATAGATCATACATCTAACCTAAGGTGATATTTTATATAGTAATATTATTTAGAAAAATATCAAGTTTAATTTTTTCTAAAGCTATTGAAATCGTTCGAATTGTTAAATGTGGCACATGCATTTGGTGTAACAGCTATTTCTTTGACTTGTTATAAGCCATTGAATTGAGCTTTATTTCTGTCCCGATGTTTATTTTTCATTGGACATATTATATTATATCCGCTTATAATAGCGTGTGCATAGTTGTTTTTTTAGGAGTAAACAAAGATAAATTCAGAATTTAAAATTTATGGTTCTTACGATAAATTTATTTTAATTTGAAATGAATTAAATTTACAATCAAATATTCATAAAATAGATAGAATATGACTACATATTATATAGAATAAAAGCAAAAGCTACTGAGTTCAAACTCGTACACGAAGAGATGGACCCCTTGTGTGTAGGGCAACATCAGTATGTTCGTTTAAAAGTGATATGATCGACCATGTATGTTCCGATATAGCCCCTATGACTTATTTAAAACACTAAGTTCTGTATTTAATATTTATGCATAATTCTGAATATCCAAACTGTATAACTATTTGTTGAAAATGACTATATTTATTTACTTGTAATTTGGGTATAAAATTGTTTAACCTAAAATTTGATTATTAGGTCGCGCAATGAAATTTACAAAATCAAATGAACAAGAGCTGGGATGGTAGGTACAATAATAGAAATTATCATTGATTAGCCTCACATGAAAATACAAAATGACGTTTGAATTGAGGCTTACGTATGATTGAAGAAATCAGAAGATGACATATCTATAATGGTTATATTTACATAACGACACGAGAAAATTTTGTCAAGGCTTTTCTAAAATTTGAACCAATAGTGTCTTAATAAGTCCATTTTATGTTTCAAGTATCTTATTAAAATTTGTTGATACATTTACAAGGCCATTCATATATTAAGTCTAGAAAAAATATTGCTGATTAGCCTCACATAGAATATAAAATAATGAGTACTACCTACATTATCATTTTTTCTCAATAATTTACAGGTCGAAAGACAAAGCTAAGTGTTCGAATTTATAATACTGATGAAGTTATTAATTCCTGGCAATTAAACTATCTTATTGAATCAACGTAATTATAATGATAACAAAGTAAATAATGAATGAAAACTAATAAAAAAAGAGACGAGGCGCGTGCGTAATTCTTATGGATAGCTGATCAGAGTAGATTGATAGCAACTAATATAATTGATCCTTTATAATGTGTATATATTATATATTGATAACAGACACAACGTAAAAATAATAACAAATTAAAGTAATTAATCAAGACAAATATAAAGTGAGAAATAAGTAATTTTCGATTATTTTAAGGGTTGATCCGGGCTGTTCGATAAAAAACAGTAGTAATAATTAAGCACTAGATGAACAATGTCTTTGCTAGAGTTTTTATATTATATGTCAAATATGTATTAGAACATATGTATTACAGTGGTGGGAATAGAGATGTATTTATAGTATA
>NC_061120.1:178240545-178243351 GCF_002878395.1 Capsicum annuum | reverse complement strand
GAAACCCACTGGCCCAATATCGGTACATTTCCGTCATTTTTTACCTTAGTCTCCTCATCTCTTGCTTCAAACTCTCATTTTCCTGACTCTTTGTTTGATCCATGATGTCTCTCTATATCCTTGTTGGACACAACTAATCCTTCCTTAGACTTGATGTAATATGGAGGACCATCCAGAATGCCACAAATCAACCACCTTAAACTAACTGGATAAGAGATAACAAATACATTAGAGTTCAACACTTATTCAAAACCTCTTTTTTTTATGTTTGAAAAGATCACCGAACCCAAGAAGGACACTTACATATCTCACCCCTGAGAGGGGAGAGTCAGGTGTGCGTAGTTCATGAAGTTTGAACACAAAATGACCAATCAGACTCTTGTTTTAAAAAAACTTTAAGAAGAAAAGAAAATAACAAATTATCAAAAGAATTGACGAAAATCTTTTTGAATTTTTCAGTTTTAACATCCCTATACAAAATGAAACCTATGATTACCAAAAAAAAAACTTTTTTAGCCTTTTGATTTTGAATTTCATATCAAAATGAAACTTGAACCTATTAAAGGAAAATCTTTTTGTGGTTTCTTTTAAAGATGTCTATGAACACCTACTCTAAATGAACAATGAAGAAAATCTCTTTTTTAAAAAAAAAAATTTTCAGATTCCTATACAAAATGAAGCCTATTATTACAAACAAAAAATCTTTTTGGGTTTTTAGTTTTGAATTTCATACGAAAATAAAACTTGAAATTATTAAACAAAAATCTTTTTGTAGTTTTCTTTTAAAGATGCATATGAAACACTTTCTCTAAATGAAGAGTGAAGAATTTTTTTTTTAGATTTTTTAAATAAGATCTCCGAATCCACGAAGGGCTGCCTGCATATCTCACTCCCGAAAGAGGAGAATCAAGTGTGTGTAGTTCATCCAGATTGGTCGATTAAGGATTAAATAACAAACTCAACTCTGAGTTGAGAGACACGACCAAATACAGATGATGAACAAAGTCAATAAAATCTTTTTCAGTTTTCAATTTGACACTTCACATAAAACTGATACTAACTATGAAAGAAAAATCTTTTTGATATTTTCGTTATTGATGAATAAATACAAGTGGCCTTGGGGCATTCCCCGGTTAAATGAATACATTTCAGTTTTCAAATGACAAAATGAAACAATCTCAAGCACAAACATCCGATCATTCACAATCATTAATTTCTACAATTTGCCTACCCAAACTTAGTATTTACCGACCTATTTAACGATCTAAAATAATGATACTATCGATTTCAACAATATCCATCAATGATTCCAAAATAATCAATATTCACCTTATCGATCTTTCAATTTCCACCCCTAATTTTATACTCAAATTATCAATTTTAAATCTCAAATGATATATCGTTTCATCACATCTTACATAATCAACGGAACTAACAAAGGAATCAACACCAATCAACTATCCACCATCAACAAGATCAAACAACACACAAACGTTCAATCCATAACACCGAATATCATAAACAAGGAAATCAAAAGAGTAAAGATTAGAAATGGACCTCGATTTGGAGCTTTTGAAAAGTGTTGCTCAATAAAAATAAAGAATCCGCTTCCGATAACCTCAACTCGAACCTCAACAACGAATCTCCAAATCAAATTCCGACCCCGGAGAGCACTTCACTATGGACGAATCCGGCTCCTATATACACCCGTTCTTTTTCTCCTAACGGTCCAAACCCAAAATCATGAAAAGAGACCCCCATACCCGATTTCACCCGCAAATCATTCTGCTTCATTTGTTTCCCATAAGTCCGGGTCAGAATCGAACTGTTGGGATTGTTTGGCAAAAAAGGGGTCGAACTCTGGTGTATTCTGATAGGTAGGGGTGTAATTCAATTTTAGTACCTAAACCAATGAGAAACAGTCAATTCCGGTGAAGAATTCACCGAAAAACTCAACTCTAGCAGAGAATTTTGTGTGTCTAATGAGTTTCAGTGTGTGGGTATGTGCGATTGTGTGTGTGTGTATGTTTCTAGTGTTTTTTGTGTGTATATGATTGTGTGTTTTCTGTTGTTGTGCTCCCATCCAGTGGAGAAGATAAAAATCCCCCCTCTTTTCAGTAATGTGGCATGTATATATATGATATTGCATATAAAAATGGAGGACGATGATCTCTGTTCTTCGCGTATCCCTTTTATATTCTGTGAGTGTATATGCTGTGTGTTGTGCGTATATGGTGTGGAAACCGTGGGGTAGGGGGTACATGGGTATGTGGGGGTAGGAGTGTGTGGAATAGAGTGGTTAGGATGGGATAAAATTTGTTAGAGTGAGGTATCAAAAATGGTTAAGAGTATGTTGGATTTGTTATTAACCGGAAATTATCACATAAGTGAGGGTCTGTGGTAAAGTGAGGGTAAATAGGTAAAAACATACTCTTAGGAGGAACAAAATTACGTGTCTATAAAAAGTGATAAGAATGGACTTGGAATTTGGAATTGACTCACTGGAATTATTTAGAATGTGATTTGTAGGAGGAATTTGAGTTGTGGAATCTTTAATATGGCTGTAATGGTGAAAAATATTGAAAAGTAATAAAATGGAGAAGAAAGAGCGTGTATATTACACTTCCGACCGTCAAAACTGAGTATAGCATTTCAGGAGAAATTAATTCCACTTTAAGAAAGTCCAGGGGGAATTAATTCCAGTTAAAAAAATCTAGGTGGGTAATAGGACCCCCGCAAAGTTCAGTATGCTCAACTGGAAATTCAGGCGAAGTTCAGGTATTTTTCTGAGTATTTTTGTTAAAGC
>NC_061120.1:178229930-178240445 GCF_002878395.1 Capsicum annuum | reverse complement strand
CTCGGTCAATGAAAATATATTTATAAGAATGTTTAATATAAATAAATAAATATTGTATCAAATGTTTAATATTGTCTGTTGTATCTCAACTAATTTTTTTCACAACGAAAAAGAATAAAGGTAATTAGAAATTCAAAATTTAAATTATACCACATAAATTAAGACAAAAAAAATTATTTGAAAAATTATAAATCTCTATACATTAGCTTCAATTTATAGAAGTATAAACTTATATGACACAGTGTTTGAAATATCTCATCGAATGTTTATATATCTTTAGACTTCCATTCAAATAACCCCATGATGTATGAAACATCAGGGCATAAAATTGTTAACAAAATCCAAAAAATAATAAAAGTAATTACATTAAACTAACACATAATAACAAAATATAAGGTAGAGTTGCATTTTGTTGTTAATTTGTGTAACCAAATTCAACATTTAACTATAAATTTATATGTTGAATTCAACAAATAAGTTTAATTAAAGATTCGACTATAATACTAAGAAATAATATACCAAAATTTAATTAAATAACATAATTAAGACCAAGTCACAATTAAACAAAGAAGAAAAGAGATAAACCTTTGATTTTCTTGGCTATTTTATTCAGCGACAATGTGCTTGGTTCGTGCATTTTTTCATCAAAATTTTCACCTGAAAGAGAAACACACGGGAAAATTCATTGTAATACATTGTTAATTATGTATAATTCATATATAATCTTTAAGATCATTAATTAAAAAATTAAGAACGATAGAAGTAGAAGAAGATGTCCGTTTCTTGTTAATTTTTATCCAAAATATTACTTAAATAGAATTGTAGAAATTACTTTTTATGAAAAGTAAAATTCTAATTAATTTAAAAGTGTTAATGCATATATAATCTTTGAGGCCATCAATTTAATAAAATTAAGACAGATGGAAGTAGAAGAAGATGTATGTTTCTTGTTAATATTCATTCAAAATATTACTTAAATAAAATTATAGAAATAATTTTTTATATAATATAAAATTTTAATTGATGTAGAAGTGTTAAATACTATAATTTAGATCAATTGAATTTAAAAGTGCTAAATATATTATGTATAATTTAATTAGGAAAGAATTCAATAAGTAAAATTTTTTTGGTATAAATATTAAAAAAATCAAGAAAAATAGAAGTAGAAGAAGATGCATGTTTTTTGTTAATTTTTTCATTCAAAATATTACTTAAATAGAATTGTAGAAATTACTTTTTTATATAAAATAAAATTCTAATTAATTTAGAAGCGTTAAATATTATAATTTAGACCAATTGAATTTATAAGTGCTAAATATTTTGTGTATAATTTAATTAGGAAAGGATTCAATAAGTAAAATCTTTTTTGTACAAATATTAACTACAATCATGTTGAGATTATAAACGAAAATGTATTTTACATATGCTGAAGATGAATTATTTAAAAATTTTACCTTGTATTTTAATATTTCTTATTTATTAACTTTTGTTGTACCTCTTACCATATATTTTAGGACTCATTGATAATTTTTTAATGCCTCTTACCATATACAACTCCTTAATTTTTGATATTATAAAGATAATAATCAATTAATAATTTGAGAAAAAAAGGTATAAAGACGATTTTGTCTAAAGTTTCCACTTTTAATGAAGGGTAAAAAGTTCAGATCACTTTTCTAAGGGTCTTCACACTTTCAATATATTATAGATATAGATTATATATATATATATATATACTTCATAAAAAATCAATCATCAATATATATATTGTTAAAACTTAAATGTATCAAAAATTACTATTCCACCTATTCATATTCTTTATTGTACACTTTAAAAGTCTAAAAATTTATTAATCCAAGTTTTCATTTACTACATAAAAAATCAATCATATATATATATATAGATAGATAGATAGATAAATATGTTAATTATTACTCCTCCATTTATTTTCATTCTTTATTGTTAAAACTTAAATGTATGAAAATTTAGTATTTCACTTATTCATATTCTTTATTGTACACTTTAAAAATCTAAATATTCATATCCAAGTTTCTTTTTTCTCTTTTTTGGGGGCTTTTCTCTTCATTCTTTTCATTAATCAATTTATTTATTAAATCATAAAAGATCAATCATATTTACTATTCTAATTAAATCTAATGAGTTACAAAAAAAACTCCAACCATTTGTATTCTCTACTTAAATAATGTGTCTCCCCAACTCCCTTCTACCTAATTCTTTTGGATTATCCAATCTATAAATAACAATCATCTATGGAGTTGTTGAATATAAATTTTCATTGTCTCAATTTTTGTATGGTTATTTAGTTATTTTTCTCCTTTCTTGATTTTCTTCATCTTTTTCATCAATCATGTGTTAATAATCAAAAGAGATGACATAAAAAAGATGATGTTTTCAATATTCTTCAAAGGTTCATCAAAGAGATGTTCACATTAGTTTTGTACGAGTTCATCAAGAAGAAGAAGGAAGTTCAATTGTCTTGAAAGATTCGTTAAGAAAATGGTCATAGTAGTTTGGTGTGTAGCTTAGAAGTTTGAATGATTTACAAATATTTTGAAGATTTATTAGTGTATTATTTTGATTTCAATTAGTATTATTTTCTTTTTCTTTTTTAATTTTATTTCTTCATTTTGAACAAAGATGCTTGATCACATAAATAATTCGCTTTTATTTAGCAAATATTAAATTATAAATTTTTCCTAACCAACATATGAGAAAACTCAATTAACAAATTTTAGTTAGTTAACTTTGATCTTCTTCTTATCATTAGTGCACGTTTCTATTTTTGTGTATTTTTTTTTGTCAGTTTCTAATTAATTTAATTATGTTAATTAAATATATATTATTTTACAATTATCTTAATGTCATAACACAATATGATTTTTTACTAATAGTAATTTTCTAATGTTTTCTCATAGTAATTGAGTATTAATGCCCCTAAAAATATATGGCATTACTGTCACGACCCCAGAATGAGGGTCATGATGACACTTGTCGCGGCGTACCTTGACAAGTAAGTTTATCACCCAAACTGATACAAATAGAGAAAAAGACAAAAATACCCCAAGGTAAGGCTTCTAGAATGAAGTCGAACCATATAAATAATCATAACAATGTGGAAAGAACTTATCCAAACTACCAATCATGCCCAAAACCAGGTGTAAATAGTATAAGAACTACTAATACAATCCAAGAGTCAAATACATCAAAAAAATAATCACAAAGGAATAATAACTGTCTCTGAATACTAATAAAGATATAACTAGTATAGAAAGATAGAGGTAAACTTCGGACACATGAATGTCCAACCGCTACCTTGGAAGCTCCAACAATCGCTCGAATCAAGTAAGCTGAGGCACACTCGAGTTAGGACCTGCACCGAAAGGGCGCAGTAGGCATGAGTACGGTCCACTTGTACTTAGTAGGTATCATAGGCCGACCAAGCAAAGTGGTAAATAAAGCATACAAAATATACACTAAGGGCACGTCATCTGCAATCAGAAAATGTCCCACAATGGTAGCCCACACCGCTTGCACTAACAGTTCTAGTATATCTCACATATATTACAAAACACATCAAGATATAGAACCCAAGTATACATTATGTCACATATAAATAGAACAAGAGAGAACATATAGATACAAAATCATCAAATACAAGTAAAGGAAGGTAAGACAAAAACATAGATGACAAGTCAATAAGTCAATACAACACAACATAAACACAATAAAGTAAGTGCAACGTATATGATAATGATGATGCACGAGGTTGTCGCACAACCTCTGGAATTGTTGCACAATCCCCATATATACCTACGGAGCTAAAGCTTCCTTATGTAGGACCCATGGGAGGTTCGTCAACCCATATACAATCCACATATCTCATATCTCCTTTCCATCATATCCCTCGAAAAGAATTTTATAAGGTGTTACAATATTTTTAAAAAGGTGTTGCCAGTGTTTCTTAGATGTTGCCACGGTGATACCAATGTTTCATGAATGAGTATGATATGAAGATGTAATGCTCACAACCAATCACAATAAGTATTTCCACAACCAACCACATGATATATTTCCACAACCAACCATAATGATACATTTCCACAACCACATGAGCCAATATTCACTCGTTATTTTCATTTCATCCATGAATTTTCACATGTCTCATCTGCCAATAAAGTATGAATATAATCACAATACACCAATGGTTCCACATTAAACAATACAATACAATTACTCACATGTATTCAAGGCTATCAATGTCACATAGGACCCCACACGGTCAAACATATCACATAATATTTCAATTTCGACAATTTCATCACATATAGGTCCCCACACAGGCACAACACGTAGATAGCTATTTTTCATGATTAGTTCTCATCCTTAACATGCATTTTGTACCATCATTTACTACCCATACCAGTCTGAAGAGTTAAGCCATAACCTACCTCGAAAGCCAAAACTGATCCGCTATACTTGAATCCGCAATCTTATCTTTTACGAACAATCCCGAACTTCACTAGAAAAAACA
This sequence comes from Capsicum annuum, assembly GCF_002878395.1. Classification (NCBI taxonomy): domain Eukaryota; kingdom Viridiplantae; phylum Streptophyta; class Magnoliopsida; order Solanales; family Solanaceae; genus Capsicum; species Capsicum annuum. The sequence continues at coordinate 178,235,893 of NC_061120.1, read as the reverse complement.
ATTATGAAATCTACGCGTCAAAACAAAATCAACGACACACATATTGACTACTTTTGGTTCGGGATCAAAACGGACTCCCAAAATGGGTTTCCAAAAAAGAAAGGCAAAATCGAAACTTTACTTCAAAAACATGTTCCCTATATTTTTTGGAACCTACAACTGAAAATTCAAGTTAAATCGAGTCAAAAACGAGGTTCAAATCGAAGAAAAAATATTTTTAAATTTTACCGAGTAAAATATTTGAAATCTGGGTAAAAATCCATAATCGGAGTTGTTTTGAAAGTTAAATTGATGAAAAACTAGTAATTATAAGATAAAAGTATTATTCAAGTGAAAATGAGTTACATTTGGATTTAAAATCATACCCTAAGATTTTTGAAGTTTTGAGAAATTAATGAAGAAATTACTAAGAAAAGGGTGAATTCTTATCTTAAATCCGTAATATAATCAAGAAATAGGTGTTAATCTAGCTTCCCAAGCTCCCACAAACTTCACTTTTAAGCTCCTAAGATATTTAGGGTTTAACTCTCAAGAGGCAAGATGAAAAATGAGCAAAATGAGCCAAAAAGGGTGAAAAATCTGCTATATATTGTAGATTTTTCTGCAATAACTGGTGCTGTCTTTTTTTCTAAGTAGAAATGGACTTCGACGGGGTGCCCAAGATTCGTTTGAAGTCTGATTTATACAAACGAACTATGCAACCATACTAAATTCGACGTTCCGGACACGATGGTGCTACCAGATTTTCCATAAAAATTTGTTTTCACAAAATTGATCCCCGAAATCCGAAATCACAATTTTTCAAACCGAGGATCGAAATGAGATTTAAAAGCCGTAAAATCATACCAAACATGCTAACACACTAAAATCGATATTCTGGATCTTCTGGCAAAGTTGTATTTTCTATACGAGGTCGTTTCGATCAAAAGTGGGTCCCACACCCAACTTTTCGACCAATAGGTCAAAATGAGCTCGGGTGCATCAGGACCCGAATCCAAGGTCTACCCAGCCTAAAATCGATATTCTGGAGCTGCTGGCGCATTCCTTTTGGTCATCCATCGTACGGATCAAAAGATATCCACATAAGTCCAAAATAAGACTCTTAAAGCCATCAAAAACCACAATATTGCATAAATGATACTAAAATGCATCAAAAATCATGTCAATTACTCCCACATCCTAGAAATACCATAATGCAATTACGGGGAGGAATAAAATAGTCAAATCATACAAAATCACAAATTTCACATATTTCATCAAATTTTCAGGTCGTTACAATTACTATATTGGAAATTAGTCAACGAATAAATGAACGAATCATCTTTTTAGTCTTTTATAATTTTTATGATACATTTTAATTGAACATATCTCAAATCTCACTTTGTGAGAATATATCAAATATGTTGTATTTGTTATTTTAATTAAGCACATAATATTGATATTTTTCAATGTGAATGAATAACATATGACAATGTGCAGTAGTAATGTAATCATACGAGAATATTTTTCACATGATTAATTATAAAAATTATTAAGCATGTATAATCTATCAGTTATCTCCTTATAAATTTATTTTTACTTCGATAATTTATTTTCTTTATTTTTTTTAATGGTTATTTAATTTTTAGAATAAAAAGGTGCAATAGAAGATATACAACAAATCAAAGAAAGAAAATTGTATATATATATATATATATGTATATATATATATATATATATATATATTCATGTATCTAAATAATAAAAAAAGATAATGCATCACCTCTCTTTGTTTAAAAAAACACAATTATTCTTATTCTCTCTTTTAAAAAAAAAAATCATTTATGTGTCATGTTAGAAAAGTTCAAAATTTACTCTAACGTTGTTAATCGCATTAAATACATTATGTAAAAACTAAAAAATAAACTATTTCTTTAACTTCTCTTAATTCTTATTAAAAATAAATAAATCCCCTCATTTACTTCTCTTAATAAAATATCTATGTAGTATGATCGAATATATAAACTATTTTTCTTGCTTACATTGTAAATGAGATGTGATTGAGGATTAGAAAGAGTCATGTTATAGTTTTACTATAATAAATGTGTATATGCGATAAATATGTATTTTACTTATGATTATTTAAAGCAAAAAACGTTTAATCTTAATTTTTCTATTAAGGGAGGAGTTATCTTTTTAAGAGTTATTATTATATATTATTTTTAGTAATGACTAAAATAATAATTAATTTATAACAATAATCGTATTAATATTGTTAAACTCTTCCACTACTCTATATCTGTTAGGGATAGTTATTGATCCAATTCTTGACACCATTTCTACAACTTGAACCTTTATGTACTCCTGAAAATTTAATATTTTATTTATCTGTAATATCTCTATAGAATAGAGTAGATAAGTATTATATCAAGTCAGTAAATAATATCATGATTTATTTTAAATATATACATTTTATTTTGTATTATGGATTTCAATTCTTTTGTGAAGTATAACCTCAAATATAATTTTTACTATCACAATTTTTTTTCTTGAGATGCTTTCTCAATAAATACCGTATAAAAATGAAGTTGATCGAGATATAAGATCTCTAATTTTAATGAACTGTATGCAATGCAAATACACATTAGATAAACCTTAATATGAAAAATCAATACCAAAGAAAACCAAACAACAGGAAGAAGATTTTACTAACTTCTGCATTGCATGCATAACTATGTTAAAAACATAATTCAAGTATTTTTCTTACTCTAATGTGTCCAATATATTTTTATTTATTTATATTACGGATCGACTCATTTATACATTAAAAAACTAAGTAATTTATAATCAACAAAACTTACAAGACCGTGACTCAATTTATAATTATTTTTTCTTTTTATATATTGCTTATTGAAATAATTATCAACTAACGTAATCAATTACTCGAAAATATAAAATTTCACTCGAAGCGCGAATAAGTACACTAATCTTATAGAATGAAGGTTGAAACTTAAAGCTTGATAACAGCTAAACTACAAGGGTTGGTGTGGTGGTTCAACACCTCACCCCTTAAGCAAGAGGTTGGGGGTTCGATCCCCACCTCTGGTGAATGGAGAAAACTCTGCGGCCAGTTCTCTACCGCTTAGTGCGCTGACAGTGGAACAAAGAATTACTCTCACGGCTGCCGGCTGTGGGAATACCTTGAGAAACCAAAAAAAATAAATTATTAATTTCTTATTTTATAGTAATTAAGAAATCGCAATATCAATTGAATGGTAAATGGCAATACAATATTTATAATGATTTAGTTTTTTTTCTTCCCAATATTGGAGATCCATATCAAAACCCATGCATAGTATTTCAATTAATATGTAGAAATTTGTGCATCCACTTTATTTATATCACCAAAAAGTCTCCACACATGTATTAATACTAGATATTGTAGCCCGTGTCAGGACAGGCCCAACATATCTTATTTACGTTATCTCAATTTATGTAGCACAAATAGTATTTGGAGTGTCAATCAACTTTTTATTAATATAAATTTTTAAATAATTTAAGTTGCTAATCATTGTGATTTATAGTATCTTTTATGTAATTTAGTAATTTATGTTACTCACTTTGTCCCAATTTTAAAATTTAGTGAGCCAGTCAAATTTTTTTTACTAATATATTTTTTAAAAAATATTTCAAGTTGTTAATCTTTGTGATTTTAGTATCTTGTAATGTAATTTCAAATAATTTATGTTACTTGCTTTATCGCAACTTATGTGACACTATTAGAATTTCAAAAATCAATCATATTTTTACTATATGTTTTTAAAATATTATAAGATGTTAATAGTTATGACTTATAATTATTTTTTGCATAATTTTTAAATATATAATATTTTACCAAAATAAATTAAATAAATTAAAATAAACAAAGTACTAAATTTTTAAAACATGTCAAATTCGAAAACATCATTTGGATCAACAAATTACTAAATTAAAACAATAAAACATGCAAATTATAAAATGTCGAAACTACCCCGAATTTATGTGACACAAATATAATTTAAATAATCAATCAGATTCTTAATATGTTTTTAAATATTGTAAATTGTTAGCTATTATAATTTATAATATTTTTTATGTAATTTTCAAATAATATATGTTACTCTTCTTATCTAAATTTTTGTGGCATTGATATTCAATTATATTCTTAAAATAAATTCATTGTTTAATTATTATGATTTATAATACTTTTTCTTCTATTCCAATTTAAGTAGCACTGAAATAAATTCGAGAGTCAATCAAATTTTATGATTGAAGCAGTGAAGTATATATGTCCTAAATGACTTATAATACCTAATTAGAAGTGATATAGCAAAATTACTATGAGAAAATATTTGTGAAAATGATTTAAATGAGTCTCATAAAAGATGTCATGTTAATTTAAAACATCAAGAATTAATTTACTATCATTTTATGTCAATTTTTTTTATTAAATATTATTAAATTTTTAATAGCTAAATGACCTATGATAATTAATTAGGAGTGATATAGTAAAATTACGGTTGAAGCAGCTGAAGTGAATATGTCATAAATGTCTATTTTACCTTTTTTATTAAATATTATTAATTTTCTTATATGTAAATGTCTTACAATAATTAATTAGGGGTAATATAGTAAAATCATGGAGCAAACATACTTGTGAATTTTTTTAAATAAGTCTTCATATAAGATGTCCTATTAATTTAAAACATCAACAATTGATTTATCATTTATATCTATTTTATTATTTATTAAGTATTATTAATTTTTTAATACCTAGATGACTTATAATAATTAATTTGAGGTGATATAATAAAACTACAATTGAATCAGTTGAAACAGACATGTCATAATTGTCTATTTTACCTTTTTTAAATTAAGTAATTGTCTATTTTACCTTTTTTAAATTAAGTATTATTAATTTTCTTATATATAAATGACTTAAAATAATTAATTAAGGATAATATAATAAAATCACGGAGCAGCTGAAGTAGGTGAAGAAGCAGTCATGTTGACGAATAGTTGCCTGCTTCTTCACTCTTATTAATAGTAGTAATATAGTTTAACACTTGGTTATTCAGAAAAATGTATTAACACAAAACTTATTAAAAGTAATATCTATAATCTATAATATATTAAAAGTGTGAAGACCCTTAGAAAAGTGATTTAAATTTTTTGTTCTTCATTAAATGACTCTGCAATAGACAAAATCATCTTTTCGCTATTTTTTATATTTAAAATTTTTGAATTAATTAAATTTTATGTAATAAATCCGTCCTTATTTAGTTAAATTGGTAAGAAAACTAATTCTAGAAAAAAGGGACTTTAGCCATTTTCAAATTCATTTAAATATAGGAATCTTCCTCTATATTAGGAAATGACATTTCAAACGTGTATTCTAATTTATATTGCAAGAAAAAATTACCTTATTAATGAGCTTGAATGAGGTGTCTAATAATCACAAAAGATTAGATTCAATCGTTCTAATATCTCGATTATTATATTGTTCCTTTATAGTTTCTATTTTATTCAAGTCTATATTGTAGATAATTTTTTGGTTGGACTTTGAAGAATTTTTTGTATTAAGATTAGGTTTAATGATATTGTTCTATCTCGATTATTGTAGTTTTTGTAATGTTATTATCTATTATTTCTTTTGCTTAATACGTGTAGTTGATGGACGTTTGGTCGGGCTTGAGGATTTTTTTTGTAAAGGTTGGGATATAGTCATATCGTTCTAATATCTCGATTATCATATTATTTTATTGTAGTTTACTGGTGGTGTAGTAGATGAATGTTTAGTCAGAATTTGATGAATTTCTTTTGTAAAGATTATATTTAATCATATTGTTTTGTTGTAGTTTTTGATCTATTACTATATATTATTTTTTTAATCATCTGTTATGTGATAGTTCATGTCGTATGAGACGATCAAGATACCGATACTT
>NC_061120.1:178068067-178226930 GCF_002878395.1 Capsicum annuum | reverse complement strand
CTGATGCTTATTTCAATTCTATGTTCAGTAGTTTTGGGTAACTGATTCAAGTGCAAATGAATTACAAAAAAATGATACATGAAATATGTTAGAAGTATCTTTGTAAAGCATAACAAATAAAGGGCGTTGGGTTGCTATCTTTTATGATTTATCAATTCAAGAAATCTATCAAATGGGGGTAGAGTTAGCTATGTTTTTCAAAACCTATCTATTTAATGACATTAACTCAAAAATTGAGCTAAGGATTTACATCACCTTTGTAGTAGTGATAGGATACACACTCCATAGTACCTTCTTCAAACTTCACCAACTATTGAACAAGTAATATAGAACAGGGAGAGTACTAGCACCAACGGCTTCTTATGTAAATGTATTACTCTATCCAGAATAGAACCAATGAGTCCCTCCCAATTCCATTTTCATTGTTTATTGTTTTCTTTAATTTATAATTTGTATACATAAGAGGTATTAGTTATTCTAATACAAACCTATTGGGAAATTATAGTTTCCGGTGGCTGTTCTTACTGCTAATGCTTTAACCGAGAAAGAAGATCTTACCAGTTATTGTTATGCATAACTGCTCTTGATTAACTGGACTAGATTTGCAAAAAGCAAATACCAAAGCTATTGAGAACTTTCTGAGAGGTAGGTCTGCTTTTTTGACTTCCATTTGTTGTTAGTAGCAATTCATAAAAATATCCTATGGATAGATAGTTTCTTTTATTTTTCTTAACAATAAGTAGAGTTGTAGTCCACTTTAACCTTTTTGCTCTTTCTTTTCTTTGTCTTTGTCTTTCCTGTTTTAATATCTTGAATACATATCCAAGGACCTTAACAAAAACACAAAAACAGATATCTAATGAAGTATTAGAACCTTTCATTTCTGAGAACATTTTGCAACAATATTTAGATTATCCCATGGGTTTATTCCTTCATTATTTTTAGCTGTTGCTCATAATATGAGAAATTATCCTTTTCTGAACCAACCTTCTGATTGTAATATGTACGCGGAGCTTTGTATGCAAAAAAAGGAGGTAGTCTTTTCATACTCTTCTTATTTTCTTCTTAATAAACTATTCAAGTGTGCTTTATCTATTATCTAATCTTCAAGTTTCACTCTTTCAATTGAAGATTCAAGTTATATCTTAGTTCTACGTGTGTATTTCAGAAATTGACGCAACAAGATAAAGTATTGAAAAAGGAGACAGAGGCTCTTAAAAATAAAATTCAAGACCTGAAACAGCTATGTATGGATAAGGGACCTGTTGGTATGTTCAAGTTCTGACTTTCTCATATTAAAGAAAGCAAGTCAGCAACACCAACATAATGTATTTTTGTTGCCTGCTTCTTCACAAGGTTTAAGTAACCCCAATTTATCTATTTCAGGTCATTTTGGATACATTGAGTTACCCATTCCTATTTATCACCTAGACTATGTCAGTGAATCCAAAAAGATGCTAACCCTGCTTTGCTCGAAGTGTTTAAAGATGAAAAAACAGAAAGGTACTAGATCTAATTAATTTCTCAATTTTAGGATAAGAATTAAATTTTTTGTTTCTACAATTTGATTAGTTCGGCCGCATTGTCATAGTTAAAGGGACATTCTGCAAAGACAAGTGTGTGAAAGTGCAATTTTCATTTTATCATGGCAATAAATTGAGAAATGCTTTTAATTAGTAGTGTTTATATTGTTGAAGCGTTGCTGATTTGAATGTATGAACATGAATGAGTCTCACTTAATTTTTCATGTTACTCCCTTGGCCTTATATTAGTTATTATATTTTCCTTCTACGTTGGTGTTCAAGTCAATCATGTCAGTGTTCTTGTACGAATGTTGTCCCCATGTTATGAGGTGAGTATCGGCATCATGCGTCTCCAGTAATTGTAAACATAGTTATTCTTAATGTTATATTGGTCAACCAAGGTCGGATTTTCATCGCAGGTGTTGCAATTGTTCGTTCCATTTGTTGTCAAACATTATAGGATTTGATTTATCGAGACTTTGATACATTCCTTCTTTACATCTATTAAAATATATTTCGAGAAAATTGATAAAACATACACTCAAGTACAACTCTTGAAATTGCAGATAGAGATGGTGGCTTGAAACCTAGTTTCTGTGAACAATAAGTCAAAATCGTTTCGTTGGGGCGAATAGGACTTCCAATAAATTTTTACACAGTAAGCTGCCACAAGCTTTGCATAAAAGAATAAGTTGTTGGTACACCTTGAAGAACAGATGCTATCTCACCTGTGTGAGATTCAGAACAGATTGACAAGGTTTACCATTTTGTAAAGTATTTCCTTATAAAGAGAGGATATCATTTCGCAAAATGAAGCACCAACAAATCTGTACATTCTGGTTACTAGCTTTTACTGACAGTCAAAGACTTTTGCATTACATTACTATTAAAATACAATGTTAGGCCCATGCTTAGCACAAGCCTTGCCAATCTAGTCGTTGTTATAGGTCATTTAAGACATGTCTACATTGTTGTTTCAATCGTGATTTTATCATATCAGCCGTAATTAATTTTGAAAAATGATAAAATAGAAATAAAATAATAAATTAACTCTTGATATTTTGTACTACCTTCTTCAGCTGCTTTAATCATAATTTTACTATATTACCCCTAATTAATTATTATAAGTCATTTAAGTATTAACAAATTAATAATATTTAATAAAAAGATAAAATAAACATAAAATGATAAATAACTATCGATGTTTTAAATTAATTAGATATCTTATATGAGACTCATTCTAACTTTTTTCACATGTATTTCTTATAAATGATTTTGTTTTATCATTTCTAATTAGTTGTTATAAGTTATTTAAGGCATGCCTGCTTCATTGTTTCAATCGTGATTTTATTATATCACTCTAATTAATTTTTATGGTTATCTAAGCATTAAAAATTTAATAATATTTTATAAAAAAATATAAAATACACACAGAATGATAGGTCAACATAAAATATTTGTTTGACTATTGAAATTATATTAGTACCACAGAAATTACGATGGGACAGAGGAAAACATAACTTATTGAAAAAATTATGCTAAAAGCATTATACCTCACATATTTAACAACTTAAAAATATAAAATATATAAAATATTCGATTGACTCTCGAACTTATATTCATGTCACTTAAATTGGAATAGAAAAAAAAGTATTATAAATCACAATAACTAAAAATTTAAATTGTTTTAATGATTGATTATCTAACTTATATTTGTGTCACATAAATTAGGACAAAAATAATATATATTGGGTCCGTGCTCTAGTATATATATATGTAAACTTTTGAGATATCTATAATATATTAAAAGTGTGAAGGCCCTTAGAAAAGTGAATTGAACTTTTTGCCCTTCATTAAAAATCTCTGTAATAAACAAAATAGTCTTTTCACGTGTTTCTCTAATTATAGTCATTTAATTATCATCCTATTAAAATTGACTAAAATTTTAATTCTTAAATATTTCCTTATTTAAAGTATAAAAATTATAACTAAATACTTTATTGGTTCCAATCATATTAACTAAAATATTGATAAAATAAAATATATTAACATAATTGCCGTTTTTTCCTCTGTATGCTCCCCAATTATGGTAAAATAAAGTCAAACTTAAGGTACTTAGTCCTTTAAAATAAAATAAAAATAAAAAATCAAGTTGTGAAAATTGTTACCATAATTTAAATAGTTTTCGTACCCAATTGTTCCATAATTTTATCTATATAAATAATTTTCGTACCCAATTGTTTGATGTAGTATTAGGATTGACCCTATTTTTTACTCATAGATTTTACTTTTTTACCTTTGAAGGAAGGACAAAGAATTTAACATATTTGATTTTCACTTTTCAAATAAACAAAAAATTATATTTAGGTAATTCCTTTTTTAGGGAAAAAGGCTTGTAATTCTATAAATTGGGGATCCTTTTCCTTTTAGGAGAAACTATTCTCTCGATTAATCCTTTTTCATTTATATCACTCATATGTACATCAATAATTGATCAAACCAATTTAATATATTTTTAGCATATACGTAATTGTTTGATCTCTATATTATTTTACTTCGTTTTCTTTGTTTTGATATTCAGTTCCTTAGTTTTCTTTTACGATTATTGAAGAATAATATTTTATTTTGATGAATAATTATTTTACGTTTTGTGATATAATCGTTAATTGTGTTTAAATCTAATCTGAATCTATTTTACTTCTTCTCTTCTTATTTTCAGAAAGAGAATGAGATGAAGATTTTCGTCCACAAGATTATCGACTTCAAAGAATGAAGATCTTTGTTATCAAGGAGGACCAATTAATAAAAAATTTTTTATTTTTCTCTTTTTTTTCTATAAAATGTAAGGAGGATTAATTAATACAAGGTTTTTTATTTTTCTTTTAATTTTTACTATAAAATGTAACACTTCTAAATTTTAGTTAGATTTAATTATATATATTTCATGTTCTACGTAAAGTATATCAATTATATTTATAGTCATGTGGTTTGAATATATATTACCTTACACCTTTTGATTTTCAATTGCTTCTCTTCTCATGTTTGAGGTGCCATTCAATAACTTTGGTATTTTTCCTAATTAGTTTACAGTTTGTTTTAAATGATTTTATATGATTTTGTATGAATATATTAATTTTATGTTTAAGTGGTTTTCGGATTTAATAAAACCATCCGTTTACTTATTAATCCAAACATATTTTCTTTTATAATATCAAAGTGATTTTATCAAATTGAATTCATTAAATAAAATTCACGCGCGAGGCACGTATAATAATAATAATAATATATTAAAAGTGTGAAGGACCTTTGAAATGTTGTTTGAACTTTTTGTACTTCATTAAAAGTCTTTTCTTTATACAAAAACGTCTTTTCACTATCTAATATTTAAGAGTTGAAAATCAATTAAATATATTTATGGTAAAACCTTTCCTTATTAGAAGTCATCAAAATTAATGACAACTAATAATTTTTTCCTAAATCAACTAAATTTGATTTTAAAAAGATTTGAAAAATTTAGCTATAAATATAAAAGCATTAGAATAAGAAAAATTTAAAAAATATCAAAATTTTAAAAGTTTAAGTATGTAATAAGAATATAATCAATGATTATGTAAATATTCGACTTAAAAAATAAGAAAAAACTTTAAATATATAGAAAAAAAAAAACTGTATCATAAATATGGTTTAAATATATAAGTTACTTTTAGCCTCTGGCAGCAAGAAAAGTGGTACTACATGGCAAATGCAAACACGATGATCCATCAACCACTTCAAACGGTAAAACATATATGTGCTTGCTGTCTATGTTTACATTATTATATTAAAGTGTGAATATATTAAAGTGTCAAGAATCTTTAAAAAGTGATTTAAATTTTTACACTTTATTAAAAATCTTCGCAAATAAAATTGTTGAATTTCAAATAATTAAATGCTATACGAGGTGAAAAAAAAATCTCGATCTCCGAAAGCGTTTTCCTTCCCCCGCCGCACCTCCCTCCCTTCGTCGAGCCTTTACTTTAATGGTTGGGGAAAGCATTCCCTTATCTGAACTTGGTGGGCATTCTTTCCAGCCTTAGGTACGTGTGATTTAACTAGTTATTCAAATATACATGTATATATTTGTGCCATATAAATTAAGACTAAGTGAGAGCAAAACAATCTTCTTAGGCCCAACCCGATTCAGATCATTAAATTTTTTTACTTTTGAAAAGTTACAAAATGCTCATCTTTGAACAGTTCTTAACTTTTGGCAAGTGCAAAGTCTCACTTTGTCTTCAGTTAAATTTTGTACTTTAGAAAGCAAGAGGTGTGATTTTAGTGAGTTAAAGTTTCAGTTTTAAAGACCCGTATTAAAAAGGTGGGATTGTGCGTGTTATACCAGGAATTGAAAAGATTGATGCATGTTAATTTGGGGATTTCGGCTGAAGAAAAGGTGAGCAAACAAGTTGTTTCACGGTTTTTCAAAACTGGTTCTTTTGTGGTAATGTATAATTACTATAGTTTCACATATAATTTGTGTCAGGCATGTTAATCTTACCAATTTAGAACAGTCTTGATGTTTGCATGTCAGCTTGGATACATGAATTTGAGTTATTGAATAGAAGCAGGTGAGATGCCTGAGCTTTATGTTCATTTCCATGGACCTACTGGAAGTAATCTTTTCTACCTCTTTTAGGGTCTTTGTTGTTTCTAATTACTGGTTGAATTCATTTGAGCTATTTATGGTTGTTGTTTGTTTTTATTTGGTGTTTTCTTTTGATGGGGTATTCCATAGAAGTTAAACTACTTGTCTACTCATTGCAGAGACTGCAAAAGAAGTCCAAATAATGTATAATTATATTGTACTACCAAGTATGTGCTATAAGACAGATTGGTAGAAAAGATATTCCGAATATGGATTTTAGTAATGACATCCTTTGATGTTAGTGTGTAGAAACTTGATAGTTTATGGTTGCACTGTCATTTGTATCTTTTTATGTCTAAAAGTCTTTGATGTTAGTGTGGAAGCAACTTGATAGTTTGTGGCCTCAGTGTCATTTGTAGTATCTTTAGAGATCTAAAAGCTTCAAGATTTACATTTTGGACATCCTTTGATGTTAGTAGAATAGATCATATAGCGGGAGCTTTAGTGCACCGGGTTGCACCTCTTTATCCTTTGATGTTAGAGTGTAGCAACTTGATAGTTTGTTTTAGTGTGTATCAACTTGGTAGTTTGTTGCTGTAATATCAATTGTAGTATCTTTTAATTGTAAAAGCTTCAAAATTTGCATTTTAGAAATGACATTATTTGATGTTAGTATGATAGCAACTTGATAGCTTGTGGCTGCAGTGTCATTTCTAGGATCTTTTGAGGTTCTAAAGCTTCAAGATTTGCATTTTAGAAATGAAATCCTTTGACATTAGTGCGGTAGCAAGTTGATAGTTTGTTGCTGCAGTGTCATTTGTGCTGTCTTTTAAGGTCTAAAAGCCTCAGAATCTGCATTTTAAAGATGGGTATTTGTTAGTTTAAGACTTCTAATTTTTCCGTAGTCTTTCTTGAGCAAAAAGCAATTCTTTTGGCAATAGCAAAGCTAAAAATCAGAACCAATTTGAGTGCCACATTCATGAGACCTACTCGAGTGGTGGTTGTCATGTCATTAATATGGAAGGTTCTGGTGGGCATTTTCTTAGCCAAACATGGACATTCAAGGGACTCTCACTTATTATTTCCAATCAATTTGAGGGGAAAATCAAATTTACCATCTTTAGAGCATGCTCTAGGGAATTTGTACGTGACTGCAGTTGCTATACTTGAGGCAAACAAGTCAAGAAAAGAGTTAACTGACTTTGTTAACATAGTAGGAAGTAAAACAAGGGACATATCTGCAGCCATTAGTAAGGCAAGCATCGACGATATTACCTCTCTGTGTGTTACATATCGCACAGAAGTATTTTGTTAAAACACTTTTCGATATATCTGGTAAGTTGATTGAGTAGGCTGGTTGAAATGACTATGAATTTTTGGTTCATTGCCTTTATGTAATAGCACCTATGAACATGTTTTTATGATCAAGAATTGATCAACTTGTTCAGCTTTGTCTCTTCATTGACACTTTTTATTGGCTCTTCTGTATTTACCGTTACTCATAAGTTAAACAGTATCTATTTTAGTCAATGAAGCAGATTCGAGATGTCTGCCGAGATTATTTTTTTAAAATAAAAAATAACTATAGTGTAATTAAAAGTTGTATCTGATAAATCTATTGACCTTTTGGATTTTTCTGTTGCTTTAGGATCGTCGTCATATAGAAAGTTGTTGAGGAATTTAAGTCGTGTTTATGTGTTATACTGGTATCTGTTATTGTTTGCACCTTTGACGTATTAACTCTCTGTCTCTTATTTAACACAGAGAAGTAAATTGAAGTGCTAGCTTTTCCAGTTTTGATCTATTTCATCGTCTACCATGCATCGTCTCGCTCTGTCAGCTCCACCTCCAGGTTTTAATTTATCAGTTTACTCTCCATTCATCAATGAGATATCGTTCGTATATTATGTCTTAAAAGCCTGCCGTCATGTTTGCTGAATAGTTAATTTTATTGTCTAAGCTATGTTAAAATGGATGTATCCAATTAGAAAATCTGAAAGTTTTATTTGCTATAGTGCAAAGAGTATATAGATCTTAATCAACGGCTCATTTATATATCAGAATAAAACAAATTAGTCCATGTAAATGTCTGTGAAAGTAAATGAAATGCAGTTACTTGGACAATAGTTGAATCTAAAGTAATTGTGTATCTTCAGAACCTGCAAACAAGAATATTTGAAGTTAGTTTGATATTACATGCTTGCAAGTGTAATTTTTTTTGTATCAGGTAATCACATGTATTGTATCTAATCTAATATTTCTTTGTAGATGATGTTTTTGCTGTATGTGACTTTTTCCGCTTTGGTTGCTCCGTCATAATCAAAACTTTAATCGTTGACATTGATATTCCCCTTGAGAGTGCAACGTACAATTGTCCATGTGAAAAAACGTGTTACTGAAAATTATTTTCTACTGAATTTGAATGGATAACCTTCATGTTGGGGAGGTGATAGTTGGATTCGTGGGATAAACACATGCTTGAAAGCATTTTGGCCCATCATTATTTCGACATGTATGACATTTTTGTCAAAACCTCTGCATATGATTCTTGTGCCATTGCTTAAGCCATTAGAAGCATCTAAATTTCTCAGTAACTTGATAAACCCATTTTTTTAAAAGCAATCTGCATATAAGTAAAAGATACTTTAATAAGCAATTTCACTTTAGAAAGATGTCCAATTATGATTGAAGGTTTATAATCATAAGTTTGAAACCAACTACATAGTAATATGTTTGCTGTGTAAACAACCAACTATTTCTCAAATCGGCATATATTTCAGTATAGCCAACATTTTCATATTGTCAAGGGATTGATCGTATTACTGACCCTCCTCATACTAACTACTCTTATTCACTTTAATATGAAATTACGGCAGGAATCGACATGGTTAGTCTCCATAAATTCGTACACAGGCATTTAGATCAACTTGTATTACCTTATATGTTATAGCACTTTTTACTCATTATGACTATTTTGTCTACACTTCAGATTATGTTCCCTTAGAATTATGGATAATTTATCAGTACTTTGACTTCTCTAATGAAAGCCAATATCATTCCTATGAGCAGAATCGACGATGTTGTGAAACGAATATTGAGAGTTAAATTTATGATGCGCCTCTTTGCGAATCCATTGTCTGATCTAAGCTTAGCAAAATAAATCGGTAGCCAGGTAAAAGAATGTCACTTTAGTTTTCCCAACAATCTTTCAATACCTTCCTAACTCAATTATAAAGTATAGCATTTTAGCTTGAATATCAATGTGTTGTATTCTATTCCTATATGTTTATCGTGTTGTTATGATGTAGTTTTTGTTCTGTTTCTTTGAGTCAGGGGTTTATCTAAAACACCCTATGGTTCTTGATTGTTAACAATGGACATGTTGAGCTGGAAGAATCTATCTTTTTATGTAGTTGTTTGCTTATGAATACTTTCCTGTAAATTTTAGATAACCCCTTTTGAATGCTTGAGTTTTAAGCTCTTTTTTTGTAATTGGTGGTGGGTGATTTTTGTTTCTTTCTCTTATCTGTTGTTTTTAGTTTACTTATATGTTGAAGTAAATTCATCGATGGCGAATGAAAAATGAAAGGAGAGAATTCCATGTTGATTTCATTTCCATGTTTGTGGTCACTAAACAACCACCTTAAATCTAATAAAGGATCATGTATTAACAAACAAATCACCTTCTTACAACCTGTAGAGTGTGGTTCCTCTAGGAGTTCAAGCCAACTACTATCCAAGTCACCCCTTATCATTCTTTATGACAAACTTGGAATTTTTGATAACTTTATCTACTTCTGATGTATCCTATAAGTATTTTATGACTTTTTTTTGCCTCATTGAGTCTCCCAAACTACATATATCTCCTATAGAAAAATTAGCAGCAATACAGAGCAACAGGAGTTGATACAAACATGTCATGAATAAAAATTGTTACCTTGGAACGCCAGCGAGGGCTCTCAACATAAAATTGCTTACCAAGAGCCTTTATATAATTATGCTTTGTTATTATTAGGATTAAAACTTTAAACTTGAGGTGTTAGTTCAGAAAGAACATTGTTATTTTATTGTTTGTATAAAGAACATTGTTATGTTATTGTTTGTCTGTATCTACTGTCATATATCACATAATGCACGTGAATATGAACCTCCTTAAGTTGATTAAGATAAGGTACAAAGATGGAATTTAGAGCGGAAAATTAGGATAAACTGGCATCCTATCCTATGTATTTACTAAGGAAGCTTCTATAACACAGGACACGCCTTTAAGTTGTTTACTTCATTTGTAATATTGCTGAGAATATTCGAGAATTTGGATTACCAAAACATAACAAGTGTAAGGACTTGTAATTATCAGCTTAATAGGTAATGTGGTATGGTTGGTGATTTATCCATTAGTACCGGAAGGTGGTGTCGATATCAAGTAGATGATGTTCTTCTTGTTTTGTTCATGGCAAAGGGCATTCGTATTTGCTTTATTCTATAATTGAGAAACTATTGTCCATGGACTATGGTCATGGAATGACACCTTAATGCACATTTCATCCAAGATGAAGTTGTAGTGCTGATTCCATTTTTTCATAGAACACAAAAGTTGAATCTTTCACATTTTCAGCCTAAGGAACAAGTTGTTAATCGGGATGGTGGAGGGATATCTACCAATGGACTATAAGTAGTCAATATTTATCCTATAACTATCGTCGCTTGAGGAGTAAAATAAACAGTTTCACTACTTTTTCTGGTAGATTTGACAATCTGTTTTATGATATAACAAATTTTGAGTTACTGTAAAGAATGTCCGAATATTTCAATATTTTCATTGAAAAGTGTACCATTAATTTTTATGCCTAGGAAAAAAAATATAATTTAATAGATGAACACTATGGTCTTTGCAAAATATCATAGCAGATGCTAATTGGTGGCATCAAAATACGGAACTGACAGAGACAAAAAATAAAAATTCAAGACATACTCAAAAGATTGATGCAGAAGTTGAGTGAAAGAATGCATTCACTAAGACAGAGAGCCTCAAAGCAGAACACCTCAGTAAGGCTACTGTTGACTATGAGATTAAGGCAAGTTTATTATGTCACAACACTTTTTCTTTAGTACCTTTGTCTGAATTCATAAAGTTCACTTTCCTTTGCTGGTCTATCTAAAATTTATTAGACTGCTTATGGTTATCCTTATTTTTTGTTAATTTTGTATTTAGAAGATTCCATGTGAGATAGCCTACTCAGTTAATAGCTCATTTATATTAAAGATGCAAAATTCACCTTCAGAATATGCTTATTTGTATTGTATCCCACTTTTAGGCAGAATTTCTAAAATCAATATGATGTGATGATCTCGCATTCAACTATTGTGTCATGAGTAATTAACTCAAGCTATGTTTTTATCTTAATAGATGTATAATTGATTTATATGAAGTATGAACTAAAGAGTAAGTACTCATTTTGTCTCGCCAAACCCCTATCACCACATGTTAGTATGATTTTTTTTTTTTTTTGAGAAGGTAACATTTGTGTATATTAACAAAGGATAGTACATAGGTTGTACTGAAACCATCTTTACATCATATCAGAATAGAGAACTGAATCAAAATCCTAACAAGAGCGTAGGATGTCAATGATTGACTTAGTATCCTCTAAGTATATCTGTTTACACCAAAAACAAAACAATTTGATACAATTCAACTTGATCTTCTGTAGATCACAATTTTTGCCCTCAAAACATCTAGAATTTCTCTCTTTCTATATTGTCCACTAGATACAAGCTGGGACAATCCTCCATCTGTCTCTGTCTGCAGCTCTTGCTACTGCCTCTTCCCAGCTAATTGAGTGATTTTGTTGGGCATAACCCAAACAATGCCCCTGAGGCTAAGAAAAATTCTCCATAGTTGACGTGTAATCTTGCACTGTAGAAACAATGACTGACTGTCTTACCCTCTTCACTACAGAGGTAACATCTGGAACAAAGGAAAAATTTCCTTTTCTTAAGGTTTTTTTGAGTTAAAACGGCTCCCCTTGCTAATATCCAGGCAACTCTGAAAGGTATCTTCACCTTCCAGATATGCTTCCAAGGCCACTGATGTGACTGCTGACTACCATGGACCAAAAATTTGTATGCATAGCTGACCTTAAACTTACCTTTACTGTCTAGATTCCACCACAATCTATCAGCTTCTTCATTTGTGCCTTTAAATTCCTCCAAAACTTTGAAAAATTCAGACACTGTATTCATTTCGCAGTCATTGAAGTTCCTTCTAAATTAGATGTTCCACCCTTGATGTGTCCAAGAGTCTGCAACATACAGTTGTTGTTGGACAACCACCCTATACATCTGAGGGAACATACTTTTAAGACTATCTGACCCCAACCATTTGTCATCCCAGAAGGAAGTCTTGAGACCATTTCCTACTTTGACAACAATGTGATTTTTTAAAAAAGGCCAAAGTTCTCTGATAGATCTCCAGAGACTAACACCATAGGGAATATGAACCTTTTTTGTCATCCACCTATTCTCTTCTCCGTATTTTGCCTTGATGATCTTGTTCCAATATGCTTGAGGTTCTTGGGAGTACCTCCAAAGCCATTTTAATCTAAGCGCTTTGCTTTGTAGCTTTAGATTCCTTGTACCTAGATCCCCTTGTTTTTTCCCTAAGAGAACTTTGTTCCACTTCACTAAGTGTAGTACAGTAGAGTCATTTTCTTTGTTTCCTTTCCAGAGAAAGTCCCTTCTCACCTTGTCCAATCTCTGAATGATTCCAACTAGAATGGGAAAGATGGACATCATGTATGTTAGAAGAGCATCCAAAACAGAGTTTATGAGAGTTACTCTGCCTCCTAGAGAAAGATATTGTGATTTCCATCTAGTTAGCTTCTTTTCACACTTTTCAATCACCGTGCTCCAAATGCTTAAAGCCTTTGACTTGTCTCCTAACAGCATTCCCAAATAGGTAGTAGGCAAGGACCCAACTTCACCTCCTAGAACCCTAGACAATTCAACTATGTTGGGAACCTCATTGATTGGAAACAACATGCTCTTCCTCTAGTTGATATGTAACCCAGATACACCTTCAAACAAAACCAAAATTGATCTCAAAATCAACAAAAAATTAATGTGTCATCTGCATATTGGAGATGTGTGACTTTCATGTTGACATTTGAATTAGAGTTTGAGTTTGTTGCCACCTCAAAACCTTTAAGGAACTCATTGCTTCTTGCTACCTTGATCATATTGTTCAACCTCTCTATGGCAATGATGAAGAGAAAAGGAGATAATGGATCTCCCAGCGTTAGACCTCTCTGAGCAGGGATGAAGGAATCCTTCAGGTGACCCATTGATCAAAACTGAAAATCTGACAGTGGATATGCAAAATCTCATCCATTTCCTCCCAAAACCCATACAAGAGAGCACTTTCAGTAAATATTCCCAATTAACGTGATCGTATGCCTTTTTAATGTCCAACTTACAAAGTATTCCAGCCTTCCTTTAACTGATTCTGAAATCCACGACTTCATTAGCGATCAAGATGGCATCCATTATTTGTCTGTTTTTAATGAAAGCCATTTGTTGGACGTCTACCAGTTTGTCTACTACTTTTTTCAATCTTTCTGTTAGCACCTTAGAAATCAGTTTGTAGACGCTGCCAATTAGGCTGATTGGTATGAAATCTCTCAGCTCTTTTGCTTCTTTCTTCTTTGGTATTAGTGCAATGTATGTGGCATTAAAACTTTTCTCAAAGATTCCATGATGATGGAAATTCTTGAAAGTTTCCATAATGTCCTTTTTCAGTACGTCCCAGCATTTGATGAAGAACCCCATTGAGAAACGTCTGGACCCCAGGTGCTTTGTCTATGGCACACAACTTCAAATATGAAAAAACTTCCTCCTCCATTAATTCCCCTTGAAGAGACTCTCTCAACTTCAGTAAGTATTGACAGTCAATCAGATTGCTTACATGTCTATTGTTCAGGGTCTCTGAGTAAAGCTTTTGATAAATATAAATGATCTCCGCCTTAATTCTCTGTGGCTCTACTATAGTTGTATCCTGAATCACTAGCTAGTCAATGTTGTTGCTTCACTTATGTGCATTGGCCACTTTATGAAAAAAACTGGTATTCCTATCCCTTTTTTTAAGCCAAAGTGCCCTAGATCTTTGCCTCTATGTTGTTTCTTCATTTTTCAGGTGTTCTTCATAATCCATCAATAAAGTTGACTTCAATTCAGACTCTTCTTCGGTCAGCAGTCTTATCTCTTGAGCAACATCTAAGGTAGCCAGTTGACTCAAAATCTGAGTCTTTTGCATCCCCAAATTGCCCATTGTGGTCTTGCTCCACTCTTTTAGCTTTCTTTTTAGAGCTTTTCGTTTGCATGCTAGGATGTGATCGGGCTTTCCTGCAAGATCAAAAGACTCCCACCATCCTCTAACTCTATCCACAAAACCAGCAGTGTTCAGCCACCAGTTGTCAAACTTGAAATACGATTTAGTATGTTCCCATTCACCACATTGTAATGCCATAGGAATAGGATTGTGATCAGAGACCAATCTTTGCAACAAAACTTGTTTAATTTTCTTGAAACTGTCATTCCACTCTTTGGATACTAGTATTCTGTCAATTCTCGAGGCAACATTACTACTATCTCCTTTAAACAAGTATAATTACCCCCCTCCAGTTGCAAGTCCAGCAACTCCATGTCTTCAATGAAATCAGAGAAATCCTCCATAGTTGTGGTTCTTCTAATACAATTTCTCTTTTCTGATGGAAATCTTTTGACATTAAAATCTCCGCAAATAGCCTATGGCCCTTCAAACAAATTCCTGATATCGCGGAATTCCTCCCATACATGTTTTCTTTCCAATCTACAATTTGGAGCATATACTCGTGTTATGTGGCACTTGAAGTTTTGCAGTAATGCCTCAAAACTACAGGTAAGAGTATAGGATCCAACTTCCAGAATTTCCCCCTTCCAAGACCTGTTATCCGAAATCATCAGGATTCCTCCTCTAGTATCACTAACTTGTAGACAAGCATGCTTCACCAATCTCCCACCCCATATTTCTTTAATCAAATCTTTGACTTCCCCTTCTAACTTTGATTCCTGAAGACATACAATATCTGCATTCCAGTTGTAAATTAAATTCTTCACAAACCTTCTTTTATCCTTACTATTTAGACCCCTAACATTCCATGTTACCAGCTTTACCTTCATTATAACAGTTTCCCTTCCTTAGCCCTATCTGGTGCACAAAAGCTACCGCTATGCGCGGTGTCCGGGGAAGGGCCCCACCACAAGGGTGTATCGTACGTAGTCTTACCTTGCATTTCTGCCAGAGGTTGTTTCCAGGGCTATGCGCACTGAACACCCCACATGTTCTCTCTATGGTCTCTTAGTAGCCGTTTGACCATGAAAATTACTTTTTTCCGGAGTTGAAGATGAAGTTGGAGTTGGAGTTGTGTTTGGCCATGTCTTTATGAAATTTTTTTTTAGACTTTTGAAAAATCTTTTTTAAATATGATTTTATGCCCTCAACTTTTAAAAATTATTAAAATCACTCAACTACTAATTTATCTATTAACATATAACCAAATATTGAGAAAATAATTTATATGTTTTCAATTGATAAAATAATTAACAACAAACTAATTATTATGATTGTTATTCTTCTAAATTTTGAATAAAAATATCCTAAGTTGCTCGAACTCGGGTGCGAGTGTCCGACACGGGTACAGATCTAAAGGTCGGATCCTTCACGATTTTAATTTAAAAATTCGGGGATATGAATTTAGGGATGGATACGGGTGCGGGGATTCCGCAAAAAATAATTTAAATATCTAAAAATAGAATTATAAAACATAAATTATGAGATATTACGTGGAAAACTTGAAGAAAAAATATTGTTCAAGAAGAAAATTCTGAAAGGAGATAAAAGGTAAAGCATTAACATAGAAATTTCTATATATAAGGTATTCCATTTTCTTTGATTCCACCTTAGTTTTTGTTTTGACTAAAGAATTTCTTAAATCTGTCCGGACTTTCCTAGTTGATTTTGGTCAAAGTACCCAAAATTGGTTGACTAGATCAGGTACGGATCCCACACCCACACCCACACCCATGTCGTGTCGACACGGGTGCGGCACCGAAAATGACGAGTCCGAGTAACTTAGAAAATATCACAAGTACGAGCTAAATAAGTTTATCTAATCATAATCGATTGAATAGAGAAAATATATTTTGATAAATATGATTGATGGATATAAATATATTTTTTATATTCTTAAATTTGTTGATGAAAATTCTTAATTACTTTCACTTGAATGAATTATTTTATTGAATCTGGTATTTTTAAAAAAATTTACGGATGAATTATTTCTGAATAGATTAGTGCTAATTTTTTTTTCTTTATTGATGATATTGATTTTCCTTGAATATTATTGTATCGTAAATATGGATCGTTACGTTATGTTTGATATGCGACTTTATTGACCCCTTTTTAATAATTTATTAAAATCATAATGGCCATTATATGACATATACAGAAAATTAGAATGGCAAGAAAAAAATATTAAATTTCTCATTTTTAAATAACATAATGTACTACGCCTTATATTTCTATAATATAGTTTATTCAAAACAAAAGTTGATATATTTTTGCCATAGATTGCCATTTACTTCACGTTTGTAAATTTTGGTTTAAAGAAGAAAAAGAGATTAGAATATCTGTAACAATTAAAAATGATGTTGTACCATAGAAAACAAATAATAATTTTTTTCTTGGTGGTTGGTTGTAGTTATAAGAGGGGCTTGTGTAAATATTTAAAGATTAGGGTTATATG
Source organism: Capsicum annuum (assembly GCF_002878395.1). Taxonomy (NCBI): domain Eukaryota; kingdom Viridiplantae; phylum Streptophyta; class Magnoliopsida; order Solanales; family Solanaceae; genus Capsicum; species Capsicum annuum. The sequence goes on along the minus strand of NC_061120.1, from coordinate 178,209,942 downwards.
TAATAATAATGAAAGTTGGAAATGGAAGTGGAAAATTGTGAAAACAACAAAAAGTTGTTTTCACTTTTTGGAATCCAACTCCGAAGTAATTTTCCAAATTCTCATGGCCAAACACCACAATTTTCGGAAAAGTGAAAAAAGTGAAAAATTTTTGGAAAAAAGGAAAAAAAATTTATGGCCAAACGGGCCCTTAGGATCGCACATGCTCGTATGTCCTTTACCAATAGAGATTGGGTTTTTTACCTAGTGGTCCATACGATCTTTTGGACCAGAGGTTATAGCACCGTAATCCTCCATCTCCGGCGAGGTTCTTTGAAAACGAACTCCTTTCTCTACCCAAATTGGGATGATGAATATGATTCCATCTCTTTAGGACAATTCTCACCGTCCCCTGCAATATGTGAATCTTGTTGGTAGGTGGATAGAAGAAGAGCTCGAAACAACCTCTCTACTTCTTTAGAAGTAGTGGTATGGACTGCGTACACTCTACCCTCCCTAGACCCCACTAAGTGGAAATATACTGGATTTGTTGTTGTTGTTGTTGTAGGTGGATAGAAGAAGAAGGTTAGTTATGAACAATAGAAATTAAAACATATTCAACTAACAGGACATATTAATTGACAAAAAGTGAAATAGACTAATGTACACCTCAATCTAAGTAGAATCTAAGAAGACTAATGTAGATCTCAATCTAAGCAGACTAATGTACACCTTAAGCTAAATTAAACGAAGCAGTTTAAGATGGCATAACAAATAATATATTGTCTTAAAATTAACAACATAAAAAGGGAGATATTATTTTGTCTTTAAATTAACAACGTAAAAAGGGAGAGATGCTATAAAGATAAAACCTGAAAATAAAATTGTTGAAGCAGTGCTGAGATGAAAATGATGAACAATGGAAACCAACGTCTGTATAATGATAAACAATGTAAAACCACAAGAGTTTATATAGAAAACCAAGTAGGATACAAATATTTATTTTGAGAAATTTAATTGTAGGTAAAAGGAGAAAAGACGATTTTGTCTAAAGCGAAGTCTTTTAATTCATGGTAAAAAGTTCAAATTACTTTTCTAAGGGCCTTCACACTTTTAATATATTATATAGATATATAGATTATAGATTATAGATTATATAAGCCAACAATAAAAGGACTAACAAAACATTAGGTTGTACAAGAAGTTATCTGATTTGTACATTAAGCCAAGAAGAGAAAGGACTAACACAATATCAATAAGTTGTTCAAAAAGTTATCTGATTTGTACATTATATTTAGCCTCGTACTTGATTTCTTTTTCTTTTTTACTAACACGTGTTCTGCATCTCCCCCCCCCCCGCTCTCCACCCCCCCCCGGGAAACCACGTGTACCCACTTTACATGGAAAATAAACTTTACCAAAACCCAGCTTTCACACCATAATTCTCTTCTCAACTTTCTGTTTCTTCTTCACTCTTCAATGGTCTTTAATCCCTAGCCACTGCTAAAAGCAACAATTGCGGGTTTTCATTCTCAGGTAATGGCCTGTGGGATTCTGTTGGTTCGGTTCATGTACATGTTGTTTTATGAGTTTTATGAATTGGATTTTTCTTGTTTTGTTATTAGTTGTCAAGATCTCTTTTTTAAGGTGGGGTGGACGGGCGTCCATCATTTGGTGAAATTCTATGTTAAAAGATTGAATCTTTAAGTAAAAGCTGAATTTTTCTAATACCCTTTTGGAAGATTCTTGGGTTTTAGTTGTGAGATTTTGCTTTTTTGGTTCATGTACATGTTGTTTTCATCCATGTGTTTTGAGTTTTATGAATTGGAGGTTTCCCAATTTTGCAATTAGTTGTGAAATTCTGATTGTTTTGCTCATACTCGTGTTTCATGAGTTTTTGTAGCTATATCAACAAGTTGTTCGAAAGGTAGCTCTGATGATGACTCTTTGTTCTTTGTTTTGGTTCTTTTTCTTCAAAGCTAATCCAAATAATAAGCAGACAATCCATTAAAATCATTGCGGAGGAGCAGCGTCAACTAAGTTCATAAGGAGAACATCCTTGTCGTTTGAACTTCGTAACTACTGCCTATCCAAATCCATTGGTTTCAATGCCTCTTGAGAATGTTGTCGATTGCATTCCAACTCTTGCTATAATGCAGACAGTTGAGATGACGCTCGCTAAGATTTCTCATTGACATCACGAAACTGGGCCTCACGATCATCTTTTTCCTGAAGAAACAGAATTTCCACAAAGAACAGTTATTGTGACTCTCACTTAAAAAATGGAACAACTGAAAACAACTACTGTAGAACTTGGATAATATGTCCACACATCTTTATCTTAAGGTTCAGTCTAATTGCATCTTTAGGAAGAGAAGAAACCAAGACCACATCAAGCCATCATTACCATTTTCGTGATTCCTACACAGCTACACTACATTCAGATGGTGTATTCATGCACACCTTAGTTGTTTTAAATTCAAGGCAATTGAGCTCTACTTTTGGACTTGTTTCCATCAAGTAATCAACAACTCTTAAACCATCCATAACACTGTAATTCACAAAGGGCAGAGCCATAAGTGAAATAGTTCAATTGTTTTGAGCTAAGAGACAATCTACCTAAGTAACTTTACCATCAATACCAGTGCCAACTACTAAGGTGCATATAAAGTGCCTATAGGGAAGAGTGGGTTCTTATTGCTTTACTTGCTGCAAACCTTCCAACGTATTGCCAATTGCATTTTCCATCTAATATGATGGATTTGAGAACTGATCATCTGCATTCTTCAACTGAGATGATGATCATGTTGAAACTGGTGTCATTAAGCCTGGTATGGTTGTGATTTTTGGTCCTTCTGGTCGGACTACTGAAATTAAATCTGTTGAGATGCACCATGGGGCTCTTCCTGGTGACAATGTTGGATTCAACGTCAAGAATGTTGCTGTTAAGGATCTTAAGAGAGGTTATGTTGCTTCCAACTCCAAAGATGACCCAGCAAAGGGCGCTGCCAGCTTCGCTGCCCAAGTCATCATTATGAACCATCCCGGTCAGATTGGAAATGGATATGCTCCGGTGCTCGAATGCCATACCTCCCACATTGCTGTCAAATTCGCTGAGATCATGACCAAGATTGACAGACGTTCTGGTAAGGAACTTGAGAAGGAGCCCGAATTCTTGAAGAATGGTGATGTCGGCATGGTTAAGATGATTCCCACCAAGCCCATGGTGGTTGAAACTTTCACTGAATACCCACCATTCAGACGTTTTGCTGTGAGGTACATGTGTCAAATTGTTGTTGTTGGAGTTGTCAAGAATGTTGACAAGAAGGACCCTACTGGTGCCAAAGTCACCAAGGCTGCTCAAAAGAAGAATCTGCACATGCAACTTTAACTAGAGTGATAGAGTAAGTTCTTTACCTGGTCTCCTGCTTTTTACTCTTGAACAAACTGACTTAGCATATTAGAAGCTTCATAGACGTAATGGAAAAGAAGGGAAGTTGGTAAGGTTTCAACAAAAAATGCGTTAAAGCTAATGAAAAGGAATGAAGTTGGTATGAGTTGGAAAAAAAGGCACATTCCATTGTTGTTTTAATTTTTTATTTCAGTTTTTTATCCACTCTTCTTGACAAGGTGAATAATGAGAGCTACCTAGATCCTGGACCATTTGGACAGATAGTCTGGTAAGGGCTTTGGTTCCGTTATTTTCTTGATGTGAACAAGATTGTGTAAGGACACAACAATAATTAGTGGTATCAATAATTTAATTTTTTGCACATAGACTTGGGCTTATTCGGGTATTGAATTATTGTCTTGTTTCTTTTAACACATGTACTATCATTATTTGGAAGCATACCATGTGTGCCATTTTATATGCAAAAAAACACTATTTGAGTCTCTATATGCTCTTTTTCAACTTCATCATTCAGCTAACAACAAAAGGGAATAGACCAGATAATACATAAAAAAAAGAAAAACAGGTATCACATTATATTTCGGATAATTCTCATTAAAAGACATAACTTTGAATCAGGATTATGAATCATCTCAGGAAGTTGCTTATGTCCTTGTTCTATTTAGCAGGAAAAGGAATTAGATTAAAAGTTTACTGTATAGATAAGTATTAACTGTATGCAACAACAACAACAACAAACCCAGTGTATTCCCACCTAGTGGGGTCTGGGGGGGTAAGATGTACGCAGTCCATACCTCTACCTCTGATGAAGTAGAAAGGCTGTTTCCGATAGACCCCCGGCTCAAGACACGAGATACCACACAAACACATAGTAAAGCACAGAAGCAGATTACATAACATAAATACGGCACCCATAAGTAATATAAAACAGAGGAAAGCAGAGGAAAGCACACAGATTCGTAATAAAACATGGAACACGGAAGACGGAATCATAACAGGAATAAAACCCCCACCAAGTAATTTCCTACACTAGCGACCCAAACTGGCCCTAATCCTCTGCCGAAATTCGCGCCCTCCAGACCTTCCTATCTAGGGTCATGTCCTCGGTGAGCTGTAACTGTCCCATGTCCCGCCTGATCACCTCGCCCCAGTACTTCTTCGGCCTACCCCTACCCCGCCTAAAACCATCCAACGCTAGCCTCTCACACCTACGGACCGGGGCATCCATGTCCCTCCTCTTCACGTGTCCGAACCATCTCAATCGTGCTTCCCGCATCTTGCACTCCACTGAAGTCACACCAACCTTCTCCCGGATAGTCTCATTCCGAACTCTATCCCCTCTAGTCAGTCCACACATCCAGCGCAACATCCGCATTTCTGCCACCTTCATTTTTTGGATGTGGGAGTTCTTAACTGGCCAACACTCCGCTCCATACAACAAGGCCGGACGGACTACCACCCTGTAGAATTTGCCTTTAAGCTTGGGCGGCACCTTCTTATCACACAGCACCCCCGACGCGAGTTTCCACTTCATCCATCCAGACAGAAATTTGCATCTACGCATTCATTTTGGCTATTTAAAAACTACTGATTGTGACATTGGGATTAATATGATTGTTGTTAGTGTTTTTGCTAGATGGGAATGTCGATTCATGCGTAGAAGCAAACTTAGTAGTTGTTGTTATGATTCGGATAGAATAAAGCAAACCACAAGTAAAAAGAAAACAAGAACACACAGATTTACATAGAAACCCTTGTGGGAAAAACCACGGCTAGAGGCAGAGGATGTTTCACTATAATGAAAGGAGAGGAGTGCAATGTGGAGAATGAGTATTTTATGAATGATCAAAATCGACCCACTAATTGCACTTATATAATACGTGCATATAAATAAGTCCTAGGCCCAAAAACATAAAGGTCCATACCGCAGGGGCTTCGCCCTCGCACCTCATCGGGATCAGTGGTGGGCTCCGGGATTGGGTCGAGATCGGGCCTATCGGCCCGATTCCTACGCTACCACCACAGACCCCATTGAGAATCACAAACATGGGTCGCACCGGGAAACTTTTTGGGTCGGATCAACAAAATTTGGGTCACAACTCTAACAATCTCCACCTTGACACGAATTCTTATTCAGAACTCAAACTCATTTCAAGACAAACTCTCCACCTCTTCCACAAAAGCCTCTAAGGGCACATCTCAACAGCTAACACCAACCAAGTCCAAGCACTGCTCAAACTTGGCACTTGGTTGTGTCTTGGTCATCATATCAGCAGGGTTATCATAGGTACTTATCTTGCTTACCACAATATCACCACGAGCAATAATTTCACGCAAAAAATGATCAAACATCGATGTGCGTTGTCCTCTCGTGAAACATCTGATCGTTCGTAAGGAAGATAGCATTCTGACTGTCGCAAAAGACCGTAGTAATCTGTAAGTCTTTGCTAAGTTCACCAAACAGACCCTTCAACCAAATAACTTCCTTGAAAGCCTCTGTATTAGCCACGTACTCTGCCTCAGTAGTTGATAAAGCAACCGTAGTCTGTAAGGTAGTTTTCCAACTAATAGCACAACCACCAATGGTGAAAACATAGCCTGTAAGGGACCTTCTTTTATCATGATCTTTTGCAAAATCAGAATCAACATACCCGATTACTCCATCTCTATTTCACCCAAACTGCAAACAAACATTAGCAGATCCATGCAGGTATTTGAAAATTCACTGAACTGCTTTCCAATGTTTTTTGCCAGGATTTGCCATGTATCTGCTAACTGCACTGACAGCATAAGATAAATCTGGTCGGGAACACACCATCGCATACATAAGAGACCTGACGGCACTAGAGTATGGAACTTGAGACATATAGTCACGCCCATCATCTGTCTTTGGAGATGAAGTGGCCGAGAGTTTGAAGTGAGCTGCCAATGGAGTACTAACAGGCTTTGCATTTTGCATATTAAACCTGTGAAGCACTTTTTCAATATATCTTTTCTGACTCAAGTATAACTTACAATTCTTTCTATCCCTCAGAATCTCCATGCCAAGAATCTTCTTTGCTGCTCCTAGATCCTTCATATCAGACCTTTACTGAGCTGGGCTTTGACTTTTATTATCTCTCTCATATCCTTTGCTGCAATCAACATATCATCAACAGACAAGAGAAGATACACGAATGAACCATCACTTACCTCCTTGAAGTAGACACAACTATCATAGCTGCTCCTCTGAAACATATGAGAGGTCATAAAAGAGTCAAACCTCTTATACCACTGCCCGGGCGACTGCTTTAAGCCATAAAGAAACTTGTTCAGCAAGCATACATAGTCCTTCTTTCCTGAGACTACAAAGGCCTCTGGTTGCTGCATATAGATGTCCTCCTCAAGTTCTCCATGTAAGAATGCAGTTTTGACATCTAACTGCTCAAGCTCAAGATTATGCATGGCCATAATACCAAGCAATGCTCGAATCGAACTATGTTTTACAACTGGAGAAAACACATCTGTGAAGTCAATACCTGGAACCTGACTGTAACCTTTAGCAACTAGTCTTGCTTTGTTCGTAGCTTCTTCAACTCCCGATGTTCCTTCTTTCCTTTTGAATACCCACTTGCAACGGACAACTTTCTTATCTTTAAGCAATCTCACCAGATCCCATGTGCCATTTTTATGAAGTGATTCCATCTCCTCCTGCATAGCAATCATCCTTCGGCCGAAATCATCACAACTAACTGCCTCTGAGTAAGAAGAAAGATCTTCACCGAAATCAATACCTTCTGCTACACTCAATGCATAAGCAACCAAATCAGCTTCAGCATACTTTTGAGGAGGTCTAATATCTCTTTTAGGCCTGTCGTTAGCAATAGAATATTGTGGCTCCACTGGTGGTGAAGAAGAAATAGTATCACTCTGTATCTCCGGGCTAGACTGAGAAGTAGGCACTGGTGTAGACTCTGCTCCAATCTGCAATTCAACATGGGTGTTTGACTTTTGCTGATTCATGTCACTAAGCTCATCTGGGGGCGAAACACTAGATTCGGAGGGAGCCCGAAGCATGGCAGTTTCATCAAACAAAACACAACATCCCTGCTAATTATAACCTTTCTGCTTTCTGGAGACTTAACACTTATAACCTTTAACACCAGGCTTATAACCCATAAATAAGCACTTGACAGATCTAGATTCCAACTTTCAATTATCAACATGAGCATATGCAGGACATCCAAATATCCTCAAATCAGAATAACTAGTAGGAGTACCAGCCCATACATCTTATGGAGTCTTTTTATCAATCGTGATCGAGGGAGAGCGATTAATAAGAAGACAAGCTGCGGAAGCAACTTCAGCCCAAAAAGACTTGGGTAAACCAGTATTAGAGAGCATATAATGCACCTTCTCCAATATAGTCTTATTCATTTGTTCGGCCACACCATTCTGCTGCGGAGTATGACGAACTGTCAAGTGCCTCACAATTCCTTCTGACTTGCACAAAGCATTAAATTCATTAGAACGAAACTGTAAACCATTATCAGTCCGAAGGCATTTTACTTGCTTCCCTGTTTGCTTTTCAGTCATAATCTTCCACTCCTTGAAAGTAGTCAACACATCATTCTTTTGCTTCAGGAAGAATACCCAAACTTTTCTGGAATAGTCATCAATAATAGTCAACAAGTAATTCGCACCACTCTAGAAGGACCCCAGAGATCAGAATGAATGTAATCAAGTGTGCCTTTAGTTAAGTGGATGCCTTTAGTGAATCTAACTCTCTTCTGCTTCCTAAAAATGCAATGCTCATAGAACTCCAGTTTGGTAATACTCTGCCCATCAAGAAGTCCTTTCTTGCTTAGTTCAACCATCCCGTTTTCACTCATATGCCCCAGGCGCATATGCCAAAGTTTAGCAACGTCACTTTCTGATAGAGAAGAGGTAGAAACAACTGCATAACCTATAACTGTAGAGCCTTGCAAGACATACAAATTTGTAGACTTGTAGAGCCTTGCAAGACATACAAATTTGTAGACTTTCTCTGTCCCTTTATCACAACAAGAGCGCCTTTAGTAACCTTCAGGACTCCACTTTCACCAGTGTACCTATATCCGTTCGAATTAAGAGTACTTAGGGAAATAAGATTTCTCTTCAGGTCTGGGACATACCGCACATCACCAAGTTTCCTCACAACCCCATCAAACATCTAAATTCTGATTGTTCCAATACCATCTATCTTACCAGGTGTGTTATTTTCCATCAACACAGCACCTTTAGAGACTGCTTCATATGTTGTAAGTCAATCCCGATTGCGACACATATGAAACTTGCAAACTGAATCAAGAATTCAATCCTCATGGGGTTTGGAGTTACCATCAGAAACAACCAAGAGTTCTCCGTCACTATCGCTATCTTCAACAAAACTGGCTTCACCGGACTTCTCTGGTTGGTTTCCCTTCGGTTTTGGAGCTTCTCTTTTCTCTCTATCTTGTAACTTCCAACACTCGGATTTGGTGTGGCGTTTCTTCTTGCAGTAATTACAGGTTTTGTTTCTATTTTTGTATTTCGACCTAAGCCTATCATCACCCCAGAGTTTCTCCCACGAGTCCTTCCTCAAACAATGAGACCATCTCCTTGAGTCTCCGACCCATTTACAAGATGCTTCATCTTCTCCTTAGAGAACAACACATCAAAGACTTCATCTATGGTCAGGGTATCACGACTATATAAAATCGTATTCCTAAAGGTAGAGTATGATGCAGGCAGCGAACACAACATAATCAACTTTAAATCTTCCTCATCGCACTTAACCTCCAGAGTCTCTAAATCAGAGATGATTTCCTTAAAGACAGATAGGTGATCCTCCAAGGACGCACCCTCAGACATACGATGGGAATAAAGTCGCTGTTTGAGATGCAACTTACTTGTTAGGCACTTCGTCATGCATAAAGATTCTAGTTTCAACCACAACGCAACGACAGTGGTCTCCTTCAAAACATCCTGTAGAATCTGATTGGATAAGTGAAGGTGGATCTGTGATAGAGCCTTTCAATCCTTACACTGTTTATCATCATTTATCCATGACGAGAGCATGTGATCAAACCCTAATAATGCATCGTCCAAATTCTTCTGCGCGAATACAACCCGCATCTTAACCTGCCATAACGAAAATCTGGTGTTGCGATCCAACAACGGGATATCATACTTCATGGTTACCATCCCCGAGAAAACAATCGACCAAGCTCTGATACTAGTTTGTTATGATTCGGACAGAATAAAGCAAACCACAAGCAGAAAAAAAACAAGAACATACAGATTTACGTGGAAACCCTTGCGGGAAAAACCACGGGCAGAGGCAGAGGATGTTTCACTATAATGAAAGGAGAGGAGTACAATGTGGAGAATGAATATTTTCTGAATGATCAAAATTGACCCCCTAATTGCACTTATATAATACGTGCATACAAATAAGTCCTACGCCCAAAAACATAAAGGTCCATATCGCAGGGGCTTCGCCCCCGCACCCCCATTGGGATCAGTGGTGGGCTCCGGGATCGGGTCGAAATCGAGCCTATCGGCCCGATCCCTACGCTATCACCACAGACCCCATTGAGAATCACAAACATGAGTCGCACCGCGAAACTTTTTGGGCCGGATCAACAAAATTCGGGTCACAACTCTAACAGTTGTCTATGCATATCAATTGATTTCTAAAGTTGACTTTAGCCTCAAGTGTGTTTCATGGGGGATAAGCACCACATTTTCAAAGGTCTGATGTGCAACTAACATGGAACATGACAATAAGCCTATCAGACTTGTGAGTAAAATGTTAGTCCTATATCGTTTGTCTGTGAATTATAATTTCAGCTTCTCTCATATTGATTAAGCAATGGCTTAGAGAGTGTCTATATGCAAATGTTAAATCACATTGCATCGACCTGCTAGGTTTTTTGGCATTTAGTTCTATGAAATGATCTGTCATATGTTTCTTTCCTGTGGGTTCTGTCAAGTGCTAGACTTTCAATAAAGTTGTAAATTAGCAGTATGCAACTCCATTTGGCTGCTGACAAGTTATACTTACTTCCTTTCTATCTCTGGATATTTTCAATCAGTGCTGCAAAGAGAATAATGGGTGCAGCTGGGGTTCCACTTGTGCCAGGATATCATGGTGATGAGCAAGATATTGACTTTATGAATTCGGAAGCAGACAAGATTGCGTATCCTATTTTAATTAAGCCAACCCATGGAGGTGGAGGGAAGGTCTGGCTTCTCTCAACATTCTACTTATTTTGCTGAAGGAAAACTAACTTAACTTCTAGTTTTTGAGCTCAATTCAATCTTACTGTGTATGGCCATTATTTTTAAAGGCGCTGTTTGACCATGAAAATCATAATTTTCGGAGTTGGAGTTGGAGTTGTGTTTGGCCATGAATATGAATTGGTGAGAGAAGTAGGAGTGTAAAAAGTGAAAACAAGTTTTACTTATTTTCACTTTTCCAAAATACAACTCCAAATTGTATTTGGAATTCTCATGACCAAACACCACTTTTTTCACTCAAGTAAAATAATTTTTCGAAAAAAAGTAAAAAATACTCATGGCCAAATGGCTAAAAAGATTTCACTATAAGAAGAAATCTTATAATGCGAACAGGACAGCTAAAGTATATCTGAAGAAGTGCTCTTCTTTGTCTTCTTGAATTCACCTAAAAGTTCTATCCTTATTTGTAGTATCAAAGTGTAAATTGAAGCAAGCTTTGGAACAGATTGGAGTGCCTACCTAATTACTTAGGTGGGTCAGCGGAGGAAATAGAGAAAAAAATGGAGGAGAAAATAGAGTTGAAGATACATGTAATACCTCAAATGTCAATCAAGAACTAGGATGTGGTATGCAAGGTGTTGATTTTTCTGCTTCAAAGGTCGAGGTTCTCTGATAGAATTTAACCAAATCTCTTCTTAAATTGATGAGTTTTCATAAGGAATAACATAAAGATATACTTCTACATCTATAATTTACATTTTCTAACATAATTCAATTAAAATGTAGCCTTATCTTACATTCATTATTTTTCATATGAAATAATCTTGAGGACATATTGTTTAGTGGTTATAACTTGATCTGTTTCAGTTCTTCTGTTTGACATTCTAAAGAAAAGAAGCAAATAATCATCATCTTAAATTCTAATGTCTTAGAGCATGGAGACCATTACTCTTGGGATAAAATGATAGGCATTAAAGCAAGTGGTCCTATAGGAGAAGATAACTGGTGATATAGTTTAGTTTTCTGCTATGCTCAATTTTTTGTAACTTGAACGATGGTTTCTAAAATTCTGTAGTTTTCTATTTTAGAGATATCATATTAACATTTGCAACATTTCCAATTTTAGTGGATATCACACCTTGGATAAGAATATTGAAGCTCACTTTTCTTTTTTCATGGCCAATTCTTCTCGAGGATTATCATCTGCTTGAGAAGCTTCCCAATTTTGATCGTGATAGAAACCCAGTGTGTGTTGTTCATGCTAGAGGTGCCAGTGCGAAGGTTTCTTTGAGGTCACACATGATATAACCCATCTTACATGTGCTGATTTTTTTCTAGCTTCTGGTGTCCAGATTGGAAAGGAGGGAGTAGTACAGTTTGGTGTAAACAAATGGGAGTGGATGGTGTTTTCTTGAGTACTCATGTAAACATTGTTGAAGTTGATGTTGGCCTCATGCATCACCTGTAGCGTAACAACTTCCACATGTTTTTAACTTTTTGGGTTTCCTAGGCTTTTAAGACTACACATAGTCTTCCTGGTTTATGTGGTATTCTACCTCACCAATGCAATATTTCAAGTCTCAGTTTGTTCTAAGAGTATGTACTAGGAATGAATGAATGAATGATTAAATCACCTAATGGCCTGTGTTGTGTAGTGTTTTACCAGGTCGTTTAATTTAGTGTGCCACTTGTAATGTTTCCGAGTTGCTAATGATATTGTACTTTCTGTTTAATTCTATTTTAAGTTAATTTGATTAACTAATGAACCGTCTTTGTTACAGGATCGTGACATTATGTAGTCGCAAAATAAGGAAAAGTGACATTCTTTTTTAAAAGGACTAAAAGTTACCACATAAATTGAAACAAACAGAGTATTATGGGTTATCCAATTTGAGAAAATAGTTAAAAGTAACAAAGTTGATCCACGTGATTTTTGTGTTGTCTGGTTAACTGGTGCATATTTCCTTAGCAAGGACAAGACTGGTTTGCTGCCCAAAAAATGGTGATACACCTACTTTTAAAGGATATATCTGTATGGAAGTCGTATAGATTTGATGGTTCTGTCTCACTTTCTTTTGTTACACTATGGTGAGCTTGATTCTCTTTTATATCTACATTACATGTCTCACTTTCTTTTGTTACACTATGGTGAGCGTGATGCTCTTTTATATCTACATTACATGTCTCACTTTCTTTTGTTACACTATGGTGAGCTTGATTCTCTTTTATATCTACATTACATATCTAGGAAGAAGATCTCCACACACGCAAAAACACACACACGCTGGTTCATTTTATTTTTTGGGGACATTAAAAAGTGAAGATTGACAAATCTTGCAAGTGGAACCAACAACCACTAGAAATAACTAAATAGCGATTGACAAATCTTGCAAGTGGAACCAACAACCACTAGAAATAACTAAATAGCACGGGCGTTGCCCATCTAGTATTGTTATAAGTTAATAATATTTATTGTCATGTTGTTATATATTATATTATATCATTATATCATATTATTTTAAAAGTCGAAAGACTCTAAATTGAAATATTGAATTGCCAAATATCTTCTAAATATTAAACGACCATTTTACTTCTCTTAAAAACTTTTAAAATATTTTTGTACCAAAACTTTAACTATCTTTCAAAAACTAATAATTTTTAATTACCATTGATAAATGATAGAGAGAAGTATCAATTATCCCCCTAAATTTGTCATGTTTTATTCATAGTACATCTGAATTTTAACTAGTCCTAAGATCCCCCGAACTTGTTATCTTGTAATATCGCGTGACCTCTTTTTGCTGATGTGGCAAAATGTTTGAGTTTAGCCTCCATCAGGCGCATGATGGAGGTATTTTTTTTTTGCCAAATCAGCATTTTTAATGATAAAAAAATGAAAAAAATTCATTTTCCTTTATTTTTTTCAAAAAATTCAATTATTCCTCTCCCTATTTATTATCTCTCGTCTTCCATTACTTCCAATTTTAAAAAAAATCATCCGTTTATTAATTTTGTAAAACTCTAGTTTATTAATTAGTTTATGAAATAAAAATTTCATCTGTTTATTAATTTTGTATAAATTTTTTTATTAATCTAAAAAAAAATTCATCCGTTTATTAATTCAATCTAAAACTCCAGTTTCTATTTCTATGAAACTCCTTCAATTTTGTAATCTTAATTATATATATCATATGAGTTATTGTAACTAAAAAAATGTACTAAATATAGAAGCAAATATTTTAAACAATATTAACAAAACAAATACTAAATAAACTAAGACACATACTTATAATAAATGTAGTTATATTAGTTATCGGTTTTTAATTCCTAACGATTTGATTTTCGATTTAACCGATAAGAAAATACTCATAAAATAGAAATAGTAGTAACTAACATGAAAAGAAACCGAATCTTAGTTGCAACCAAAATCCTACTATATATATGTGTGTGTAAAATAATAATTTAATATAATCTTATTTGGTTATCGGTTTAACCAATAACTTAATAAAAAAAATCGAAATCGAATCAATAACCCAATATTTTTTTTTACAAAATCATTAAAAAAATCATTAACCCAATAACGATAAATCAGTAACACTTTATCGGTTCAGTTTTGTATACCCATAACTTAAATTGCAATTTCTTAATCCATTAATTATAATAAGAAACGTATTTGTGCATGTGAGTCTCCTCAAAGTCCTAATCGAAACACTAATTGAAAACTACTATGAAATAATAACCGAAAAAATAATTACATATTATGAAACACTGACCGGAAAACAATAATTTCATATTTTTAACACACAAAAAAATATAAATTTTTAGATAATAACTTACTTGATCGACGTAAATTATACCGTTCACTATTTTGGAGTAGAGGAAAATTGAAAAATATAATTTTTTTAGAGAGAAATCGGATAATTAAGGGTTGAAATGAGTTATTTTTTAATATAGGACAAATATAAGGAAAGTTAATGGTATTATCCACGTGGACAACCACATCAACATGTTTTTTTTCATGTGTATGCACGTGTATTACACGCTATGGACTGTGGACCGAAAAGGATGGCGTGACATACTAAAAGAACAAATTCGAGGGTACTTAGGACTATTCAAAGTTCAGATGTACCATGGACAAAACGTGATAAATTCGGGGTAATGGATACTTCTCTCTTCTAAATGATAAGATAGGTGTATGTGGACTAACGTGCTATAATTTGAAGACTATTCATATTCTAGGTGTTATTTTCATGTACATTAACCACAGTTATTGCAAATGTACAACTTTCTAAACCTTTGAAATTCTTTCAATTTTCAATAGTTGTTATATAAGTTAGTGGTGATTCAATTCACCATCTCCAAGAACTGATAGTGTGCTAGGAACCGGCAAGGAACTTCACATGATATTGAAATTTTGTTAGAGCTAAAGCAGATGAATCCTATTGCAAAGTCAAAGAAGCACGATTTTGTATAATATCTTTTGTATTTGTTCATGCTTTTTTCTTTCACATTATAGAAGTGGCCAACTAAATAAAATACTTCCCTATGCCAATTCCTGTCTATTGAATTTTTTCCTAATAAAAGGATATTATTGTTTTCCTTGACAAGTCTGTTCATCATTTTGCGAAGCACAACCAATTAATCTAGAAATATCAAATCAAGTAATTTTTTTCTTTTCTTGTTATAAGTTCATGAGTATCATACAAAATTTATAGGTTTTATATATATTTTCAGTGGAAATTCATTTTAGTTTTATCATCTTTTTTAAAATTTTGAGAATCTAACCTAGTACCTCGTAAAAGTTTACCTTTGTTTAGACTGTTTTTTTGTCCAACTTTAATATTGTTCATATGATTGTCCTTCTAAGTACGTAGATGCTTTTAACTTATTATTCGTATGATTTGTAGCTTCTTTAACTCACATCTTCTTCTCCGGCATATTAAATTATAGATTTTTAATGAAACATAACAATTGATGGTTTGTTCTTTGATTCTTTTAATTTCGGTTGTTATACTAATATTTTTTATACGACGATGTTGTATTTCTTTATGCTTTGCAATAATTACTATAAAATCATCTTTTTTTTTTTTTTTTTCTATTTTCTTTTTTCTAATATTCATGTGTTGGAGTAGAAGCAAGATTCATAAGACTTCTAACCGCGCGTATTTTGGTTGATCTGTTTAGTTTTTATTTTCTTATAAGTTATTTTATGAGATAAATATTTTTATTTGTGCATATACTTTTATGTGTTCAAGTATGCATTTTATCTTTAGATCAAAGTCCTATATATGTCAATAAAGTGGCATCAAGTTTGCAAAATTTTTTAACCTCAACTTGGGAAAAATATGAGAAAAATATCTATACTTTGAAGAAATTTGTAGTTACGCATCCTGAACTTTGCGGGAGTCCTATGACCCCCTAGACTATTTTTAATCGTATTTAACTGGCATATATTTGACACTTGAATCACTGCATGTATTACACACACATTGAGCGCGTGAAAAAAAAAGTTTGATAAGGAAAAAATATATGTCAGTTAAATACGGTAAAAAATAGTCTAGGAGGGTCGTAGAATTCTCATAAAGTTCAGAGTGCATAACTGCAAATTTCGCCTAAGTATAGGTATTTTTTGCACATATTTTTCCCTTAACTTTGAAGTTAATTGTTACATTAATTTGTATGTTTGCTTTTTATTTTATAGCACAACGAAAAGTTCAGTAATATATTTACCATTTAAAAGTTTTCATTTGCAACACAAAATTTGTCAACTATTTTGGGATAAACATGCAATGTATGTTCCCAAAAATTAGTATATATATATATATATATATATATATATATATATCTATATATATATATATATATCTATATTCGACACGTATATTAGTTATAAGTTATGTGTAGAAATTGTGTGAATAAGCTATAAAAGATCTTTGTAATTTTTAAATTTATTTGAAAATTAATGTTTGATCATGAATTTCAAATTCAATGTGAAGTCGTATTTCAAATTCGAAAAATATCTTAACATGCTTTCCAACTCAGGGGAGGGAAGAAATATATCTTGGTTATTATGGATGATTTTTCTAGGTATACTTGGGCTATGTTTCTAATGTCATCTTTGATGAGTTAGGGTACATGAAAAAATTGAGGATGTAGATGATACAGACATGGATGAACTCTTGCCTATTCAATGAGACACCTCTGCTGAAGAAAAAAAACAATGAAGAACAAGCTGTTCAAGATGTTGAAAATGATGCAAATGATGAAGGAGAAGAACCAAATCCTCGACAAGATCCATCTGTATCTGATGCTTCACAATATATATACCAGGCTGCCGGGGGACCTGGTACTATTCAGGCACAATCAATCATAAGAAGATCTAACTATAAGTACAAGTTATCTCACCCCTTTGAGAATCTGACCTCATCTCTGGAATCTAGTATGCAAACTAGGACACAAGCTTGGAGTTTGGTTGTCTTTTCAGCATTCATATCCCCTATTGAGCCTAAGAATGTGAAGGAAGCACTCAAGAATGCTGATTAGGTAAATGTAATACAGGAAGAACTCCATTAGTTTGAAAGAAGTAAAGTATGACACCTGGTTCCCAGACCTACAGACAGGACCATTATAGGAATAAATGGGTGTTTAGAAACAAATATGATGAACATGGTATTATCACAAGCAATAAAGTCAGACTTTTAGTGCAAGGATGCAATCAAGAAGAAATAATTGATTATGATGAAACATTTGCACCTGTGGTAAGGATAGAGGCTACAAGAATTCTTATTATTTTTGCTTCATACATGGAGTTCAAACTGTTCAAAATGTATTTGAAGAGTTCCTTCTTAAATGGGTACTTGAAAGAAGAAGTTTATATTAACAACTACCTGGATTTGACGACATTGATCAACCCAATCATATATTGAAGTTAGACAAGGTTCTTTATGGATTAAAGCAGGCCCCAAGGGCATGGTATGAAACACTGTCCAGATTTCTTCTTGAAAATAACTTCAAAAGAGAAAAAATTAATAACACTCTCTTTCTCAAAACAAGAGGGAAAAATCTACTGATTATGCAAGTATATGTGGATGACATTATTTTCGGTGCAACTTTAGGCTCATTATGTGAAGAATTTGCGAACCTTATGGGAAGTGAGTTTGAAATGAGTATGATGAGTGAAGTGAGTTTTTTTCTTGGACTACAAATCATCAAGCAAACTCCTAGTGGAATAATGATCCGAGCTTCTAAAAAAATTCCACATAAATGATGCCAAGCTCATTAATATCCCTATAGGGACGAGATCAAAGATAGATGTTGATGAACCTTGTCCCTTAGTGAATGAGGCTATGTACAGAGGAATCATTTGGTCCTATTTATAATTGACTGTTAGTAAACCTAATATTGTATTTAGTATGAAAATATGTGCAAGGTTATCAGCTTGTCCAAAGAAGTCTCACTTGAGGATGAAAAGAGAATTCTCAGATATTTAAAAGGAATAAGGGACTTGGTTCTATTTTATCCATTTGGTGATAATTTTGATCTAATTGGTTATGATGATGCAGATTATGTAGGGTATCTGATCGAAAAAAAAGTATATTTAGAATGGCTCATTTCCTAGGGTCTTATCTAATCTTTGGGGAACAAAAAAGCAAAACTCAGTAACATTCTTTACAATAGAAGCTTAGTTTGTTGTTGTTGCTTCTTACTGTGCTCAACTTTTATGGATCAAACAACAACTGATGAAATTTGGGATAGTGTCTAATACCATTTTCCTATTGTGTGACAATATCAGTGCTTTTAACATGGTCAAAAATCTCGTGCAACATAAAAAGGCCAAGCATATTGATGTGAGACATCACTCCCTAAGAGATAATGTGGAGAAGAGGGCCATATACATAAAGGTTTGTAAGACCGAAGATCAAATATCTGACATTTTTACTAAACCTGTTAGAAGGGACCAATTATAAAGAAACAGGATGAAGCTTGGACTAACAAAACCTAACTGAATCCCCATCTCACTCTGAACTCTTTTTAGCTAGAAAATTGATTGCAAGTATCCAAGAGTGAGTACTTTTGATCATTTTTAACTCAGTATCATACCTTCACATGTATACATCCATGGTGGAGGAAGATCAACATGATGATGACATGAGGACAAGGAAAATACCAAAGCATGAACAATTATATCAAAAAAAGGAACCTGGTTCCTCCAACATGGTTAGTCATGGTTACACTATTCTAGATTTAAAAATAAAAATAAAATTAGCTTGTCACATCAGCCAACCTTATTCCCACCTATTCTTAACATTAGAACCTGCAACGTCACTCCTCTCCCCTCCGACATATCATATGACACCTCTCTTAAATCATAACCGTTCATCTCATTTAAAAACTCCCATCTCTCTGGACACTCATTCACTCTGCTCTTCTCCTTTAAACACACTTCTTTTTATTTAGGAGTCATTTGGTAGAGTGTATAAGAATAATGCAAAATATGGTGTATTAGTAATCTAGTATTAACAATGCTTGTGTCAGCTATACTTGCATTAGTTATGCTTATATTTATCTTATGCAGTGTTTGGTTCGATATATTAAAAATAACATGAATTACATAATATTAAAATTTTTTTTTTTACATAATACCCTCAATATATATGTTGAAAAGGATGCAGAATTTTTTTTTGAGGGATAATAGTATCTTTAAGCACGTTAATACATGCATTAGACCCATTGCATTACTAATGCCATTGATTTTGAAGTATTAGTAAGACACACCTCAATACGCAATAGAGTGTATAACTAATGCAACCATTAGCTATACATAGGATAAAAAAATATACCAAACAAGGTACTACTAATACACATTAAACTAATGCAAGCATTAACTTTCTAATACACTCTACCAAACGACCCCTTAATCACACTTGAAAAAAATACCAAAATTTTCAAACTAGTTTTATTCCTCTCAAATGTCTCAACCAAATCCTCCATCAAACAACTCTCCACTATCCTCAGATATTCTCACTCCCACCTCAACTACTCGATTTGAAATTGTTAGAGTACAACCCTACTAATTGCCTATCTGTGGAACAAGTAAGTAAACATGGTTCACAGAAGTACAAGCTGAACACAGTATTTTTACGTGGAAAACACCTGGCTCAAGAAAGGTATAAAAAAACCACGACCTATACCTCTACAGGATTTAATCCCAACTTAACTATAACACTTGAGCCTCAACAATCAACAAAATTATAAGACTTCTTGTAAATTAGGAATTAAAATTTCTAACTCCTATCACTACAAAAACACAAATCTTCCCAAGTCTTCGAGTTCCCTAACTTGAAGACACAACTCCTAACTCAGTTTATAGATCACTGAGACTAGAAAAATGACTCATTACAACTCAAAGAACCTACCTACTACACACAGTGTAAGACTTGCTAAGTAAGAGATCAGGTTCTTTTTCAAGTATGTGAACTATTTTGCTGATTGTTGATTATCTTTTCAGTGTATTGAGTGTATGCTTTTGAATTCATTTATTGTATTTAAGCACACACCTCATAGAGTCCTTTGATTGATGTAATCTTCTATGTTCAATAGGACTCTAGATAGTTTCACACTTTTTGTTGCCGCCTCTCTCACTTTTTCTTTTGAATTGAATTCTTCTTTCAATAAGATTTCTCTTTTATCTCTACAAGACCTCTTGTTCAACTCAACTTCTGCAAGACTTCTTGTTTAACTCAACTTCTGATGTGATAAATGATATCCACTTCTGTTTGTACGCAGAGTCATCTTATCAATAAATTATCTGCAACTGATCTTGATTCAATTGGATGGACCAGTTTTCACAACATGTTTCATTCACATGTCTATCATTAAAAATCCACATGCCCTAACAATTTCTCCCTTTTTGATGATGATAAATATAGCAGCATAACACCACAAAACCCTGACATACTCTCTAAAGAAGTTAAATAAAAGAATCAGAATAAAACACAGGTTAGTCAATTGGGTTATAAGCACTATATAATCTGTTCTTTCCCTTTTTGTCATCATAAAAAAACTAGACCAATAAGTGAAATAAGTTTAATAATTCATGGCCACTGGGGATATCACTAAAACAATGAAGACATTAGAGCAAAAAGAATAAGCAATGCATTAATAATACAGAAGTGAACTACATAAGGCAAAAAAACCATTGCATTTATAGAGCAGAATACAATGATTACAACCCATTAAAGCAATAAGAGAGAAACCGCTTAGACCAAAAACAGTAAGGAAAGATGCCCAAGACACTAAGAGGGGCTTAAGTGGATGAGGAAGAAGGAATAATGGAGGTCATCTTCTTAAGGATATCAGCATTGTCAGCTCTTTATTTTTCTAAGATGGTTGTGAGGGAGGCAATTTGAGCTTTAAGGACCTGTTTCTCCTCCTTATGAGTAGCCTGAGCAACTTCCAATGCATTTTGTGCCACATCCACCTCACTTTGCTTGGCAGCAAGAGCATTTCTCAACCTTTGTATAGGATTATCAGCACTCCTCATAGAAGTAGGTAACATATCATGGTTCACAGAGTCAATGACATCCTTTGTGGTCTGCAGTGACCACACTTTTACAGGAACATAAAAGTCGTAATAAATAAGGGCAAGCCAGAACTCATAGGGTAAAGCATAGCCATTTGCATCTTAGATTAAGACCCTTTGCATGTGCTTGATGATGAGTCTGGGAAGATCAATTGAAGTCTGAGAGTCTATCAATTCCATTAGGGTTAGATCAAGAAAATTTGCTACTGTTCTCCTTTCCTGTCTTAGAAGGATCATCTTGTAAACCACATCAAGATAGAACTGGTGGAGAGGAGATATCTCATTCTTGAGGACCCTTCTATGAGTTAAAAATAAGGGATTTCTAGAGAATTTTCTAGAAATATCAAGAGCTGAAGGGAGGTTATCAAGAGGAGGCCAAGCACCTTTCACATAATAACCCCAACCCCCAGTAAGAATATGTAAAATTCAACTCAGATCAGCTGGGTAAAGATTTATGGTTTTACCATGAACAGTGGTGGAGAACATCTCTCCGATTGCAACTTCATTTGTATAAAATTCATACACTTCAGCTTTCCCAAACTTTCTTTGATGATCACCTTGAAGAAACAGGTGTGACAACCCCTGAGCTCTCAGTTTAGTGAGCAACACATCCATATTAGGTCCCCAAAAACCAGTGACAACGCTACCCCTAGTCAACTTATATTTTTGAAAGTGGAGAACATAAGCTGTTTGAGAAGCCTTATCAGCAGGAGTATAAAAAACAACATTATCATCAAGATCTGGATCAGGGTGAGTAGAGGGAGCAGGAGGAGTATCAGAAAGAAAATCAGAATCTGAGTCAGAGGAATCAGAAGAAACAGGTTAGGATACTTGTTTCTTCAGACGAGAAGAGGATTTTGAAGAACCTCTGATAGAAGGGGAGGCTCTAACAGTGGAGGCTTTCTCAGGAGAAGCTTTCACAGTAGATTTTAAGGACGAGAAAGCTTTGGAAGTGAGTTGGGATGTAGATATAGGAGTGAAAGAGAATTTTAGGGTTTTGGCAATGATATGCTTCAGTTTTCTTTTGGAACGAAGGAGAATATCAAGAGAGGGATCACTGCGAGGTGGAGAAGCAGAAGGAGCAACTCGTTTCTTTTTATTAGCATGAAGTATTTCTTCTAAAGAAGCATCTTGTCTTTGTTTCTTTCCTCGAGTAAGAGGAATTCAAGGAGAAGTAACTACAAGGGAAGACTTAATTGAAGTAGCTTCATTTACATCAATGATAATAGAAGAGGGTTTTTATTTTAGAATAGATCTTGACCGTCGAGGGATGAGATTTGCAATAGGTTCATCATCAGGGTCAACAATTTAAAGTGGGATTGGTGGAGGAAGTGACAGGTGGGCTGGGATGAAGAAGTTAAAGAAAATTAGGTAAAAGGGTTTAGGAAGTGTCTGAACGCAACAAAATCAAAGAATTTACTAGAGATTTGAGGAGGGATTAACGGAGGTAAGGTTATATTTGGGTGAATGATAATGAAGGTGAAGGTGTTTGTGGTAGAGTCAGGTGAGGAGGATAAAGAAGATGAGGAGAAATCCATGGATAGTGAAACAAAAGGTTAGTGAGTTATCTTAGAGAAGGTTTAGAAGGAATGAGAAGGAGAGGAGAAGGAGGATGCGTATTTAAGAGGGATTGAGGGAAGATGAGCCATACAAGGAAAGGATTTAATAGAAACGTAATGATTTAGGGGTCTGTACTGCTGGGAAAGGGCTGGTAGATTTTTGAAGCAGATGACTTTTGGATTTTTGGCGGTTTAAGTGTAACGGAAGGGACTAAGTGAACAACTTATTTCTCTCTTATGCTATCATGAACAAGTGAAAATCATACTTGAACTGCGGAAACAATGGACAAAATTTGCCTTGATGGTTAAGCCTATCTGCAAAATCAACACATAGCTGAGTTAATTTACTTTAAAACCTTGGAATTAGGATACACAACTAAATGTGTAAGACTGAATTAATCAACTATCACTTAAGTATAGTCTTTTCTAATCAATCATTGAGGGAGATTTATATAATTTTAATCTTCCCCAAGGCTAACCTGTTCCTTTCAAAGTGTTCTCTACTCAAAGCCTTAGTAAATATGTCAGTAATTTGTTCCTCAGTTGAACAAAACATAATTGATATATGACCTTTTTTAATATTATCTCTCAAAAATTAATGTCTAATATCATATGCTTGGTTCTTTTATATTGAACATGATTTTTAGCAATGTTAATAGCACTCGTATTATCACAAAAAATGGGAACACAACCAACATCTATACAAAAATCCATAAGTTGTTGCTTAATCCATAGCAATTAAGCACAACAAGAACCTGCAGCAACATATTTTGCTTCAGCAGCAGATAAGGCTACTGAATTTTGCTTCTTAGTGGACTAGGTAATTAAACATGATCCAAGAAAGTGAGTCATGCCTGTAGTGCTTTTCCTATCTACCAAATATCCTGCATAATCAGCATCAGAGTAACCTACCAGATTAAAGTTACTACCTTTGGGATACCATAGGCCAAGATCACTGGTTTTCATCAAGTATCTGAAGATCCTTTTTACCGATTTAAGATGTGATTCTTTAGGATTTGCTTAAAATCTAGCACATAACCCTACACTAAATACAATGTTAGGCCTGCTTGCTGTGAGGTACAATAATGATTCTATCATACCTCTATACACCTTTTCCTCTATATCAGGACCTGTTTCATCTAAATCAAGCTTTGTGGCAGTAACAATGGGAGTACTGATCTCTTTTCCATCTTCCATGGAGAATATCTTGAGAAGTTCTTTGACATACTTTTGTTGATGGATCATTGTCCCAGATGCTATTTGTTTTATTTGCAATCTCAGGAAGTAATTCAGCTCCCCCATCATGTTCATCTCAAACTCATAGCTCATGAGTTTGGAAAACTCATGAGTCATATTCATGTTGGTTGAACCAAAAATAATGTCATCCACATATACCAGTACAACCAACAAATCCTTTTCATTAGTTTTTAAGAAAATGATATTATCAATTTTACCTCTGGTATGCCCATGCTCCAGTAGAAACTTTGATAGTCTCTCATACCAAGCCCTTGGTGCTTGTTTCAACCCATATAAGGCTTTGTCTAGCTTATACACATGATCAGGAAACTCCTTGCTCTTAAATCCTGGAGGTTGCTTAACATACACCTTCTCCTTAAGGATGCCATTCAGGAATGCACTCTTCACATTCATCTGATAGAGAATAAATTCCATATAAGCTACAAAGGCAACAAGTAATCTTATAGCTTCAAGTCTTGCTACAGGAGCAAAAGTCTCATCAAAGTTAATTCCTTTTTCTTGGTTGTATCCTTGGACCACCAGTCTTGCCTTGTTTCTTATGACAATTCCATGCTCATCAACTTTATATCTGTACACCCACTTAGTTTCAATTACTGATCTATCTTTTGGAAGAGAAACTAGGTGTCATACTTTGCTTCTCTCAAACTGGTTCAACTCTTCCTGCATGGCTATGATCCAATCAGCATCAAGTAAGGCTTCAGTTATCTTCTTTGGCTCAATCTCTGACAGGAATGCCTTGAAGGCACACATACTTCTCAATCCAGACCTTAGAGTAATACCAAAGGAAAGATCAATCAGAACATTCTCAATAAGATGTGATTCTTGATACTTATATTCTTTTGGGATCAAGCCTAGTGAGCTACTAGGATCACAGTTGATGTTCTGAGCTGGAGTCATTTGTGGCTCAGTTCCCCCTGTCACTGTGCCTTCAGCTTCAGTTCCCCCTATTAAGGTGCCTCTATGTTTGGTAGCTCCAGTCAATGAATCGGGTTGTGTAACCTATTCCTCAGTGTCACTTTCTTCCTGCAGGTTAGTCTTACATGATTCATCAAAAATCACATGCATGCTTTCTTCAACACAGTTAGTTCTATTGTTTAAAACCCTATAGGCCTTGCTATAAAATGAATATCCTAAGAAGATTCCCTCATCACTTTTAGCATCAAACTTTCCCAGATTATCCTTTCCATTATTGTGTATGAAACATTTACAACCAGAGGTTCTAAAATGAGAAATATTTGGCTTTCTTCCTTTTAGTAATTCATAGGGAGTCTTCTCTAACATAGGTCTGATCATGCACCTATTGATAATATATGCTACAATACTTATTGCCTCAGCCCACATGTTTTTAGTAACATTTGCTGCAAGCATCATTGTTCTAGCCAATCTTCCAAGGTTCTATTTTTTCTCTCCACCACTCCATTTTGTTGTGGTGTTCTAGGAGCTGAGAAGTTGTGATCTATACCATTTGCTGAATAGAATTCCAAGAACTTTACATTCTCAAATTCTGAACCATGGTTAGACCTCATGGAAACTAATGAAGTGCCCACCTTTTTTTCAATTTTCTTAATAAAAATTTCAAAGACATCAAAGACATCTTCTTTAGAGGCTAGAAATAAGGTCTAGGTGACCCTGGAGTAATCATCAACAATTACAAAAACATACCTTTTTCCACCTCTGCTTTGAAGTCTCATGGGTCCATATGAGTCCATATGAATCACGTCAAGGCATTTGGTAGAACTAACATGGTTCTTTGAATTAAAAGAGGATCTTACCTGCTTCCCACCCAATACCATATCTTTGGAGGAAAGTATGTTTAGTTGTTTCAGACTTGCATGACCAAGTCTCCTGTGTAAAAGAAGGGGATCATTTTTTATGGCACTTAGACAAGTCCACTCAGGTCCTGGTAGTGCCAAGATGTCAGCTTTGTATACATTTCTGTACCTTCTTTCAGTGAGCACAATCTCTTTGGTGTCTATCCTTTTGACTTTGACTCCTGCAGCAGTAAAGACAACTTTATTACCTTTGTCACACAGTTGTGAGATGCTCAGCAGGTTATGCTTTAATCCTTCTACAAGATAGACATCCTTCAATGCTTTTGACTCAGATGAGCCAATTTTTCCAACTCCAGTAATGATTTCCTTTTTTCCATCACTAAAAGAAACTCCTCCTCCATTTATTTTGGAGACTGAAAGGAATTTTTTCTTGTCACCAATCATATGCCTTAAGCAAGCACTGTCTAAGTACCAGTGCTTTTTGATTTCTTTCTCTTTCTCCTGAAAAAAAATCAAAGGTTAGTCTTAGGAACCTAGACAAGTTTGGGTCTTGTTTTATGAGTGAAAGAATGAATTAAATTTCTTTTAGTCCATGCAGGCAACATATAGTGCAACCTGTTTCTTTGATCAGAACTAGTTTTGTTCTTGTTGATCTGAGAAAATCTGTTAGCCAGGTTTTGACCATTTGATCTTCTTCTAGCAGCCACTGGACATTCAGTGGTGGGATGTCCAAGGTTACCACAGATATAACATAAATCCTTAGGATCATCAAAAATTTTGTGGAATCCTAACCCAACATTTTCATTGTAATTCTTTCACTTAACTTGTGAACAATTCTTGAGGAGTTTGTCCACCTATTTGCTTTTTCAAGATCAAGTTTTAGCTTAGAAACTTCTTGACTCAACTTACTCATTTTTTCAGTTAAATCATGGCATTTTTGTTTGTATTTACTAGCTCAAGTTTAACATTTTCTTGTTCCTTACTCATAGCCTTTTTCCCATTTTTAGTGAGAGTTAATTTTAGAACTTCAGACTTGAGATCATTGTTTGAAATTTCATGTTCTGCAACTTGTTTATTCAGATTACAATTTTCCTTGTCAACTGTGCCTGTGCAAGCCTTTAAATCAATGAGATCAAATTTTAGACTTGCAAGACTGTTGAATAATTCATCCCTATCAGAAGTCAATTCTTGGAAGTCATCAATCAGTGTACTCATCAAGGAAATAAGTTTTGGTTTTGAAAACAATTGCAGCTTTTCTTTAAGTTCAAGTATACTTACCTCAGAAGAATTATCTTCTTCTTCTAAATCTGAGTCTCCAAGAGCCATGAATGCAGTTTCATCAATTTCATCCTCATCTGAATCAGATCCCCAGGCTGCTATCATTGCATGTTCCTCCTTCCTTTTTGTTTTTTCTTTCTGTTTCTTTTCAGCCCTTTCCTTCTTCCGTTCTATTTCCGAGACTGGACAGTCTCTGATCTGATGATTAGTTTTGCCACACTTGTAGCAACCATTTGGATTGTCATCGAAATGTTTCTTACTACCTGTTCCCTTCTTCTTCTTAAAGAATTTGCTGAAGTTCTTAGTTCTGAAAGCAACTCGTTCCTTATCAAGTTCAAATTCCTCATCACTATCAGAAACTTTTAATGCCAAGATTTTCTCAGGAGCTACTTGTTCTTTGGTTCCATCAACTTCCATTTAATAAGTTCTTAAGTTCCCTACTAGTTCATCCAGGGTCATACTTGCAAGATCCTTATTTGCCTCCCTGATTGCAGTTACCTTAACATTCCATTTTGATTTAGGTAATACCCTTAGTACCTTTTTGACTTGTTCCTCCTCAGAGATGACTTTTCCTAAGAAAGTCAGCTCATTTATTAAGGTGGTAAGCCTTGTCATCATCTCATGTAGGGTTTCATTCTCCTTCATTTTAAATGCCTCATATTCAGTAAACAGAAGAGAAATCCTGAATTTTCTTACTTGAGAGGTACCTTCATGAGCATTCACCAGTGCATCCCAAATTTTCTTAGCAGTAGTGCAGGTTAATACCCTGTTGTATTCAGCAGGTCCTAATCCACAGACCAAGATGTTCTTTAGCTTTAGCATTTTTCTTCAAGGCCAATAAGTCATTAGGAGTAAATTCACTCCTTACTTTCTTAACTGGTTCACCATCAACCACCTTCATTAGAATAGTGGGACCATCAGTAATCCTATCCCACAATTCATAGTTTTCACCTTGAATGAACATCTCCATCCTTGCTTTCCACCAGATAAAGTGAGAGCCATCAAAGAGTGGAGGTTTAGTAGTTGACTGACCTTCATTGTGACCAGTAGGAGGTGTGGAATTCATCATTGATCTTTTCTTAGGTGCTATCCCTATTTAAGACAACCTCGCTCTGATACCACTTGTTAGAGTACGATCCCTACTAATTGCCTATCTGTGGAACAAGTAAGTAAACATGGTTCACAGAAGTAAAAGCTGAACACAGTGTTTTTACGTGGAAAACACCCGGCTTAAGAAAGGTGTAAAAAACCACGACCTGTACCTCTACAGAATTTAATCACAACTTTACTATAACACTTGAGTCTCAACAATCAACAAAATTACAATACTTCTTGTAAATTAGGAATTAAAACTTCTAACTCTTATCAGTACAAAAACACAAATCTTCCCAAGATTAGTGTTCCCAAGTCTTCGAGTTCCCTAACTTGAAGACACAACTCCTAACTTAGTTTATAGATCACTGAGACAAGAACAATGACTCATTACAACTCAAAGAACCTACCTACTACACATAGTGTAAGATTTGCTAAGTAAAAGACCAGGTTTTTCTTCAAGTGTGTGAACTGTTTTGCTGATTGTTGATTATCTTTTCAGTGTGTTGAGTGTATGCTTTTGAATTCGTTTCTTGTATTTAAGCACACACCTCATAGAGTCCTTTGATTGATGTAATCTTCTATGTTCAATAGGACTCTAGATAGTTTCACACTTCTTGTTGCCACCTCTCTCACTTCTTCTTTTGAATTGAATTCTTCTTTCAATAGGATTTCTCTTTTATCTCTACAAGACCTCTTGTTCGACTCAACTTCTGCAAGCTTTCTTATTCAACTCAACTTCTGATGTGATAAATTCTATCCACTTCTGTTTGTATGCAGAGTCATCTTATCAATAAATTATCTTCAGCTGATGTTGGTTCAGTTGGATGGACTAGTTTTCACAACATATTTTATTCACAGGTCTATCATCAAAACTCCACATGTCCTAACAGAAATAATTCTTTTTGCTGAAGAATTGTGAAACCCTCTTAGGGTTACTCATGATTTATGAACCAGTTCCTTCCTTTGACTTACCAAAACCTTCTAGTTCAAAAGATCCTCAAAATGATTCACCAAATCTCTCTAGCAAAATAGTTGAGGTGGCAGATCTAGACTTACCAAAACCTTCTAGAGGAAATTTCTAGCAAGGGTTTGTCTGACAAAGCTCCAGAGTTTAGCAAGAAATTGACAAATTGCACAGTAAGGGGGTTAATCCTTCTAAGATTAGGGACAAGATACAGGGACCCGATAATGATGTTGGTAAAAAGGTGAGTTTGGATGAAAGTGTTTGTCTAAGGGCTCTGATGTTGGAAGAAACAATCGAAATCCTATGTGCAGAAGGGTTGCAAGGGGAGAAAGAAACCTCTTTTAACATTCCTAATGCTAGTGCACAACTATTGGCTATGATGAAGGGAAATGATTCTAAGAGGGATAGATCAAAATTTGTGGGAGATACTCATAACGTCTTACAATTATTGGAACCATTTGACAACCATCTCAAATTTGATGGAGCTCCTGTAACACATGTGGCTCAGACACTTAGGGATGGCTCAGAGACTAAGAGCAATGAACAACCTCTGACTGTTAGATAAAGAATACTAAAAATGTCCAAGGGACCAGTTTCTATTGCTGGTCGAAATAAAGTTAGCTCAATATAAAAAAAATGCTCACTAAGGATAAGAACGTGACAGGAACCATGCGTGGTAGAGGCGGTGAGGTACCAGGTCCATCCAAAGCGGCCCCTCAATCGAAAAAAGAAGAAGAAAGATGATGAATCTTGAGGTGCGGGACCTGGGAAAAGCTCCATTGACAGTAGAACCATATGATGAATCTTGAGGTGCGGGACCTGGGAAAAGGTCCATTGACAGTAGAACCAATCAAGGAGCCCACTCGAGAGGAAATCCAAGAAGCTATCAAGAATCAAGCATTACTTTGTGGATGAGTGTTTGATCCTGCAATTTTTGAGATGCCAGGTATGAGGGACCTGGTGCCGACAGAGAAGTTCCAAAAGTGTCTGCATGTTTTTTCCCAACCCCTATCCAATCTCCATGTGAGTGAGGTAATTGAGTTATACACTAAAATAGAATACTGTGTAGCAAATAACAGTATGGTTTCTCGTGTTTGTGGTGACAAAATATACTTAGACAAGAAAATGCTTGGAGAAATATTGGAGGTACCTACTGAGGATATCAGTTCCTAGGAAAATAAAGTGTGTTCAAAGAAGTTCCTGAAAATTGCAAGCAAGTTGGGAGAAGACAGGTTAACCCGTCTTCTTAAGAAGAAGATGACTAGTGATTACCAACTGATGTTTGAGATTATAAATAAAGTGCTGCTTCCTAGGACTGAGAAAAGGAATGGAACATTAAAAATGGATTGGGCTCTCATGGAGGTAGTGTCCTCAATCCAGAAGATCAATTTCCCTGCCATCATGTTGAAGTATATGGATAAGGTGGTGAATAAGAAATATGGGAAACATGGGTTGCCATATGGGTTTATACTGAACAAAGTTCTTGAGTTTTTCAGGGTACCACTAGGTCGGGCAACCCCCTCTTCAAGCAAATACAAGTTTTCTATTGATACGCTCTATCTGTGAGATTATTGAGAAGAAAGGTGATGTAGGAACTCATTCAGTTATGTCTGATCTTACCACTAACCAAGAGAGAGCTACCGCAGAAGTGACTGAACTGACTGCCTTACTTGCTCAAAAGCAGTGGCGGAGCCAGAATTTTTACTAAGGGGGTTCAAAATCGAAAAAAGTAAGTTCACAAACTCGCTGAAGGGGGTTCAAAATCAACTATATATACATAAAAAATAATTTAAACCACATATAAATTGCATAATTTTTCATCGAAGGGGGTTCGGATGAACCCCCTAATTACATGGTGGCTCCGCCACTGCTCAAAAGGATAATGAGATTGCAAAGCTGAAGGTTGCTCTGCAGAAGGCATAGACTGAGGGACCTGTGATGGATTCCCTAAAATCTGAGAACATGAAGCTGAGGGCTGCCAATGCAGGATTGGGGAAAAAGGTTGTTGGTCTAACTGTTCTGAAAGCACATGATGACTCTGCTGAAAGAATCACTTTGCTCCTTAAGTCCCTTCCCAAACCCTCCTCCTAAGCCCATTACATAGGCTAAACCTTCCTTGTCTCCAGTAGTACTAATAATGGTTGGTTGTCTTTTATTTTGTTTTCAGAACTTCTATTGTACTGACTGTTTTGACTATGCCTAATATATCTATACTATGTTGCTGTGTGGTTTGCCTACTCCCTCATCTCATGTTGCCTTATCTCTGTTCATGATTGTCTAAGTGGCCATGAGTTAACTTGCATTTGATTTACTGTTTAATCTTTTTGATGATGGAAAAAGGAGGAACAGTGATAGGGAGAATTGATAGGGGGAACTAGAATATTATGACTGGGGGAATTGGTAATGGTGATAGGGGGAACTATTAAATGAAGCTGTTGGATTTGTCATCATCAAAAAGGAGGAAAATTACTATTATAGTTTTGTTTTTGATGATTTGACAAATCCAACCAAGGGACCTGGTCTATCAATTGATAGGTTGTCCTGTTGTTGTGTATGCACAACTGTACACTGTACTTTTTTACAGCTGATTGGTGGAACTGCTGCACTGGCAGCTGGCCTGTCCAAGCTGGACCAATAGGTTGTTGTTAAGGTTTTACTCTCTAGTATAAAAGGAAGATGTGACAAAAACAAAATCTAGTTTTTTCAATAAAAGATTTCTCTATTAAGCAAAAGCCTTTAAGATCAATGCTCAGTGCAAACAAGGGGCCTGATAGAGTTCATTCTATCTATGTTGATTTCTTCAGTCGTGGCCTTTCATTTTCATTATTGTAAACCTACTCCTGAGCTATAAAAGATTGTAGATATTAGTCTTGTTTGTGTTCTTAAGATGAGTTGCATCAACTAGATTTAGTTACTCGATTCAAACTTTGTTTTATCAAGTTTTCTACATCATGGTGTTAGTTATTTCGGGTAGAGTTACCTAGGGAGTCAACTAGAGTTAGTTGATTGAACGAGTGTAGTAGAGTTGCTGCACTATACTTGTAATAGAGGTGTTACAAAATGGGGAGGATTAACAGTTTAATACTTGTGATTATTGGAGTTTATAATCACACTTTTAGCTTTGAAGATAGTGGAGATTGGTGGAAATCCTATGAGACAAGTCGTGGTTTTTTCCTCCCTTGAGCAAGGAGGTTTCTATGTAAACATTGTAGTGTTTTTTATTTCATTAGGTTAGTCAACCCCCCCCCCCCCCGGGTGATTGCAACGCCAAACAGTGAAGTTGAAAAAAGGTTGGTCAAATTTCATTAGGTTAGTCAAATTCACTTTGGTTTTGAGATGATTCTAAATCTTCATTATGTTTTTCCCAAAGTGTATGCCTGTATAGGATATCTGCTATCTTAAGATTAGCAAGAGACTGCGTATGTGTTTATATGATATGTGCATCATTTGGTAGAACTTTCCCATTTCTGTATAGCAAATTCATGAAATTCCATATTAATAAGTACTAAATAGTATTCAATTTTCCCCTCAAAATTCTTATTCGTGTGCACTTAGCTCAGAATTTTGGACGGTACTATTTATGGAAGTTGAGATCCCGTAGTATGATTGGCTTCATCACCATTACAATAAGCTCTTTTCGTGTTAGTCACTTAAATAAGTCGTTCAACCATGATTTACCGGATATATTTGCAACTTATAGTTTGATTTTTATTTTTATGGTGCTATACCTCATGGAGTATTTTCAATGAATTAGTGGTTTGATTTCTTTCAAATTCTTGGTCTCCTCTCTTTTCTTTCCCTGTTTATCATATTCTGTACTAATTTTCTTCCTTTCTGCAGGAGATAATCACGAAAATATTTAATGCATTTCAATTTGATGAGACTATTGCAATAAGATATATCTGTTTGTGGTTTTGTTTATTCAAGCATTATTAAGTTGAGCATTAGCCTCCGACATGATTTGGAGATGTTAAATAAATTTGCTAGACTGTTGGCTTGTAGAACTAGAACTGTTTGTATCGTCCATGTGCTGTTATGGTTGTATTTGGCTTCTTTAGTTCCCGTAAAAGTAATGTTGCTATCATTGATATTTGTTGAAAGACGTTTTCCAAATTAAATAAAGTGCTTCTTGTCTTATTGTCTTCGCTAAGGTTTTGGTCTGCACGGCTATTAGAAGCACTAAGTTCAAGGTGATGGAAGCATCAAACACATCATTTTCCTGATGTAGCATTTCTTTCTCAGTTGTGAAACTGTTTGTATCTTTTCTAAACGTTATATATGGGTTTCTTTCTCAGATCGGTCGATTGGTAACTGATTAGTAGTAGATCCGAATCCTATATAGCACAAGGTGATGTCTAGTATAGAGAGATGGGTGAAGAGATCAAAACAATAATTCGAGTTGGCAGTGGCACGTAAACCACAACTTGTGCTTTATTAATTAATGATAGGACTTCATTCCAATTAACTGCTTTAGTGAAAACAACATCGACTTTATCCTTGTCATTCCTATTGGCTTGGGTTCTTCAACAAGGAGAAGATGTATGCCTATACATACACTAGAAAGATTGAGAACTTCAACAAAAATGTTGGAGCCTTATCTGTAAAATTGAATACGGAAGACATGAAAGAGCTCGAGTCTTATGCCTCTGGTGATGTTGTCAAAGGTGAGAGACGGGTGCGTGTCGCCAACTTAAATAAATTGATCAGAGATTCAGCCATTGTCTTCTTGGAAAGCTTACCAGGGGTTTGACTGGTGATATCTCTTTGGCTTCCAATGATGCTCAAACTCCCCAAAAATATTGTTTCAGCCGCGTCGGATACTCAAAACACTGTGAAATTCTATGCAAAAGCGACAACATTTTTGAAGAGTCTGAACAACATAGATGGCTTTAGTACATGCACTCATACATTAATTTGGTATTAAGCTACCAAAATCTTTGAATCTACATTCAGAATCACTTTTCATACTCAATATTCAATTAACCTTAGTATTCTGCTGCTTCATTTTTAAATTTATTGATTGATGATAGGGAGGTGTTCTTATATTTAATCAGGAAATAACTTTTGTAATATATCCTCCATTGAATTTTGCAGTTACAGCGTTGAATGGATGAAGGGATTATAGAAATTAATAGGGAAAGCAATCACTAAATATAAAAGCAAACGAGAAACAATGTTTTGACAGGTTATAAATAATAAAGCTGCATAACAAAGGCGTAATATATATTGGTGTCCAATCATCTAGAACATGCAGAAAAAGAGTTGATCAATCAAAACAAACTTAGCAATCATAGATTGAGGATGGACATTTTGTCTAGCCATACAATATACTTGATCATGAGTATGGCAACATGATAACAATCAACCCACAAAAGTGTCAAAACAGTCCACTAAACACCCGAGAAAAACAAGAACAACCCATTTGAGGAACTAGACAAACGGCTACAAGATAACACAAACTTAAAGACAGATAGATAGGTAACTTGACATAGAGATTACACAAAATATAGGAACTAAGGAGTGTTTCAAACTCAAGAACCCCTAAATATCATGTAAACTAACACCAAGTTCTTACTTGAACCCAAGAGGGACTCGGTTCACCTCAAGAACTCAAGTTTCTAGCCAATGAACAACACAAGTGAATCTCTCACTTGTGGAAACCTAATTTCGGTGGTCTACTCTCCAAGAGAGAGGAATGTTGTTTCAAAATATTACAAACACAATAATAAGCCAACTAAGGAAATAAGGCTAAGAGAATCCTATTTATAGTCTATTACAAAAGTGATGAGAAATGACCCTTTACCCTTAATGAAGGGGCGGGTTTGGAGTGCAATCTTGGAAGCCTGGGAGTGTTTTTAAAACACACCTAAGACAAGTCTTCACACTTCAATACATACACTCCCTTGGACGGACTTAAGACACGCTCAAACACATCCATCTTCATGAACGTGGCTTGAAGACTTTGTAGTTTCCGAGCTTGGCTCCTAGTGAAGTCTCGAGACCTTGATACCCGTATCATCCTCTCCATATTGAGAGAAGTTTGACCTCAAACTCACGGCTTTATTATATTCAATTGTATCAATCCGTGAAAGGTCACACACGTTGAACGTGTTATGTATTTGCTATTTCGGACCGAGGTCTATCTTGTACGCATTATCATTGATCCTTTCAAGCACTTGAAATGGACCATCAACTCTTGGCATCAGCTTGGCCTTCCTTTGGGTTGGGAATCGATCTTTTCTAAGGTGTACCCACACCCAATATCCCGGCTCAAGGACAAGTTTTCTCCTTCCTTTATTAATTCTTTTGGCAATCTCTTGTTTTTCTTCTCAAGCCGCAACCTCACCTTCTCATGCAATCTTTTCATAGCTTCGGCCCTTTTGTTTCCATCTAGACTAATCAAAACATCACTTGGAAAAGGAGTTAAATCCAAAAGGGTTAGGGGATTGAAGCCGTATGTACATTCAAAGGGTGTCATGGCCATGCTTGAATGGATTACCCGATTGTAAGCAAATTCAGTTAGAGGTAGGTGATCTTTACAAGACACCATCTTACCTTTAACCATGGATCATAGCATAGAACCTAAGGTCCTATTTACTACCTCCGTTTGGCCATCGGTTTGTGGGTGACAAGAAGTGGAAAATAATAACTTTGTACCAAGCCTACCCCACATAGACTTCCAAAAGTGGCTAAGGAACTTGGAGTCCCTATCACTCACAATGGTTCTAGGGATGCCATGCAACTTGACAACATTCTAAATAAAAAAAGAAAGCTACACTAGATGCATCCTCACTTTTTGAGCAAGGAATGAAATATGCCATTTTAGAGAAGTGGTCAACAACAACAAAGATACTATCCTTACCTCTTCTAGTCCTTGGCAGCCCCAATATAAAATACATAAAAATATCAAACCAAGGACGTAAAGGAGTGGGAAGTGGGGTGTACAACCCTTGAGGGAGGAGCCATGACTTAGCACTCCTACAATCCATACATTGGCCACGAAATTTTGCAATATCTTTGCACATCTTTGGCTAATAGAATTGTACCCCCAAAATTCTGAGCGTCTTTTCAACCCCAAAGTGGTCCATTAGGCCACCATCATGTGCCTCCCTCACAAATAATTGCCTCCAAGAACTAGAAGGCAAACACAATTGTCTTCCCTTAAATAAGTAGCAACCCCTATCTGAATTCTATTTCTCCCTACCCAATTCTTCACATTCCCTAAAAATAGGAGCAAAGTGAGGGTCCTCGAGGTACAATGATTTTAGGCTCTCAAGTCCCATTAACTTGGAAGACAAAGTAGACACAAGTACATGTTTTCTAGACAAATCATTAACAACCACATTGTCCTTACCCTTTTTGTATTGATAACATAAGGGAAGGTTTCTAGAAACTCAATTCACTTGGCATGCCGTTTGTTAAGCTTGTCTTGTGCCCGAAGGTGTTTCAAGGATTCATGGTCCATTCAGATCACAAATTCCTTGGGCCACAAGTAGTGTTGCCAATTACCCAATGCTTTAATC
Source organism: Capsicum annuum (assembly GCF_002878395.1). Taxonomy (NCBI): domain Eukaryota; kingdom Viridiplantae; phylum Streptophyta; class Magnoliopsida; order Solanales; family Solanaceae; genus Capsicum; species Capsicum annuum. The sequence continues at coordinate 178,173,279 of NC_061120.1, read as the reverse complement.
AAGGCATACAACTCTAAATCATACGTGGAGTAGTTTAGAGTATCACCTTTGAGATTTTCACTAAAGTAAGCAATAGGCTTCAAATCTTGCATCAAAACAACCCCAATACCTACTTTACTGTAATCATATTCTACTTTAAATATCTTATTAAAGTTGACAATTGTAACAAAGGTGCGGAGATGAGCATAACTTTCAAGGCTTCAAAGGCCTTAGCTTGTTCTTCACCCCACTTGAAGGGTCGGTTATTTCGAATTACCTCGATCAAGGGGGCGGCTATGGTGCTAAATCCTTTGACAAACCTTCTATAAAAACTAGCCAATCCGTGAAAGCTTCTTACTTCACCAACAGTTTATGGAATTGGCTAATTTTTTATAGCGTCTATCTTGGATTCATCCACTTCGAACCCTCTTGAACTCACAATAAAACCCAAGAAAACAACTTCATCAATACCAAAGGAACATTTATCAATATTGACAAACAATTTCTCCTTCCTAAGGACATCAAAGACACTTCTCAAGTGAGACACATGTTCGACGATTGACTTGCTATAAACCAAGACGTCATCAAAATAAACAACAACAAAATTTCCAATAAAGGGCTTCATCACATAATTCATTAGCCGCATGAAAGTGCCAAGAGCATTGGTTAGGCTGAATGACATAACGATCCATTCATAGAGATCGAATTTGGTTTTGAAGGCGGTTTTCCATTCATCACCGGGTTGCATTAAAATTTGATGATAGCACTCCTAAGATCTATCTTGGAAAATACACAAGAACCATTCAACACATCAAGCATGTCATCTAATCTAGGAATAGGATGAAGATATTTTACCATAATCTTGTTGATGGCTCGACAATCCACATACATGTACTAAGTTCTGTTCTTCTTAGGCACTAGTAACACCAAAATCGGACATGGGCTCATGCTTTCTTTGATGTAACCTTTGTTGAGAAGTTTCTTAACTTGGCATTGAAGTTTCTTTGTGTCCGTGGGGTTGCCCCTATAAGATGGCTTATTTGGCAATTGTGACCTTGGGACAAAGTTAATTTGATGCTCAACACCCCAAGTGGGGGTAATCCTTGCGACAACTAACTAGGAAATACATCTTTGAATTCCTGCAAAACGTTAGAAATAGAAAAAGGAATAGTGGAAGTAGATGGGTTAGTGTTAAAAATATGAGCTAAAAGTAGCATATGAGTAGTATTATCATACTCTTTGAAGAGGTCTCTCTTCTGAGCCAACATTACCATAGAATCCTTACCCTTCAAAGTTGGAACTCCCTCTTCTCCCTCACTCCTCTCACTCTCGGGTTCACTACCCCTACTCTCGGTTTTCCTACCTTTTTTTCCCTTTTCTTTTAATCCTTTCAATTGTTGATGAGCCTCACATACTTGTGAAGGTGAAAGTGGATAGAGGGTAAACTTCTGACCCTTAAATTTAAAAGAATAGTGGTTGGTTCAACCATCATGCTTGGTTGACCTATCATATTTCCATAGCCGACCCAACAACAAACGACAAGCTTGCATTGGGATGATATCACAAAGGACTTCATCTTCATAGTTTCCCACTTTAAACTGAATCGCTATTTGTCAGGTTCCTTTCGAATCTCTACACTCGTTCAACCATTAGAGCTTATTTGGACTTTCATGTGGAGTAGTAGGAAACTTCAAGTAGTCCACCATTGTGGCACTAGCCACATTGGAACAACTTCCACTATTAACTATCAAGGAATACACATTCCTCTTAATAAGGCAATTAGTATGAAAAAGGTTTTTTCCTTGACTTGGATCATCCAACTCCTTACTAATCATAACTCTCCATACCACATAATTAGGTACTTCAAGTTCACCACCTTGACGCTAAGTATCCTCCCCATCATAATCACTAGGCCTTTTGGCCTCCCCCCTCTCTCCATCTTGAGAGGATTCATCATTCTCAACTATTTCAATTCCCACTTCTTCCCCCAAGAAATGCAATTTTTCCCTCCCGTAGGTTATATTTTGCCGATTAGGGCACTCATTCGCCTTGTGTCCCCACTCGTAGCATTTGACGCATTGAAATCCCTTAGAATTAGAAGTAGAACTTGGTTTACCTTCATACCTTGGAGGTTGATGTTGGGCAACCTTGTTCACAGGTTGAGGAGCATTGGATAGAGAAGGTTTGGACTTGTTCCACCCAAAAGTTGATTAAGTCACTTCCTTGCTCTTGGTCCAACCCAAGGGCACTTGATAGTACTTGGCATTTCATAGTCTAAAGACTATCAAAAACATGAAAATGGACACTAATATGCAAAAATTAGCAAGCACACAAAGAGAAAACAACACACCAAGAAGAAAAGAGATGGAGAAGAATGCATAAAATGTAAAGATAGTAGAGTGACCCTTACTTCCACTAAATGATTAACAAAAGAAGATGTATCAAATCTCCAATCACACCTCACAAATAAAAGTTTAAACCACTCTCTTAGGTTACCCAAAGGACTCACACTTCCTCAAGCACACCTTTCTTACCAAATAACCTAATACAAGTGAAAAAACAATTCCAAATGTATTAAGATCCAAGTTTCGGATTCAAGCTACAAACTAGAGACTAAAAACTACAAGTTAAGAGTAATATTCAATGTCATCAAAAGTATATTAAAAAGAGTGAAGAAATGGTCTATTTATACTATTACATGCCAAATGACAAAAATATCCTTAATGAGCTAAAGAGAAGAGGCGCTTCTTGGATGTTGGATTATAAAGTGAAAAGCCTAACTTGAACCTTGTAGAATATAGACCTTTTAAAGCTCATCTCTACAAATCAAGACATTTCCTCCCTTGGCCGAATACATGACATCCTCACAAGCCTCCAAGTGTATGAACAAAACTTGGAATTGTTGAAGTTCCTTAGCTTGACTTCGCGTGAAAGACCTTGGCTTGGCACTTGTATCATCTTCTCCATCTTGAAGAGAGTTTTTCCTCAAACTTGCGGCTTCATCGATATCAAGAATGTCCACTGGTGAAAGATCAAAAATATTGAAAGTGGAATGTACTTGATAATCTGAGGGTAGATCAATTTGGTAGGCATTGTTATTAATTCTTTTAAGCACTTGGAAGGGTCCGTCTTCCCGAGGCATAAGATTGGCCTTCCTTTGATTCAAAAACCTCTCTTTCCTCAAGTGTACCCATATCCAATCTCCGGGTTCAAGCACAAGCGTTTTTCTACCCTTGTTCACCCTTCTTGCAACCTTTTGGTTTTTTTTTTAAGCTTTAGCCGCACCTTCTCATGCATTTTCTTCATTGCCTCAGCTCTTTTTATGCCATCTAAGCTTATTCACAAGTTTACTAGGAAAATGAGTTAAATCCAAAGTAGGTAAGGGGGTTTATGCCATAGACACACTCAAAGGGAGTCATTCCCGTACTTGAGTGAACCACCCTATTGTATGCAAATTCCACCAAAGGTAGGTGGTCCTCCCATGAAGTCATTTTACCTTTAACCATAATCCGTAGCATAGAATCCAAGATCCTATTTACTACTTACATTTGTCCATCGGTTTGTGGGTGGTAAGAGGTTGAGAAAAGTAACTTCGTACCAAGCCTACCCCACATGAACTTCCAAAAAAGACTTAGGAACTTTGAGTCCCTATCACTCACTATAATCTTTGGGATAACATGAAGCTTTACAATATGCTCAACAAATAAATAAGCTACACTAGGGGCATCCTTGGTTTTGGCACAAGGAATGAAGTGAGCCCTTGTGGAGAATCTATCAACGACAACAAAAATGCTATCTCGACCCTTTCTATTCCTTGGCATCCCCAAAACAAAGTCCATAGAGATATCTAACTAAGGGATAAGGGGAGTGGGAAGTGGGGTGTACAATCCTTGAGGTAGGAGGTGAGATTTCACACTCCGGCAATCCATACATTGGCCATAAATCTTAGCAACATCCTTGTGCGTTTTTGGCCAATAGAATTGCTCCTCTAAGATACCGAGGGTTTTATTAACCCTAAAATGTCCCATGAGGCTACCGTCATGTTTCTTTATTACAAACGATTCCTCCATGAACTAGAAAGAACACACAGTTTCCTCACTTTGAATAAATAACCATCAAATTGAGAGTAGGAAGAATTACCATTCTCTTTGAGCCATCGATCCCTTCCCACTCTTCACATTCCTTATAAATAGGAGCAAAGATAGGATCCTCGGGATACAACATCTGCAAGCTCTCAAACCCCATCAACTTTGAAGACAAAGTAACAACAAGCACATGCTTTCTAGACAATGCATCGGCTACCATATTTTCCTTCCCCCTTTTGTAATGAATTACATAAGGGAAAGTCTCGATGAATTCAATCCACTTAGCATGACGCCTATTCAACTTGTCTTGGCTATTAAGGTGTTTCAATGATTCATGATCCGTTCGTATCACAAAATTTTTAGTCCATAAATAATGTTGCCAATTACCTAAGGCTCTAACAAGGGCATATAACTCCAAATCATAAGTCGAATAATTGAGAGTTGCCCCTTTGAGCTTTTCACTAAAATAAGAAACGGGCTTGACTTCTTGCATCAAAAAAACCCCAATACCAACCTTACTTACATTACATTCAACCTCAAATGTTTTATCAAAATTGGGCAATTACAACAAGGGAGCCGAAATGAGTAAAGCTTTTAAGGCCTCAAAAGCCTTAGCTTGCTTTTCACCCCACTTAAAGGGTTGGTCCTTTCTAATAAATTTGGTTAAGGGGGCTGCTATGGAGCTAAATCCCTTGACAAACCTCCTATAAAATCTTGCCAACCCATGAAAATTTTGGATTTCTCTAATAGTCTTAGGGGTCGGCCAACTTTGTATAGAGTCTATCTTAGATTCATCCACTTCAACACCCCTTGAACTCACAACAAAACCTAAGAAGATCACTTTATCAACTCCAAAAGAACACTTCTCCATGTTGGCATACAACTTCTCCCTTCGGAGCACATCAAACACACATCTCAAATGATTCATATGTTCATCAATAGACTTACTATATACCAACACATCATCAAAGTAAACAACCATAAACTTTCCAATATAAGGCTTCATCACATGATTCATTAGCCTCATAAAGGTGCTAGGAGTATTTGTAAGGCCAAAGGGCATGACCAGCCACTCATATAGACCAAATTTGGTCTTGAATGCGGTCTTCCACTCATCACCGGATTGCATACGGATATTGTGGTAGCCACTCATAAGATCGAATTTAGAAAACACACAATCACCATGGAGCTCATCTAACATATCATCTAGCCTAGGGATAGTATGATGATACCTTATAGTGATTTTGTTGATGGCTCTACAATCAACGCACATGCGCCAAGTTTCGTCCTTCTTTGGTACCAAAAGCACCGGGATAGCATACGGACTTAAGCTTTCTTTGATGTAGCCTTTGTTGAGAAGCTCCTCAACTTGTCTTTCAAGATCTTTGGTGTCCGTGGGATTGCTCCTATAAGCTGGTTTGTTTGGAAGTTGTGAACCCGGCACCAAATCAATTTGGTGCTTAATTCTCCGTATCGGGGGCAATCTTTGCGGTGATTCTTGAGGAAATACATTATCAAACTCCTGCAAAACAAGTGAAATAGAATGGGGAAGAGAAGAAGAAAAAGAATAAAAATGGTTAGTGTTAAGTGCATGGGCTAGGAGGAGCATCGGAGTGTCAATATCTTGATCCTTGAATAAGTTTTTCCTCTTAGTCAACATAACCATGGGTCCTTTAAACTTATAACCTTTAGAATACGAGGACTCACTATGTGATTTGGTGGAACCCAAGGCCTCACTACAAGGCACCTTCTTGGATTCCCTTTCTTTCTTCCCTTTTTCTTTCAATTCCCTTAACTTTTGGTGCAACTCACTCACTTGAGATGGTGAAAGTGGCTGAAGGGTGAACCTTTTACCATCATGTTCAAGAGAATACTTGTTTGACCTCCCATCATGCTTGGTAGAATTGTCATATTTCCAAGGCCTACCAAGTAGTAAGTGGCATGCTTGCATGGGAATGACATCACACAAGACTTCATCTTTGTAATTTCCCATTTGGAACCGAATCAAGAATTGGCGAGTCACTTTCAATTCACCACATTTATTGAGCCATTTAAACTTGTAAGGGATAGCATGTGGAGTAGTGGGGAGTTTTAAGAAGTCTACCATAGTGACACTAGCTACATTGGTGCAACTTACGCTATCAATTACCATAGTACTCATACCACCCTTGATTAGAAACTTAGTGTGAAATAAATTTTCTCTTTGGCTCGGATCATCAAGTGCCTTACTCACCATGGCCCTCTTCACTACATAGTTAGGAATTTGACACTCTCCATCTTGTGGCCAAACTTCTTCTTTTTTACGTTCTTCATTTTCAACATTAACTAGTAACTCTCCATCTTGAGGTTCAGCCTCATCAACATGCTCGGATTCAATCACCATTTCCTATCCTAAGTATTACATCTTCCCAACTCTTAAAATCACATTCTCCAATTCGGGCATTCACTTGCTCTATGCCCTCAACCATGGTACTTAAAACATTGAAAACCTTTAGATGAGGGAGGAAGAGTATTAGGCTTCACCTCCAACTTTGGAGATTGGTATGACACTTGCTTGTTTGAGATTTGAGAAGAAGAAAAAGATGTAGAAGATATTTGTTCTTGTTCCAACCCGAAGTCAAAGGACTTACCTCTTTGTTTCTTTTTAAACCCTAACCTTGTTGGACTCTAAGCTTATAAGCCGACCTTTCTTTGTTCTCTTTTTCAATCTCCATGGCAGCTTGGAAGACTTCAACCACGATTCTAAACTTGTGAAGAGTCAATCGGGAGGATATGTCCTTGTTCAACCCAACCTTGAATCGGATAACATCATGTTGCACTTGTTCACCTCTATGGTCAAGTTTCAAGACAAGTTGCTGAAATTCATCATAATAGGCCATGACACTCTTGCTTCCTTGTTTTAGATTGTAAATCTTGTCAAGAAGATCATGCCTATAATGCTCCGGTACATACTTTCTCTCATAACTCTCTTCAATATCTCCAATAGAGATGGTTGGCCATCAATCAACACATCATTAAATCTTTTGGTGTAATCCTACCAACTTTTATTTTCTACGAAAAGGTCATTCACTTGAAAAATCTTTTCACAAGCGAATTCCCAAGCTAAGTACACTCCCGGATCACTATCACCTTTGAAAATTGGAACCAACCTTGATTGAATTAATGAGAATGTCTCGGATTCTTGGATGTTTAATATGGCCTTGTCTAGCCTTATGCCCTCAGAATCTTCCATAATTCCCTCTTTGATCATGTCTTGTCCTCATTTCTTCTTTAAACCAATAGTCATCATTAGGAACATCATAACCTTCTTGCTCCCCTCTATCATAGTCTTCAATTTGGAATGGTTAGTTTTGGTTTTGGGGTCTTTGTGGAGGGTTATGAGGCCTTTGGTTATTTGGAGCTTGGACTTGTGGTCTTGGATGTGGTAGAGGGTAAAGTCTTTGGTTCATGGGATTTGGTATTGGGTAGTCAACATTTTGTGGAGATGTTTGGTTATGTGGGGTAATTAGTCTTTGTCCAAGGAATTTGGAACTTGTAGGTTCGGATTTGGTGGTGGAGTTTGAATTCCAAGTCCCTCTTGTTGTACTTGGTCCATTTGGTGATGTAGTGGCCTTTGTAGTTTCCGGTTAGGAGAGGTTTTGGAGTGGATTAGTGGCTGTTTTTGTGGATCTCTTGGAGGGTGAATCATTTGATGTAGAGTCTCGAGGGTAATAGTCATGGATGAGTTGTTAGCTTGAACACTAGAAGACATATGGTAGGGATTAGGAGTAGAAGGTTGTGAGTTCCTCCTACTTTCAACACATTCAAGCCTTCCATGAAAAGTGGAAATTTCACCCTTCATATCCACCACTTCACTCCGCACTTCATCCAAGTTATGCTTTATGGCATCATTATTATCATCTATTTTTCGGCCCAAGGCCTCAAGCCGAGCCATCAAGGCTCCAATAGCATCATTTCCCAAAGGTTGGGAAGTATTACCTTCGGATTCCATGGCAAATGTACCTAAAAAGAGCAAAAAACAGCAAGTAAAATAACCTACAAAACGAGCAAACAAGTTAGTTCAAAGGCCTCACTTCACTTACACTCAACCTCACCTCACACTTGGCCTCACAAGTGTTGGGAAATCGACAATACTTGGCAAGTCACTTGAGAGGTGAGAAGTTTTGGTCTAGAATCAATCTTTTTTTGAAATGACTCAAATAAAGTGATGCAAGAACTTGAACCAACAAAATACTACGACTTCAAAATGAGAAAAGTACACAAAAATCGAAGACACGAAATAAATGAACTCTAGACTAATTACCAACCTAGTAGGTACTTATTAGTTTGTTAATTAGTGATAGAATTAACTTAAAAGAAACTACAATCAAAAATTAGAAACTAGGAAATCTAATTTTTAGAGATGAATTTGGTTGATCACAAGTGATGATGTGGCACTACGTGGTTGGTTGTCACTTTTTCAAATTTTCAATTTCCCAAATCTTTGTTTCGGACAAATGACACCTTGGGGAAGAAGAGTTTTCGGATTTGGAGGGGGTAAGAAGGCAATTTAGAATCCCTTCAAGTCTCAAAAGAAAATGAAATGAAATGGTCCCTCCCTTGTACTTGCAAGTGTACTTTGTTGTCCCCTTGTCCCCCCTCCTTTTTGGAAGAATGGAATATTCTTTGATTATGCTCTTGGACCAACAATTTCACTCTCTTTTGGATCAAACAACACTTTTGAATATTCTTCTTCACTAAGATATGAAGACCATGGATGAACAAGATGAATATTCAAGTGTTGACCAAGTTTGACCAACAAGCAAATAAACTCCAAATCTGATTTTTTTGTAGATCTAGGTTCCTTAAACTAAAACAAACTCAACCAACCAAAAACCAGCCACAAAACACGCCAAATCACCAATGTAAATTCTGATCTAGCTCAAAAAAATTTCAAAACTCCATGGCCATGGTGGATCTTAGCTCAAACTCAACCAAACTTCCCTCTAAAAGTAGATCTAGACTCACAAGGCACTAGAGAGCAAGGATCCGGTGCAAGAAACTTCAAAGACAAGTAAAAACGTGTAGATATAGTATTCTAAGTTTGGATCTACAACCACACAAGTCGAGACACCATTTTTTTGTATTTTCGGATTTTGGACTCTTTTTTGTTGAGATTTTCTTAATAAGAAAACTAAAACCAAGATTTAGGGATGTTGGAACAACCCTAAACAAGGCTTTGATACCAAATGATAGCCTAAAGACTATCAAACACATGAAAATGGACAATAAGATGCAAAAATCAGCAAGCACACAAAGAGAAAATAACACACCAAGAAGAAATGTGATGAAGAAGAATGCATAAAATGTAAAGATAGTAGAGTGACCCTTACTTCCACTAGATGATTAACAAAAGGAGATGTATCAAATCTCCAATCACACCTCACAAATAAAAGTTCAAACCACTCTCTTAGGTGACCCAAAGGACTCACACTTCCTCAAGCACACCTTTCTTGCCAAATAACCCAATACAAGTGAAAAAATAATTCCAAATGTATTAAGATCCAAGTTTCGGATTCAAGCTACAAACTAGAGACTAAAAACTATAAGTTAAGAGTAATATTCAATGTCATCAAAAGTCTATTGAAAAGAGTGAAGAAATGGTCTATTTATACTATTACATGCCAAATGACAAAACTACCCTTAATGAGCTAAAGAGAAGAGGCGCTTCTTGGATGTTGGATTATAAAGTGAAATCCCTAACTTTCCCCTTGTAGAATGTAGACCTTTCAAAGCTCATATCCACAAATCAAGACATTTTCTCTCTTGGCTGAATACATGACATTCTCACAAGCCTTCAAGTGTATGAACAAAGCTTGGAATTGTTGAAGTTCCTTAGCTTGACTTCGGGTGAAAGGCCTTGGCTTGGCATTTGTATCAGCCTTATATGTCGACCTCTCTTTATTCTCTCTTTTAATATATAAAGCCGCTTGAAGGATTCCTTCAATAGTTTCAAACTTATGAAGTGTCATGTGCATAGAGATTTCTTTGTTTAGGCCGACCTTGAATCGGATGATGTTGTGGATCACTTGCTCCCCTCTATGATTAAGTTTCAAAATGAGTTGTTGAAACTCATCATAGTAAGACACTACACTCTTGTTACCTTGTTTCAAGTTATACAATTTAGCAAGGAGTTCATGTTGATAGCCTTTGGGTAGGTATCTTTGCCTTATAAGATATCTTAGCCGAAACCAAGGAGGGGGTTTCCCTTCAATCAATACATTGCCAAAACGCTTAACATACTCCTACCATGTAGTATTATAACCCTCAAAGTGAGCAATTGCATAACAACTCTTCTTCTTCTCGGTAAGATCATTCACTTAGATGACTTTTCACATGTGGATTCCCATGCAAGAAACTCTTCGGAATCACTTTCGCCCTTAAAGATTGGAAGCCCCACTTTGATAGTATTAATGCCTACATCCCTATATCTAACACCTTAATGGTTCCCGTGGCCAACTCTACCTTCAAGCCCATGGTTTCCCCTTGGCTCCATCCATCTACCTCTAATCCCATCTTCTATCAAGTAAGGGTCATCATACACTCCTTACCATTCTCGATGATTCTCCCTACCATATCCCTCTTCTTGAATGGGTGTATTTTGGACAAGTGGAACTCGGTATGGTGGGTTTGTATTTGGTGGAGGAGGAGGTCTTTGGTTTGGAGGAGCTTGGAGTGGAGGGTTCGGGATTAGGGTGGCATTTGGGTTCCAAGTCCTTCTTGTTGTACTTGGTGAAGTGGGGAGTGGCTTGATCTATCTTGTTCTTGGCTTTGGAAGTAAAGATTGGTTTGATTTTTCGAAATTAGTGGATATAGAATTTGGTGAAACGTCTCAGGAGTATTAGATGGTGAGGAATTTTAAGGGGTAGAAGGTCGGCTTCTTTGGCTTTCCACTCATTCTAACCTCCCACTCATAGTCGACATCTCACCCTTCATCGATGCCAAGTCCGAGCTTAAATTTTAAACACTCGCATTCACTCTAGCAATGTCACGGGACATGGATTCAAGATGAGCCAATATAGTTTTAATTATATTGTTGTCCATCATCGGTTGAGAGGTTGAAGCCTCGGGTTCCATTGCGATTACACCTAAGGCAAACTTTCAAATTACGGCCCAACAAAACACCCAAATTAGTTTACAACGTCACACACAACAACACCAACAAGGTTCAAATTCTTGAACCCGCCAACAATAATACCACACAAACCTACAAAATAAAACACACGTTAGTTCAAAACAATCTCACCACACTTTTCACACTTGATCACCTCACACTCGATTATTCAAGTATTGTAAACCGACCATCAACCCATGAGAACTTGGGGGTGAGTCTACTCTTTGGTTGGAAGACTCAAAGAATTATTGCACGTACTTGAACCAAGAATGACTACGAGTAGAAAAAAAAGGAAAGAACACAAAAACAACGCTAACACGAAGAACGTACTCAAAAATTAATTCACAACTTAGTAGGTATTTACTAGTTTCCAATTAGTGTAAGAGTCAACAAAGTTAAAACCAATGGAAACAACGAATAGAAACTAAGAATTCCAAAATTTTGAGCCTTGTTGATGATGTTGACAACAACTATTGGTCGTTGGAGATGTTGAAGTTGAAGAAAATTTGTTCCAAGAACTAAGTTGCTCAATTTCCACACCTTGAGGAAGAATTTTCAGCTATGGTGTAGGTTTACAAGGTTTTAGACTCTCTTTTCAAGAGTCAAAAACTTTTCACCTACTTTTCACCTACTTGCACTCTTTTGGTAAGACAAGCTTTTGTAAGTCTTGTCTCCTTTCCCCTTTTGTCTATTCTTGAAAAGTGTCTTTCTCTTTTTTGGAAACTATGTTTTTTGGATGTCTCTTTTTCTTTTACTACTTTAGTGTTGTCTTGAAAATGTTTATAGGACAAACACAAAGCCTCACTCTTCTTTTTATCTTTCAAGATCAAACAACACTTAATGAATACACTTCTTCAACATAACTTTAAGGACAATAAGAACAAAAACAACTCTAGCCGTCCACAACCTTCAACAATAACTTGTCAATTGCTCAAAAACTTGGATTTAGACTCAAGAAGTGCTAGTGAACAAGAAGCTAACACAACAAACTAATAAGACAACCAAAACACACCTAGATATAGACACTATTATCGGCCAAACACAACAACAACAACAAGGACACTTCAACCAAGAGCACCAACACTTAGAACACACTTTTTTTTTTTGACTAAGGAAACCCAAGATTGATCTTGTGGGAACAAGATTAGCCTTTCTCTGATACCAAATGATAACAATCAACCCATAAAAGTGTAAAAATAGTCCACTAAACACCTGAGAACAACAAGAACAACCCGTTTAAGGAACTAGACACAAACAACTACAAGACAACACACAAACTTAAAGATAGATAGATAGGTAACTTGACATAGAGATTACACAAAATATAGGAACTAAAGAGTGTTTCAAACTCAAGAACCCCTAGATATTATGTAATCAACTTCCTTCCTATTCAATTCCATATACACATTTCTAAAATAGACAGTTAAAAAATGTAGCAACTTTATGAACTAAGTGAAACAATTCCATCGTATCTTTTTTTGTGTTCTAGACAGGCTTATGATTCTTTATTTAGTTTAAGGAAGATAACAATAGCAGAAGTTTACAGAAAAACAAAGAACAAAGTTGTGATGAACTGATATAGTTCTTTTATTTTATTCAAATAAATAGCAACTTCCTTCCAATTCTTGTTGCCAACTTGTGGATTTTTTACAATTAAAGATATCTGCTGATGGTTACTTATTCCAAGATTTGAGCTAAGATTCGACGATTGTGGTGCATATGATTAGTGATATCAGTCAAACGTAGCTCCTTGGAGGTTAATGGTTTTTGATAAACACACAAATCCTTTCTAAGGATAACCATATACAACAGATAGCTAATTCTCCTTTACCATTTCATCATAAACTTGTTTTTGTCGTACTGTTATTTTTGTTCCCAGAACTTTCTGGTTTCTGGGGATTTTACTTTGATAATGGTATATGTTGAATAAGTTGGCAAATTTAGTCATAATCTGCTCCGCTGATGAACTGGCAGATTTGATTATGATCTGCTCCACAGTTGAGTTGGAAGATATGATTGCAATTTTCTGATGTAAATATGGATATCATATGGAAAATAAATTAGAGGAAATCCTTTGATTCATGTATCTCCTAGGAACTAGGGATTGATTAGATTATTTGATCTTCTTATTCACCTATAAATATTGTAGAACTCCGATATACTTTTGTAGTTTCTAAACTTACATGGTATTCATGCAAGACCTTTTCCCTAACATATGGTCAAAACAACTTTTCACGGAGGACATCTTTCTAGAATGTCAAAAGAAGACAAAATGTCTTCTCTAGAAGTTTTGATAGAAAATCTGATGACTCAAGGAGGCATTGCTTCTCACATGCCCTTCCAGTTAACATCTCATCGATTAAATGAGAAGAACCATCTAGAATGGGCATAATCCATAAAGCTTACAATCGATGGCCGTGGAAAGTTGAGACATTTGACCGGAGAGATGAAAAATTTGGAAGTTGGAGACCCAAAGATGAACACCTAGATATCAGAGAATTCACTCATGATTGCTTGATTAATAAATTTCATGGAGCCAATAACAGGTAAGCCTTATCTTTTTTTACCCACTGCTAAGGATGTGTGGAAGCCATTAGAGAGACATATTTTGATATAGAAAATACCTCCCAAATTTTTGAGTTAAAAATAAAACTATGGCAAGCTAAGCAGGGTGAGAAAAAAGTCATTGCTTATTATAATGAAATAGTGTCTTTGTGGTAAGAATTAGACCAGTGATGAATGATAGTGTCCTACGGATAGTGTTAGAGCAAATAAAAGGGAAGAAAATAAGAGATTTTACCTTTTTTTTAGCAGGATTAAATCAGGAGTTTGATGAGGTCAGGTCACAAATCCTAGTAAAAATTCTCAACCCTTATTTCATGCAATCTTTTCTGAAGTTAGAAGAGAGAAAACTAGGAGAAAGGTTATGTTAAAACATGATTTAAGCGTTGAACTAAAACCTGCTTATAAACTCTTCATCTTTGTAATAGTGAAAAATGAAGATGACAAAAAGAAATGGCCATGGTGCGATCATTGCTAGAAACACCGGCTTACTCGTGAAACATGTTGGAAGATTCATGGGAAACCATCAAATTAAAAAAAAAAGGGAGTTGATAATCGTGGCTTTCAACATCAACATGATCAGGACCTCGAAATAACTTAGTTTGATCAGGGGCAACAACCTTTTCCAAAAACGTCTTTATTTACAAAGGAACAAATAGAAATTCTACACAAACTCCTATATCACGACTCGAACCGAGGCCCTGGCCGCGATGGGCATCCCGAACTACGAGGGTCCGAGAGACCCCTTAGCATACTATCATAAGTATAATCTATGCATAAATCGAAGTACAGAAGATAAACTGAAGCATTAACAATCCCATAATCAAAGTTTCATAAACTCAAGACATCACTCCATATGTAAACACAAATCCATTCTAGACCAGTCTACGAAGCCTTTACTAAATTGAAAAACACTAGTCTGACTAAACCGGGACAAATCCCCTGGCCGAACCATAAAACTGACTGAAATTACATATAGATAGAATGTCTTTCGCTATAAGGGAGGCTCACCAAATTCTGGATGTCTTGGAATAATCTGCTATGGAGATGGACCCCCAAAACTGAGCCTCTGAACCTATAGAGTACTCGAAAGTAGTGGTATGTAGAACAATCCAAAAATAACACATACTTTATGTAAAATAAATGAGCGCATTATGAAAATAATTTATCATAATATACATAGAAACATATGAGAATAATCATTGAGCATCAAAACATTCTTGTAAGTCATGACTCAACTCGTTGTTTTACTTCTGAGCTAGATGGTACATCCTACAAGTCTAGTATCCATGGGCTATATGGGTCCGCCATTAACTCGTCGGCTAAGCCCCTAACCCAAGTTTGCTACAAGGGTGGGAGTTCTGATCTCTTCTATGCCTAAAGGCCGTCGCCAATGTACAATACCCTATTTCAGGGCAAAATAAAACTTGTGTCAGCAAAATACAATTTTGACAATGAGTTATCTGAACTCGTGCCATCTTCGGATAACCATATAACTCTCTTTAAAACCAATTTTGGCATTTTATAACATGCATCTTTCTCAAAACATGGTCTAAATTCTGAAAAGTCTGTAGTCTAGTCTGGTCTGAGTCTGTTATGGCATTTTTCTGATTTGGTATCGTCATACCATGACTTGCAAGTCATATAAGCCATATCATATCTTATCATAATTTTTTCAATCTAAAAGCATTTTATTGGACCACAAAAATATTTAATCAATATAACAGAGTTCTTATTTCAAAAGCATATGAAACTTATGCAAACACTCTCTTTTCAAGACTTTAATACATGGTGATCAATTCTTTCATAAATTACATGTAGTTTTTTCATTGGGAAACCACAACATTTTGAATAGAAATCACCTCTTTGAAAAACACGTGAAACAACCATCCATAATAAATAAAGAGGAATTTAAACTCAAAAATAATCCTCATTCGTAAAACAATCTCATCGTTAGTTATACGTAAATCTCATGATTAAGAAGGGACTTATAAGTCATGCTCTCAAAACCCAATTCCCAATTCATAACATGCTAAGACTATAAATTTCATCATGGGGAAGGAAATTTTACAGTCACATTCATAAATCACTTTTCGAACTCAAATCACGTATGCACAAGATTACGAATCAAGCTTATGAAAAATCCCCATAATAATTACGTACTTTCATCAAACGGGTTTATGATGCATGCTTTTTAAACGATTTCCAAAACCCATTACATATACATACATATATATATCTTTAAAACTTTTTTAAAAATGTAAAATTTATGCCTATAACATTTAGGATAGTCCCACATACCTTGAATTGACGAAAACGTAGAGTAATTTGACCTTTGGGGCTTAAAATCCTCAACCCTAGGTAGTTTCTCCTCTTTTACTTAAGGGAAGATGATGTGGGGATTTGAGAAGTGAAATAACGTGTGTTAAGACCTAAATTTTGTCTGTATATGATTAGGAACGGTTATAGGATGATAAAAGACCTTAACACCCTTAAAATAGAATAAATCAAAGCACTTTTTGACGCTTGGGAATGGCCTTGCGGCGCACTGCCAAAGCCAACCTGAGGCAATGTGCTTAGCGATTGCAACACGACGCGAGGACAACGTGGACCCTGGATAGGGTCTCGCTTAAACACTCATAACTTTTGGCTCCGAACTCGGATTGACGAATGGTTAGTTGCCTTAGAAATAAGATTCAAAGATATTTAATTTGATATATTATGGGCCACATAACTCCTCATATTATAGGATTAATGATCTCTGGAAGTTGACTCAAGAAAAATCATTGACTAAAACTCAATTGGTAAGAAAGTGTTCAACTTAACTTTGAGCTAGGAGACTTTTATGACATATACTCATCTCAGAAGATGTTATAACACTAAAGCATTATTATTTACACTTATTTCAAACTAGAAACCATTGGATTTGGGTCAATATACATCAAAAAGGTGGTTCAACTTTAGCCCAAAAAAGCAGGGAGTTACATTATCTCCCCTTTGTAATCATTCATCCTCGAATGACGGGTAGGAACTTATTGAAGCTGTAAAAGTATGGAATAAATAATGTAACCTCGCATTGGATATTTTTTCTCAACAAAATATGCAAAGGTATCAAAAGAGCTTCGTGATAACCCCTAGTGAATCGTGTAATCACAAAGCGTGAGATAATAAGAATTGACATAGAGATGACCTTGCATATGAGTTCTAGAGATCATGATATCGTAACATAAGGCATAAGTTTATTTGGTGATCATAGGTCTTGATTTACATTGACACTCGACATGAAATAAGGTTTTGCAGGAGATAGGAATAGAAGCATTCTCTACCTTACAATATACAACGAATAGACCTTAAACTTAGAGACACTACTCGTCTATACCCCAAACAATAAATAACATACTTCATCATTTCTAAGTTACAATTTTCCCATAACACACCTAACCATAAGAGTTTGAGTCCCACCGTATAGTACTTCCATGTTGAAGTCTAACCCAGAGTTAAAAGGTACTAACTTAAGCTGCGGGACCCTGTACTCTACATTCTATTAAGAATATCACTTCACCTTATCACTATAATCCAAAAACCTCAGGTCTTATTTCAAGGAGTACTAACCACATAGCACATTGGTTTGTGTTTTCATCAATCATAACATCATGTTTATTTTTACTACATCAACATTATGGATCTCCCCACTAAAAACCAACAACTTTACTCACTATCACAAAGATTTTCATCATATATACACTTTCTAATTATTTTGCATAACTTTAGCTCATCTCCCTCCTCTGTCTTTATCTATTCCCTTAGCTCAAGGTAGTCACACAAAAATTTAAAATAATACGAAATATCCACTCTCTTATCCAAAGAATTACTATGCTTCCATAACCACTAACATACTAACATAAGGAGGTTCATTGAGGGACTAGAGCATAAGCACCAAGAATGGGAGTAACGCTGTTCAATTAGGACTTATATTAGTTGATCTACTCAAGATGGGGCATGAGATGCCATATATGATGCAATAGGCACAAATTGCTTCATATATCAAAGTCTAGATCATAAGTAAAGAGTTGTTTAGATGTAAACATACATAACATGAGTTCTTAGGACTGTGCACAGTGAGAAATATATGAGCATATATCATGGAATATATAGAATAAAGGTAGAATTCATGTAGTCAACGACTGAGACAAGGATTTCCACTTAAAGCGATTGCTCCTTATTTAAATAACTGAAATTGGACATGAGTTTGCATAAAATTTATCACTCTGGCTAATCCTGATATAAAATAAATTGGTAATATATAGAAAGCATAGTTCCTTAGAACTAAGCATGATATGAGACATGGATTTATGGGTCATGAGCATCATAACATGGAACTTGAATACTTGGAATATTAGATTATTAAGGGACATTATTGCTTCTAGTTTGGAAGTTGGAACATGGACATAAGTGCACAGAGAACTCGAACCTTAGGCATGGGCGTGATTTGAATACATAAGACATTGGTATATTTCCTCTTAGATTGAAGTAGGAGGAGTTTGCTTGAATGGGAATATATTTGTCATGACTCTTCCCTGAAACTTACCACCATGAGAAAATTCAAGACCTACTTTAGTCCATCATCTCCCTTTTTGATCAAAGTCACAATTCTAGACTTGCGGCCATAACCTCACATCAAATCTATAGCCATAACTCTCAACACAAAAAAGGGTATAACCATACACATAAATGCTAAACTCCTCCTGATAAACTATACTTTGAAGGCATTGCTTTTCGAGGATGCTACTCTTAAATTTTGCTAGCCTTAATAGCCATCACCCTACAACTCACACTCTTATCAGCATACACATCCACACTCTTTATTACATAACAATCCATTCTCTACTACTTAACATACTCGCATTAAACCTCTAATCACATACCCTTACAACTTGACAAAGTTTTTAAAACTAGACCAACATTTCACATCATCTATCTATATGTCTCCCAATTCAGCTCTAAAGAAGACCATATAGTTTCTCTCTAGGATTCTCCGTACTAAAAAATTTAAGAGCATGAACTAGGTAAACATAGAACTTATACACATAAAACCTTATCTAACCACATACTACATAGGGTTTGACTTATTTTTATATATCTAACACTCTTATTCACTTAATGAATCATCCACAATTCATCATTTTAATACCAGTCCTCAGGTATATACATACCACAATTATCCACTCCTTTTTCCACGAGTTTCCAACCTAGGCTATTTCACACATCACATCAAGCCTACTAATTCATTCCCACAAAGCACACATCATAAATCTTAAGATACTATTCTTACCACCACTATCCATATCTAAGTTCTAGCTTATTGTCTAGCACCAATCATGTACCACTGATGAGGCATGCCACATATTATACTAGTCCATCAAATGGAGAAATTAACCTAAATTCCTCATTTCACCTAACTACGGCCTACATGTTTATTCTCTCCACAACATTACTACTATACCTTAGAATCTATGACATACCTTCTCACATGCAGTACTAGTTTACAACTACTAGAGAAAAGACAATCAAGGGGTGTAAAGTCATATAACAAGGATAGTCAATCTTAATCGTATAATATAATCCATTACGATCTTATTAATATATTCTACTTTCTCACGTTATATATACTTATCTATGCATACATCCCAACTACCTTCAAGACCCTTCTCTACATATAACTTATTGGCTAATCTCCCCTTTCATTCATAGCCTATAAATGATTTCTACAACCACCATAACTATCCATTTTGAGCTCTTTCCCTATTTAAATAATAATAATTATAGCTAATCACTCCCTCCACGGGTTACGACACGGTCTGCTAACCTTTCTATAATATTGGCCAATCACCGTAAAAGGGCATACCAACCTCTACTTAAAGGCCTCACAACGACATCTACCTTCTTCACTCAAGAGTTACCCTCACTTCTAAATTCTAAACTTATTACTTTATAGCACTAACTTTGGAACCATCTTACTGCTCATAGGTTGTGATACCTTATCACATACTACTACTCGGGTGGAAGTACTATTCTAATATTCTGACATATCATTACTCTTAAGCATGACATTTGTAGTAAGGATTTTGAAAGGGACTGAATACACCTCATACCTCAAGCTCAAATGCATGATTGGTATAGATAGGGGTATAAGCTTAAATTAACACACTTTGAAGCACTAGCGGACTCCTCGCCAGTCTTTGTATAATTTCATAACTTTTTATGACTCAATTAGAAAGGACCACATCACTTAGACTCTAAGCATTTGCACTTGAATTGCCTCAATAATGAGACATAGCTAATAAATTCAGAGTAAATAAGGAATTTGGATAACTTCCATATGGACAACACAATGGCACAATCTAGAGTATGAAAGAATGGGAAATATCTCCTAAATGCCTTATAGCTTCCTCCTTATAAGTGTGGTGTGCTACACACCCATAAGAAGGGCTATACTCGACACAGATTTGTAGACATACTAGGACCAGAAACCATGCTATGATACCAATGGTATGATGACCCAAATCGAGGCCCTAGCCGTGATGGGCATCCCAAACCACGAAGGCCCGAAAGAATCTTAGCATACTATCATAAGCATAATCCATAAATAAATCAAAGTGCAAAAGATAAACTGAAGCACACCAATCCCATAATAAAAGTTTAGTAAAATTAGGACATCACTCCATAAGTAAACCCAAATACATTCTACACCAGTTACGAAGCCTCTACTGAATTGAAAAAACACTAGTCTGACTAAATCAGGACAAAGCCTTAGGCCGAACCATAAAAATGACTGATATTACATATAGATAGAATACCTCTCGGTGTAAGGAAGGCTTACCAAATTCTGGATGTCTGGGAATAATCTACTACGGAGCTGGACCCCTAGGACTAAGCCTCCAAACCTATAGATAAGGGATCAATACTCGAAAGTACTGGTATGTAGAACAATCCAAAAATAACACATACTTCATATAAAATAACTGAGAGCATTATGAACACAATTTATCATAATATACATAGAGACACATGGGCATAATCATTGAGCTTCAAAGCATTCTTGTAAGTCATGACTCAATTCTTTGTTTTACTTTTGAGCTAGATGGTACACCCTTTAAGTCTAATACCACGAGCTATATAGATTTTTCATTAACTCTTCAGCTAAGCCCCCAACCCACGTTTGTCAATAGGGATAGAGTTCTGATCTCTACTACGCCAAAAGGTCATTACCAGTGTATAATCCCCTGCTTCAGGGCAAAATAAAATCCATATTGGCAAAACACAATTTTGAGCAATCAATTATCTGAACTTGTGTTATCTTCGAGTAACCATCTAACTCTCTTTAATCTCAATTTTAGCATTTTAAAACATGCATCATTCTTTAAACATGCTCTGAAGTCTGAAAAGTCTGTAGTCTAGTCTGGTTTGAGTCTGTTGTGGCATTTGTCTGATTTGGTATCATCATACCTAGACTTACAGGTCATATAATCCATATCATATCTTAGTCTTTTCAATCAAAAAGTATGTTATTGGACCACCAAAATATTTAATCAATTTAAGAGAGTTCATATTTCAAAAGCATATGAACTTTATGCAAACATACTCTCTTTTCAAAACTTTAATATATGATGGTCTATTCTTTCGTAAATTACATCCAGTTTCTTTATTAGGAAACCATAGTACTTCTAATAGAAATCAACTCTTTGAAAAACATGTGAAACAACCATCCATAATAAGTAAAGAGGCATTTAAACTTAAGAATCATCCTCATTCATTAAGCAACCCCATCATTAGTTATACGTAAATCTCATGATCAAAAGGGGCTTATAATTCATGCTCTCAAAACCCAATTTCTAATTCATAACATTCTAAGACCATAAATTTCATTGGAAAGAGAATTACGTAGTCATGTTCATAAATCACTTTTCAAACTCAAATCACGTATTCACAAGATTATGAATTAATCTTATGGAAAACCCCATGATAATTACGTGCGTTCATTAAAATGGGTTTATGATGCATGGTCTTTAAATAATTTCCAAAACCAATTACATATACATACATATATAGCTTTAAAATGTAAAATTTATTCCCATGAGATTTAGGATAGTCCCACATACCTTAAATCAACGAAAACGTATAGTAATTTGACCCTTGGGGCTTGAAATCCCCAACCCTAGGTAGTTTCTCCATTTTTTCTTAAGAAAAGATGATGTAGGGATTTGAGAAGTGAAATAACGTGTGTTAAGACCTAAATTTTATCTATATATGATTAGGAGCGGTTATAGGATGATAAAATACCTTAACACCCTTAAAATAGAATTAAATGGAGCACTTTTTTATGCTTGGAAATGGCCTTGCGCCACATAGCCAAAGCCAACCTTAGGTTTGCACAACCAAAGACAACCTAAGGTAGTGTGCTTTGGCGATTGCTCCATGATGTAGGGCCAATGCGGACCCTGGATAGGGTCCCACTCATAACTTTTGACTCCAAACTCGGATTGACGAATGGTCAGTTGCCTTAGAAATAAGATTCAAAGATATTTAATTTGATATATTATGGGCCACATAACTCCTCATATTATAGGATTAATGATCTCTGGAAGTTGACTCAAGAAAAATCATTAACTAAAACTCAATCAGTAAGAGAATGCTCAACTTAACTTTGAGCTAGGAGATTTTTATGACGTATAATCATCTACAAAGATGTTCTCACACTAAAGAATTATTATTCACACTTATTTCAAACTAGAAACCATTGGATTTGGGTCTATATACATCGGAAAGATGGTTCCACTTCAGCCCCAAAAAGGGGATGTTATATCCTGCAACCTCCACAATTTGGTCTAAATGCACCAAATTCTTCTACTCCTTCTTGTTCTTTTGCTAAAATAGGAAAGGTATTAGGGAGAACAATTGTCAATGCTAGATAATTTAATGGTCTTTATTTTCTTGTCGACAGGAACAACTCTCTACAATAGAATCCTATTTGTTTGAACTCTACTTCTATTTTGAATAAAGTCATGCTTTGGCACTATAGGCTTGGACATCCAAGTTTTATTCTTTAAGATATTTTTCACCTCGGTTATTTAGAAATAAAAATCCATCCTTTTTTCAATGTGAATTTTGTGAAATGGTTAACCATCACCGATCTTTTTTTCCCTCTCAAAAGTATCAAGCTTCAAAGTTTTTTATGACGATTCATAGTGATGTTTGGGGATCGTCTAAAATTTTGAAAATGACTGAAAAATGATGGTTTGTAACTTTTATTGACGACCATACTTGACTGAGTTGGTCTTTTTTATTGAAGGACAAATCTGAGGTTACAAATGTGTTTGAGACTTTCTATGTTATGGTGGAAATGTAGTTTAGTGAGAAAATCAAGATTTTTTGAAGTGACAATGGTCATGAATTCTTTAACAAATAACTAGGAAGATTTTTTAGAAAAACAGGGGCAGTACACTAAACTCTTGTCCAGCTACACCTCAATAAAATGGCATCACAGAAAGAAAGAACAAGCACCTTTTAGAGGTAACAGGGGCCTTAATATTTACTAGTAAAGTTTTAAAATACCCTTGGGGAGAGGCTCTCTTGACTTCTTCATACTTTATTAATAGGATGTCATCTCATCCTCTCAAATTTAAAACACCTTTTAACATTTTCAAAGAGAGTTTTCCTAATTTTAGATTAACTGCAGATTTGCCACTGAAAGTTTTTGGGTGTACAATATTTGTTCATATTTATAATCGTAGTAAACTTGAACCATAGGCTAAGTAGTGTGTTTTTGTCAAGTCAAAAGGGATATAAGTGTTATGATCCATATTTTGGTCCAAACTAGAATCTTCCACACAATAAGGGGAGGATAATTGTCACAAAAAGATCTAACTTTCTTTGAGTCTTAACTCTATTTTACTACTCATTTTTAAGAGAAATATCACGTAGGTGAAGATTCACCTTTTTGGGATATTAAGGAAAATGGACATCAGACAATTGAGGAGCTAGATAATACAACAAATACTGATGTGAGGGATATAAGGGAAGATATGAATAAGTGTGATCCAAATGATGAAAATGATACCGATACAATAGATGATAGGGACCTAAATGACTTCAATGATAAAAACTCGAACATTGAACCTGTAGAGCCTTCAAATGACAAAAATAAAAATGGAAACATAGAACAAACCATGTAAATACAGGTTTACTCTAGAAGAAACCTAACTCAAGATAAAATGACTGAAGATTCTCAAAACTACCAAAAGTCAATTCCACAAGATCTTACTAGAATTCAAGGTAATCTTCCAACTAATTCTATTTCTAATTCTTTCTATGATATGGACCTACCTTTTGCAAAACACAAAGGTGTTATAAATGCTCCTAAATATCCTACTTTTATGTTTGTGTTTAGTAAGAAGTTGTCACCTAGTTATTCATACTTTTCTTCACTACTTTCTAGTGTGAATATTCCAAAAATTATGCAGGATTCTCTAAGAGTTCTCGAGTTAAAGAAGGCTATATTTGGAGGAGTTGCGAGCTCTTGACAAAAATGAGACATGGGAATTGGCGGATCTATCCAAGGGGAAGAAACCAATGGGATGCAAATAGGTGTTCACTGCCAAATTCAAATTAGATGGATCCATGGAGAGGCATAATGCCTACATAGTAGCTAAGGGATTCACCCAGACATACGAAATTGACTATCTTGATATGTTTGATCTAGAAGCTACACTAAACTCAATTAGAGTTTTGTTTATAATCGCGGTAAACCTTGACTGACCGCTCCAATAGTTGGGTGTGAAGAATGCTTTTTTGAATGAGAAACTAGAGAAAGAAGTCTATATGGATTACCTACCAGTTTTTGAAGATAAATACAAGTAAAAAATATGTAGACTTAAAAGATCTCTTTATGGTCTAAAATAGTATCCAAGGGCATAGTTAGAAAGATTTACTCAATTAGTGAAAAAGCAAGGGTATGTGCAAGGACAAGTAGATCACACAATGTTTGCTCGACATTCACTATAAGGAAAGATTACAATTCTTATAGTGTATGTCGATGATATCATCCTCACCGGTGATGATACGGTTGAATTGAAAATTTAAAGGAGTGTCTTGCCTCAGAATAAAGGACTTAGGAGAGCTGAAGTATTTTCTCGGCATGGAGGTTGAACAATTAAAGAAAGGAATTATAGTTTCACAAAGAAAGTATGTTCTTAATCTATTAAGATAAACAAGGAAGAGTGGTTGTAGACCAGCTGACCCGAATCTAAAGTTTACAAAGAAAGAAAAATTGATTGATAGGGGCCAATATAGAGGTTGGTAGGCAAGTTAATTTACTTGTCACATATTAGACCTAATATTTCCTTTGATATAAGCCTAGTTAGTAAGTACATGCATTCTCCACGCGACGAACACCAAGAAGTGGTGTACTGAATCCTAAGGTATCTAAAGAGTTCTCTTGGGAAAGGTTGTCTTAAAAAAGAATGAGCAAAGAAATGTTGAGGCTTATACGGATGTGGACCGGGTTGGTTCATCTATTGATAGAAGATCTACACCTGGATATTGTACATTTGTTTGGAGAAATTTAGTAACATGGAGAAGTAAGAAGCAAAACGTGGTGGCTTGGAGTAGTACTGAGGTTCAGTATCAATTTGTGGCACATGGAATTTGTGAAAGGTTGTGGCTCAAGAGACTTTTGGAAAATTAAAAAGATCTATGAGTTTGCCAATGAAGTTGTATTGTGACAATAAGGCTTCCATAAGCATTGCTCATTATCCAGTTCAACATGAAAGAACAAAATATGTTGAAGTGGACAAGCACTTAATTAAAGAGAAGATTGAAAATGGAGGTGTGTGCATCCTTTTTGTTTCAACAACTGAACAAGTTGCAGATATTTTCACAAAAGATTTTTTTAAAACTACTTTTGAGTCCTTCGTGAGAAAGTTAGGTATGTACAATATTTACATGCCAACTTGAGGGGGAGTGTCAAATGACTTGACAGATTTAGTCATAATCTGCTTCACCGATGAGCTGGCGGATTTGATTATAATCTTCTCCATATATGAGTTGGCAAATATGATTGCAATCTGCTGCTGTAAATATGGATATCATATATTGTTATGAGATTAGAGTAAATCCCTTGATTCATGCATCTCCTAGGAATTAGATATTTATTAGATTATTTAATATTCTTGTTCACCTATAAATATTGGAGAACTCTCTGAATAAAGACATACTTTTGCACTATCTAAACTTACAATATATTTAGTTCAAGGGTTTGTTTTCTTGCTGATATCTACTGGAAACTTCGATTAATAGAAAGGAATTATTGAGTGTGCTTCCTTACCTTCTTCTTACCATCTCAATGAAACAAACTTATCGTTCCAATTCTTCAGGAGTTAGTGAAAGAACTTGGATCAATGGCCTAATCTGGTTTGCATTCCAAATGTTCTTTCTTTCTATTTAGTACAATATTTCTTTTTCCAGGCTTTCCTAGAAATTCTAAGCGATCAAACGCTCAAGATGAGCCACTCATGAACCTTCATCTTTCACTAATCTTTCAGATATTATTGCTCGCCTAGCTTTACAATTATCTATTGCACTTGTAATCGCAAGGGATGCAATGTCCTGGATCATTGGAGCTATATAATATATTAAGAACAAAGACGGATTGCTCCAAAATCATTTGGTATTAAGCATCAGGGCCTAAATCAAAAGGCCTTGCATATATAACCTTGGAATCTAATTCTACTGCCATATCAGTTTCTGTTACAACAAGTATCACTTCTAATTTCACCTTAGTTCTCTCTATGCGATAGGATTTTGAATTTTTTGACGGATGACTGTGAGGTGTACTTATATTCAGAAAAAACTTTTGTACTTAGTATCCTTGATTGAATTTTGTAGGTGCTGCATAGAAGGAGTAAAATGAAACAACGATTTGTCGGGTTCTAAAATTACAAAGCTGTATAAGAAAGGTATGGTGTTAATATAAGGTAGCAAGAAATCAACAACGAAAGACCCTCTAATATTTAGATCTCCAATCATCTATATCATACTGCAAAAAAAGTTGATCAATCAAAACAAACTTCGCAATCAATACTAGTGTTTCTGCTAGCTGCACAATAGACTTCATCTTGGCTACAACCATTTGCTTAAAAAGAACTCCGTCCACCCTGCCTGCACTTTTGATGTTACTGTCTAAGTAATTGTCAAATTCCTGCCTGTGCGTTTTCTGCTGTAGATTAAGTAATTGTAAAATTCAAACACCCTCGTTAGTTTGAGATCAACATACATAAATTAAGAGAAAGCAAGTAGATAATTGAAAAAATAAAATAAGGAAGAAGAAAAATTAAAAGGATACCATGTCATTGTTACAAGCATGTGCTCGACTCACAGCTACTTGAGATTTTCCCACTATTCTATATTGAAGATATTGTTAGCACATTAGATGTACGTAGAAACACAAAAATAGAACATAGGTGCTTGTTTCTACATACTCCGATAGTGAAGTCAGTCCGGTCACATCTTTCAATATCTGTGACTTCTTCTTTAATTTTCACAGCTTAAAGCCTCCAGAGATTTATCATTGCAGTTAATCAATTTTATATGTTTCAGTGTTGGAATATCTACAAAGCTAAGGAGGGTCTCCTCGACCTTGTAACACTCTTTTATAACTAGTGTTTCAAGCTGGGGAAATGATTCCTCTAAGGCATCCCACTTTGAGATTCTTAACCCCACCAGGATTAAGTACTTGAGTTTATGGAACATGATATCTCTAAGGCATCGCTCTTTGGATCAAGAAAAATATGGACTCCTTAACTGAAGATACTGAAGACATGATAGTTCCCTGATAATGGAAATGAAGCTTTCTATTTTAGTCCTTTCTAGTACCAACTTCATTAAATTTTAAGGCAAGTGTAACTCAAATACAATTTGTGGCCACTCAAAGGAAAGGCAAAATATTTGAAGTTGTGTAAGACTCTCCAATTTGGGACAAAACTCAACTGAATCTCCATTAGCTTTAATAATGATGTCAGATTCTTAAATATTAGGACAACTCTATGATAACACATCCACGCTATCAGATTGATCAAATTCGAAATTATACCTTTCTTGATACCCTCAAGTTTTCCAATTTGGAGGACTCTTCAACGATCTCTGCTTGTTGTTTTCCAATCAAACACCAGCACTATTAATCTTAACATGCCTTAATTTTTCAAATTTCAAAAAATTTTTAGTAACATCGAAGGATTGATGAAAAATTTCACAATTAGAGTTTCAATATGGGGTAGATATGGTTCTGTATGAAAATCAAATTCAATATGGGGCAGATATGGTTTTGCATGAAAATCAAATTCAAGATGGGGCAGATATGGTTCTGCCTGAAAATCAAATTTATGTGTGCTAACTGCGAGGTATTTCAGTTGAATTAGTGGTTTCAATGTAGATAAAAAAGAATAATTCACATTAAGGGAACTCAACTCGAAAGACCTTAAGAAGTCTCAATAGATTCCATTCAGATATTCTTCATTGATTGGTTGTATTAGTGACCTCAAGTGTTTGTGGAGAGGCTTTAGTACTTTGGAGTCTAGAGATGCACACTTGGAAAGATCATCAGTGAAGTTGAAGCTCACTCGAATTTTGTTCCAATCCAAAGGTTAAAATCGGCCCTTCACTGCCAGCATAAATTTTTCTTCTTTACGATTCTCTAAGCAAAAATGAAGCACTACATCATGAACCTAGCAGTCTTTAACTTTACCCATTATATCTTGTCCTTGAAACCATTACCACATTCCTTCTAATGAGATCCATCAGGTATTCTTTAGCTGCCTTAATGTTCTGCACGAAACCTTTCGCTATCCATAAGCTTATCTGTTAAGACACTGGAATTCTTGCATCCTCCGGAAACATCCCCATATAAACAAGGCATAATCTTAACTAATTAGTTAATTTATCATAACTTAACTTCATCGTTGCTAGACCATATCGTTTAGATTCACCGAGATAGGAAAATAGAGACTTTTTAACCTCATGCCATGTTATGTCCTTCGAGTTTTGATGATCCGCAAACTATTCCATAGAGGAACTGATCGACAACTTAGTCAGTTTATATGGGACCTGGTCCCATATGAAGTTATTCTCTGAAGATGACTCGTTGACTACTACTAGAAGGTGTACTTTCCTACAGGAAGTTGGTAGCGCGACAGTAGATTTGCTGAACCTCAACCAATGGAAGGAGTTCTAGGTTTTATTGTCTCATATAAAAGGATCATCTATATACAACAAAACTTAGTTTTTTGTAATAGCAAAATTTTCTCTCATTAGAAAAAGCCACCTCTTAAACACAGCTCATACATCATAAAGGGACCTGATCAAGTGCTCATTTTTAGTCTTGTTTTGTCTTGAGTCTTTGTGTTCTTGCTCTTATATTGTAAATATACTCCCGGTTATAAAGGAAAGTAGATGTTGAGCTTTTCCAAGTATTAGCTCAAGTAGAAGCAGTTAGGGTTAATTGTTTGAGTCATTTGTAAGTTGGTCAAGTGAGTGTTACCATCGTGGGCGGTGTTGAGTCCTTGGTGAAGTTACCTAGGATCAGTGGTTAGAGTTAGTCAATTGAAAGTGTGGTAGAGTTACGATACTTATT
The DNA here is from genome assembly GCF_002878395.1 of Capsicum annuum. Lineage (NCBI taxonomy): Eukaryota > Viridiplantae > Streptophyta > Magnoliopsida > Solanales > Solanaceae > Capsicum > Capsicum annuum. The sequence continues at coordinate 178,143,818 of NC_061120.1, read as the reverse complement.
TTTTAATAGAGTTAATATAAGAGTTGGTGATTGTTGGAGTTTGTAATCATGTGGTTGCTCGAATACCAGTAAAACTTTGGAATATTGATGGCAAGTCGTGTCTTTTACTATTCTCGAGCAAGAAAGTTTCCACATAAACTTGAGTGTTCTTTACATTACTGCATTGTTGTTTGTTCTATATTTGTTACATTATATCTATTGTCTTATGGACCAAGTCCTATTATATTTGGTGGACTCATACATCTCATCAATTAGTATTAGAGCTCTCTCTAAAAAGGCAATACCTAGAGAGGAACCAACTCAGAAATAACAACTCCACCAAACTTGGAAGAAGGACAGTCTACCACTAGACCACCAAGATTCAATGTTCAATAGGACGGATAGTGGAAAACAAGAATGTATGACTTCATAATGGTAGAAGATAGTGAGTTAATGGATGTTATCCTGGATGGTCCATATGTTCCTATGAGAGAAGTTAAGGAAGGGAAGTTTACTAGATTAGTTCCCAAGACTCGAAGGAAATATGATAATGATGATTGAGAATAGATTGAAAAGAATTATAAGACAAAGAAACTGCTTGTATGTGGCTTAAGACCTAATGAGTATAGCAGAATCTCTACATGTGAGTCAGCCAAAGAGATCTGGGACTATTTGAGAACAACACACGAAGGTACAAGCCAAGTAAATGAGTAGAAGGTTGACATTCTTATTAAACAGTATGAAAACTTTACCATGAAGGAAGGAGAGACTATCCAGGAAATGCATACAAAATTTACATCATCACTAATGAGTTGCACAGTCTAGGTAAGGACATCAGACCTACTAAACAAGAAAGAAAAGTAATTAGTATTGTTCCCAAGTCATGAGAAAGTAAAGTAAATGCTATCACTAAAACAAGGGACATGAAAATCCTCACAATAGATGAGCTCATAGGAAATCTAAAAATCTATGAAATGAATAAGCAACAAGAGCAAAGTGAGAAAGAACCCACGAAAAAGAAGACTTTGGCTCTCAAAGCTGCCAAAGGTGAAATCAGTGAAGAGGATGAAGACATGACATACATAACCAAGAGATTTCTTAAAGTTAGGAGAAAAAATAGAGGTTTCCAAAGAAGAGGGAACTCAAGCAGATCAGCTACAGGAAATGACCTATGTCATAAGTGTGAAAATCTTGGTCACTTTATCAAGAATTTCCTAATACACAATGTAGAGCACAAAGAAGATGGTAGAGTTAGACCAATAAAGGAAAACAGAAGGACCAGGTCCCTAACAAAGTCAGAAGAAGAGTAGTTGCAGATTTTATTGTGAAATAAGCCTTTGCAGCCTGGGAGACTCTTCTAGTAATTCTGATTATTCTTAACTCCCTGAGGATATTTCAATGATGGTTATTGAAGATTCATATGATGCCTTTGGTTCACTCTTTACATTTATGTCAAAGTCTAATGATTAAGATGATGAAGACGTAACTCTTTTAGATATCAAATAAAATCTCAATAATTACTCTTTAAAAAGGCTCGAGGGTTTAGCCAGTGTTTTGATAGATTCATTATTTGAGCTTACTAATAAGAAGGATCTCTAGAGTGAAACTCTTGAGGTGTCTGAAAATAAAAAATTATCTCTAACTGCCAAAGTGTCTGAGTTGGGTGAAAAATTAAGTTTTTAATCAAAGAAAATAATGATCTTAAAGAAAATATTTTGGGAGTTTCTATAGATCAATCTAAGGGAAAGGGGAAGCTAGTAGTATTTAGTTAGAACTTCAAGAGAGGTTAAAAAATTCTAAAAATCTTCTTCCAACCTCTTTAGATAGAAACTCTCAACTAGAGAGGGGCCTGGTTCGAGTTAAAAAAATATTCAAAAATCTCTCAAATGGACTACTTCCTCTAAATTTTTGTCCAGACTAACAAATCAAAAGTCCAATGATGTCCAAGGTCTAGGAAGGAGAAGTATCATCCCTCTTTATAATACACAAAGTATGTATGTATTTGTGTCTGACAACTTGTTGTGAGCCCATTGTAGTAGAAATGGGCATCTCAAAAGGGACTGTGAGTCCAGGAAGAGAGCTGAGAAAAGATTTTAAATCTACAATCATGAGAAGAACAAGTTCAACAGGAAACCTAGTTCAAAAAATAGGAGACCAGGTCCTCATGTTGATTTTAGTCTTTTAAGACTGCCCAACTGGACCAAGAAATCTTTAATCACACTATTGCAATCTTTTTGGGAACTCAGACTTAAATGGTTCCCAAGTCTAACAAGTGATTGCTGATGCAATTGAGAGTAAGAGGAAACAGTCAATGCTAGTTCATGGATAGTGGTGCTCTAAGCATATGACTGGAAGAACAGAAGACTTTCTCTTACTAAAGGCATTTTATAGTGGAAGTGTCTCTTTTGGAAATGAAAAAAATAAAAATATTGAAGGTGTTGGCAAGATTGAAAATCACCTAATCATGCCATTGAAAGTATGTATTTTTTTAATGGGTTGAAGTATAGTCTTCTTTGTGTGACACGAATTTGTGACAAAGAAAATGAAGTGAAATTTCTATCAGATGGCTATGTTGTGACCAATCTCAGTTAAAGTAAAGTGGTTTTGAAATCAAGAAGATGCAAGAACATGTATGTAGCAGATCTAAGCTCAGTTTCAGGTGATAAGCTAGCATGTATTAGTGCTTAAATTGATAACACTATATTATAGCATTAAAGATTAGGACATATGAGTTCATTATTATAGAATAAATTGGTTGCTAGGGACCTGGTCCCTGACATTCCCAAAGTCAAAACTTTAGAAGATAAGGTATGTTATGCCTATGCCAAAGAAAAGCACACAAGGTCCTCATTCAAATAGAAGAAGCATGTCAGCACTACCAGACCTCTTAAATTGTTTAATATAAATTTATGTGGACCTGTCAAAGTTCAAAGTAGAGTCAGAAAGAAGTATATTTTGGTAATTGTGGATGACTTCCCAAGATTCACCTAGATCATATTTCAGAGGTCCAATGATAAAAGTTCTAAATCATTCATAACTCTTTTCAAGAAATCAAGTATGACTCTAATGTTGCTGAGATAAGATTAGATCATGGAACAGAGTTTGAAAATGCCAAGATAGACTAGTTTTGTGTAGAGAATCAAATTAGCCACAACTTCTCATCACCTAAAACTCCCCAAAATGAAGTTGTGGAAAGAAAGAACAGAAAGTTGGTGGATATTACAAGAATAATGTTGATAGACTTTGGTCTTTCTAAGAATTTCTGGGCTATGGCAGATAACATTTCTTGCTATGTAACAAACAAATGTTTGATCAAGTCAATGTTAAACAACACCCCCCTATGAATTCCTGAATAAAAGGAAATCCAAACTAGTTTACCAAAGGGCCTTTGGATGAAAGTGCTCTGTCCTACATAATGACAAAGATGACCTTGGTAAGTTTGATCCTAAGAGTGATAAAAGGGTGTTTTTTTGGATACTTATCAATAATCAAAGCCTATAATATTTTTAACAAAAGGACCTTGTATTTAGAAGAAAGAGTCCATGTCATTTTTTATGAATCAGGAAACATGGAAGACTTGAGGTACAAGGATGATACAAAATTGGAGGAGCTTCTTCAAATCTAGAGAGACTCTTTAAATAATGGAGTAAGCAACAATCAAAGAAATGAAGGAAATAATGAGAATTAGGATAGTTGAAGTGATAAAACTAATTATAACAAAGCTAATGAGAAACTAGGTCCTCTAGCCACTGATCATGAAATTACATACTCTCACTTTCAAAAGCCTAATGATCAACTAAATGAGGAACCTATCCCTTGTCAGCCTGAGTCAAGCATCAAAGAATCCAACTAGAAGCACAAGTCCTTTCATCCGTTAGAGATTCTTATCTCACCCTTGGAATCTATAATGCAAACTAGATCTAAAGTAAGAAATCAAGTTGCCTTCTCGGCCTTTATTTCTACCAGTAAACCAAAGAATGTAAATGATGCTTGGAGGATTTTGACTAGGTCATTACTATACAAGATGAATTGAATCAGTTTCAAAGAAGGTATGGAACTTTGTCTCTGAACATATTTACAAAACTATCATAGGGACCAAGTGGGTCTATAGGAACTAGAAGGATAAAGATGGAGCTATTTTCAGGAACAAAGTCAGATTGGTAGTGCAGCGGTGAAACCACGAGGAGGGAGTTGATTTTGATGAGACCTTTATCCTTGTGGCAAGAATGGAAGCAATACCGAGTTCTTATTGCTTTTGTTGTATACATGGAGTCCAAATTTTTTCAAATAGATGTCAAGAGTGTTTTTTTAAATATTTATCTAAAAAAGAGGTCTATGTGAAACAACCCCAGGTTTTGAGGTTGTTGATCAACCCAACCATGACATATAGCTTGACAAAGCTCTTTATGGTTTGCAGCAATCCCCAAGGGCATGGTATAAAAAGCTCTCAAAGTTTCTTCATGCAAATAGTTTCAAAAAAGGGAAAATTGACAACACCCTCTTTCTGAAATCAAGACAGAAAAATTTTTTGATTGTTGAAGTATATATGGATGACATTATTTTTGGGGCAACCTCAAACACCCTATATGAAGACTTTTCCAAGTTCATGGGAAGTGAATTTAAGATGAGCATGATGGGAGAGCTAAATTTTTTCCTGGGATTGTAGATCAGGTAGACTCCTATAAGGAACATGATTTGCCAAGAAAAATACATCAAAGAGTTGCTAGACAGATTCCACATGAGTGATTCCCAGCCAATTGATAGCCCTATATGAACTAGCTATAAGCTGGACACTGATGAATCAAGTCCTAACGTGAATAAAAGAATGTACAAAGGGATCATTGGAGCCCTCTTATACTTGACGACCAGTAGACTTGGCATTGTATTAAGTGTTGGAATGTGTGAAAGATTCCAGGCTTGTCTTAAGGAATCACATTAGAAATCAACTAAAGAAATCTTGAGGTATATGAAGGATACTGGGACCTGGTCTTATACTACCCTTTTGGTGACTCATTTGATCTAACAATCTATGATGATGAAGATTATCTAGGGTACTAGGTGGATAGAATAAACACTTCAGGAATGGATCACTTCCTGGGATCTAGCCCAATTTCTTGGGGAAGCAAAAAACAGAACTCAATGGCTTTATCCATAGTTGAAGGTGGGTATGTTGATGTTATTTTTTGTTGTGATCAACTTTTATGGTTCAAGCAATTGCTTGAATATTTTGGCATAGTATTAGACTCTATTCCCTTGCTCTGTGACAACAGTATTGCTCACAACATGGAAAATAACCTTGTGTGACACAAGAGAACAAAGCACATTGATATGAGATATCACTTCCTAAGAGATAATGTTGAAAATGGAACAATCCATGTAAGTTCTAAAAGTCTGAGGACCAAGTAGTTGATATCTTCACAAAGGCTCTACACAAGGACAAGTTTGAGAAAAATAAACTCAAACTTAGCCGGATCAAAATAAACTAAATTTTTCTACAAATATTTCCACTATGTTGGCTAAAATTAAAAGGCAAGTATCCAAGTTGTGAGTTATAGGCAAGTATAATTCAGTCTCATACCTACTAACAGATAGGTAGGTCGGATCAGAGTAGCAGTAGGATAGACAAAAGAAAGGAATTCAAAAATTAGGGACCAGGCCCCCACTGCAAGGTTAGTAACGATGTGTTGTTTGATTTTAAAGTGCTGAAATAGCCGATTAATGCCATGTATTCTTTCTCGCCTTTTTTGACCATTGTCATATCACCCTACGAGTTAAGCGGCGTGCCCAACAAGGACCAGGCACGTCACTTCACTTTAATCTGAAGATTCTCCCTCTCTAAACCCTATTAAATACTCTCTTTGACTACTCTATCTTCTCTATTACTACCAAAATGATAAATTTTTCCCTTAAACCTCCTTTTATTTGTCACCAAATTGTATTCCTTTGTTACTTCTTTCTTACTTTTATTGAATCTTCTCTTCCAAATCAAAGAAAAAATGTCACATCCTTCCTCCCCATCCAAAACACACTTAGAAGAGAATGTTCTTCTTATCAAACCCTCTTCAGCATATCCTTCACCTTCTTTTGAAAACCTCTTTTTTGAGTAAACTCTTCCACCAATATCTGTCTCTGGGGGTCTTTTTGGATCTACCATCAGTGAAAAGTTGTCTATTTTGCCTATTTCTCTACTACTATTTGAATAAAAAATAGTCGAAGTCTCTTCTTGAATAACAAAATATCCATCTTCATCTCTCTCACTCATCAACCTTGAAGCCTCATCGTCCAGTCTCCTAGAACCCAACCTAAAGCTTCAAATAGACCAGTTTCTCTTGCAGTGGTTGAACCATTATAGAAGAACATTTTTTTGAAGGAGATTTACCATAAGAACATGGAAACCCCTAGTAGTGTCAAGGTTGGGGCTGACTAGTGGTTGACAGTTTTACCATGCTGGTTGAAACCCTTAGTAATGTCGAGGTTGGGGCTGACTGGTGGTTGAAAGTCTTACCATGCTGGCCTCAGATCCCTGAGTTTCTTCTCCATATGCTACATACTCTCCTTCCAAGTACCTAAGTCCTAAGTATGATGGCACTCTTACATTTATAAGGGTGGGCATAAAAATAGTTATCATTTTGTAAAAGATGATGAAGATGAGGATGAATTTGTGAATCTTTCCTGAAATAGAGTAGGAAAGAAGGGGTACTTAGGAAGGGACAAGGTCTATGAGAAGCCAGTCCATAGGTCCTACAGTACTAGAGGGGATGAGAAGAAACTACTAACTGATGCCCTAAAAGTAAGCAAAAAAGCCACCACCAAAAAAAGAAATGCATAGAAAAAGAACGAAGGTGGAAAAATAGTTTCTTCTCCTAAGAAGGTAGTTGATGTGGAGGATAAATATAAGGAGGAGAAAACTGATAAATATATTATCATTGTTATTGGTAAGAAATGCAATGAGGCAAGAAGTTCAAAGCCTACTCAATCTACAGCACCCAAATCAAAGGGTGCAGGTAAGAAGAAACATACTTCTACAAAGGAAAAAATAAAAGAAATAACCAAAAGACCTAGTCCCAAGGCTGATCCACTTATGTTCAAGGAAACTGGTTAGCTCGTAGAGGGCTTAGGTACCTCTTCTAAAGGAAGAATCAGAAGTTTATTCAAAATCTCAATAGGGAGAAGAGGAATCAGATCCTCACATGCTAAAAAGTGCTAACAAAGAGAGTCTTTGATCCCAAGATTTTTTAGGAACTAAGTATGTGTGAGTTGGTTTAATTTGTGCAACATCAAGAGTGATTGTGTTTGTTCGAAACTCCAGCACCCACAGTTTATGAAGATGAAGTCAAGGACTTTTTCTTCACCATAGAGTTTGCTAATGATGGTTAAAGCCTCTCTCGGTAATTCTGGACATTCCTATAGATGGAATTAGGTCAGTTCAAGATCAACAACCCTCTCTCTCTTTTGTTCAATCTACTTCTAAAGACGGTGGAAACGCCATAGCTAGAGTTAGAAAAAAGTTTTTGAAAGGGGAGTTCCAATTTCTCTTTGAATTTTTCAACAAAGTCTTATTGTAATATTATGAGAAATGAACAGTTTCTTCTGCAGTAGATCTCTTTCTCATTGATGCTATTAGAAAATTTAAATGAATCAATCTACCTACCCTGATAATTGAATATATGTATAAGGTGCGCACATTAAGGATGGAAATCATGGATTCCTTATAGTTATATGCTCACTATAGTGTTTACATATTTCAAGGTTGAGTGTGTGAGAGGAGTGGCAGGCACAATCAAGCAAATATTCACCATTAACACCTTGATTAAAAATGAATGTCTAAAAGAAAAGGTAGGTCCAATTCCAAGGTGTGAATTATTGGATGTTTAGGAATGCCTGATTGGAGAATTGGAAGAAATGAGGGTGGAAGTGGTCACTCATGATGCTAAGATAACATAACTAAAAGCAAAGATGCAGCAGCTATGTAACAACCTGATTTTCTAGAATCGAAATGTCACACGATTCTCATGATCTCGAAGGACCACAAGCTAACCCTCTACTGATATCTATACCTGGACACTGCTTAATATAGATAATAAATATGGAAACTGGCCATAAGGTTCAAAACATCTAAAAATACTCAAAATTTAAAACTGAATACTGATACATATGTCCGAAAAGCCTCTAAACTGTCTGAGCTATGGAGTTGATGGGACATATCCCCAACTAACTTCGTCTACTAAAAATAAACAAAATCTAATGCAATAATGATAAAAGGATCATCCTATAATAAAGAGGACTCACTGCTGTGTTTACTATTGCTGACTGGGACTGAGCTGCTAAGGGTACTCTGGATCTCGTGCCTCCGAACCTATGGTGTCAAATAAAACACCATAGTGCAAATGCGTTAGTACGAGAATGTACCGAGTATGCATACGAGGTAAGGCTAAATGCAAGGGCTTATGCATGAACAATTACTTAACTGAATAATCATGAGAGTAATGAATGAGAACACAGGTATTAATACACAAACCATAACTATAACCATCATGACTCTGAATATTAAAACTCGGATACTATATTACTATCATGTGAACTCACTACTAATACTGAGATACTGAACAACTGAATCATCTGATACCGATAACTGAGTACTGGAGTTGAGATCAGTCTTATCTAGCGAGTGATCTCGGAATCTGAGGATACTGAAGCTGATTGACTAAATATACTCACGCCATTGCCTAAATTTTGAGATATCTACTCTCGACTGGCTGCATCGGAGATCAAACCTCTCTAACAGATGATTTCGGAATCTACTATTAATGATAAGAAAAGATTATTTCCAAATCTGATAACAAGAATACTCAACTGAATCTGAGACTGAGATCAAGCCTATCTGACAGGTGATCTCTAGATCTGATAAAAAGCATACTCACTGAATATGAGACTGAGATCAAGCCTATCTGACGGGTGATCTCTAGATCTGATAATGAGATTACTCAACTGAATATGAGACTGAGATCAAGCCTATCTGATGGGTGATCTCTAGATCTGATACTGAATAACTTTATATGGGACCAAACCTATCTGATGGGTGGTCCATGAATCAATGAAACTATCTGAGTTCCTCACTGAGATAGATAACTGTATCTAACAATCCTGATTTCTGAAGATTGATACTGAAACTGTAACTGTGGGAAGTAGTCACTTAACTAACATGCCCAGAATCTCAATTGGTGGGGTCCAACCTGTAACCCCAGTTGGAAGGGTGTCAATACTGTGGCACGGGTAAAGACCTCTCTGGTCAAGCCTATCTGATGGGTAACCCTCGCAGAAAGTCAAGCCTAAGGCATATAATAGTCAAGCCTATTTGATGGATAACCATCCTTTCCTGATGGGTGACTCCTGCATTCTGCGCTGGCTACGCAGTTTTGGAGTTCAAGGATTGCTCCTAACGACTCTGGCTCTCTGACGGGGAGCCGCCATCCCTGCCCTTTCTCGATGCTAGTCATACTCCCAACTGAAAGACTCTGAACTGCTTTTTAACTAAATACAAATTAAGCTAAATCTGATACTGATCATGTTTCTCGAATGATCTGACTAAGTTAAGCTGAATTCACTTAGTTTCGTATCTGACGGAATACTATTGAATCTCGTTATCTAACTGAACACCACTGAGCTTTAAATAGAGTACTCGATTACTACAGAGGTCAGAACTGAACACTTGAATACTACTAGCTCTGAGCTGGGTACAGAACTGAGGCTAGATTACTAGTGATACTGAGATTACGGTTATTATAGAGATTACTGAGATTTCTTAAATTCTGTATCTGTCTAAGAATACAGAGTTCTATAACTCGCTGAGTTTTGAGAATAATGGCTTGACTGAAATTATCATTAAAACTGACATGGGCTCTAGACAACGGCTAAATTGTCGGATATAAATACCCCCAGGACTCGATAACATAAGAGTAAAACATAACCATTCATAACTAATCATAACCACGGTCATTCATTCACCTTCACAATCGCTAAAGCATCTCTTCAAGCATTTAGGAATCATAAATATGTGATAATATAGGGATACATGTTATTGGTTCATACTCCATTAAATAAGGTCTTGCATCAAACACTTGGCATGTATTAAAGTCGTAGCATGTGTCAAAGAGCACATAATTGGGGAATTTCATGCTATCATGTCACAACTCATTCACTAAGGCTTTCCAACAAACACTTGACGTGCATGGGCCTGCACACAATTGGGGATTTCTAGTCAACATGCTATAATGACTCTAATTCCTTCACATAAGCATTTTATCAAACATATGGGGAGCATGCTTTGATTGTTCAACAATTTTCATCACTTAATTGACATTAACACATCACTTAACAAACAATTTGAAGAGGGTTTATCATGAACATCACATGAATATCACATACTAGGGTCAAAGCTTGAAAACCTTGCAAACAAACATGAATCAAAACTCAATAATAGCATGAACATCAATTTTAACACACATGAATCATGAAAACCAATAAACATAAGATCTTTAAATTTTTGAAAAGGGTTCTTGAGCTTCTTGGATGAAAGGGACCCAAGAATCAACATCTACATACCTTAGAGAAACTCTTTCTTAAAAGCTCTTGGAGAGATTCTAGATTTCTCTTGATTTTTCTTGAAGAAGAAAGAAGGGTTTTAATTTGTAAAAAACCCTAGTTTTTGATGTTGAAGATAAGAAATAAAGTTGTGAGCCTTGATCGGATATAAATAGGGGCTGAAAAGAGTGGAAAAAAGACCAAAAAATCCTTTAAAAATTGAGTTAAAATTACCGATCGGGGATTACGAAGGTCGAAGTGGCGGTCCGTCGCTCAGTATGACGGTCCATTGAATCGTCCGTCCCACATTGTCCTAGAAAAAAATACAGTGCCTCGGGGTGACGGTCATAGTGATGGTCTCAACGATAGTCCGTCGCAACCTTGACGGTCCGTCGTCCTAGCCATTGCACTTGGGAATCATTTCCTTGGTTGTGACGGTTTGGGTGATGGTCCATCGCAAGCTTGATAGTTCGTCAACTCAGTCATCACACCTGGGCAGTTCCGACTTCTTTCAATAAAATGGCCATAACTTTCTCGTTCGATGCCGGATTTTGATGAAATTGGTATTGATGGAAATATTATTCAATGATCTACATGACAAAAAGTTGATATTAGGGAAATTATACATGGTTCAAAATATGTCTCACTTGGGAAGACACTTCTTAATCTTTTTGGACCGGATTTATGCTTCACTTGACACACTCTAAGGCTCAGACTAAGAGAGAAATTTGCGGGGTCTTACAAGCCAAATACTGAGAGACCTGGTACTTCAATTGATTTAAAGACAAAGAATGAGAGTTAAGGGCCCAAGTTAGTGCACTAACTAATGAAGTTCTGAGTCTTCAAGCTGAGGTAAAGGACCTTACTAAGCAACTTTTGAATTTCCATGATGCAAAGAGTGCTCGTATGGATGTCATTTTTAGGCATTTCGCCCCTAAACCTTATTCTACCTAAGCTCAGTTCCTTAAAAACCCCATTTGATTCCTGTTAACTTAAGTCCTTTTCTTAGTGGCACTTTAGTATGTGGCACTTTGTTTTTGGTTGTTCTAGAATTTTATTTCATATAATGTATATGGTACTGCCTTATTTATGAAGTGATTGTTCTTCTTGCGTACTACATATCTTCTTTCTTTATTTTTAATTTATGCAAGTGTAGCCTCACTATCCATAAATTAACTTGTGTTGCCTCTTACTTAACTTGGTTTACTGTTTCTCTTTTTTAATGATTCCAAAAGGAGAAAGATATTCTTAGTTGTATAGAATTTGGACTTACAACGGGACCAAGTCCTTGTAACAGGGGAATCAGCTTGTATGAAGGAAAGGGAAATTGTGACAAGGGGAATCATCTTGTTTGAATAAAATTTTTAGGGAATTTATGAGCAGCTGAATAAACCTGGTCCTAGAAATGGGGGAATAATTTGTCATTATCAAAAGGAGGGAAAATTTTATACCCTTGGAGTTTTGATGCTCCATAAATAATTCCACAGAGGACCTGATTGATGGTTTAGTCAGTATCTATGGGACTTGGTCCCATATAATGTTGATATCTGAGATGACTCGTTAACTATAGTTGGAAGCTATACTTTTCTACAGAAAGTTGGTAGCATGGCAGTAGAGGTTTTGGACCCTGACCAAGGGAGGATTTTCAGGTTTTGTTGTCTCATATAAAAGGATCATCTACATACAAAAAAACCTAGTTTTTTGTAATATCAAAATTTTCTATCAATAGCAAAAGTCATCTCTTGAACACAACTCATAAATCCTGAAGGGACCTGATCAAGTGCTCATTTTTAGTCTTGTTGTGTCTTGAGTCTTTATATTCTTGATCTTATATTATAAATCTACTCCTGCTTATAAAGGATTATAGATGTAGAGCTTGTACAAGTCTTGGTTCCAGTCAAATCAGTTAGAGTTAGTTGTTTGAATCATTTGTAAGTTGGTCAGGTGAGTGTTACCATTATGGATGGTGTTGAGTCCTTGGTATAGTTACCTAGTATTAGTGGATAGAGTTAGTCAGTTGAAAGTGTGGTATAGTTACCACGCTTGTTTTGTAATAGAATTATTATGAGAGTTGGTGATTATTTGAGTGTAATCACATGGTTACTTGAAGATTAGTGAAGCTTTGGAAATCTTGATGGAAGATCGTGGTTTTTACTTTCCTTGAGAAAGGAAGTTTCCACGTAAACTTGAATGTTCCTTACATCACTGCATTGTTGTTTTTTCTATATTTGTTACATTACATCTGTTGTCTCAAGGACCAGGTCCAGTTGTATTTGGTGGACTCATACATTTCATTATGCCACTAAGAAGCTTCCATTTTCTTCCTTTTGATTATCCCAACTACCAAAATAATCACCATAGACGACAATCCTTTGCATCTTTTTACAACTTCTTGACTAACGTCATGTAGTTAAGACGAGCAATCTTCCTTTTGAAACACTTTTTCTACAACAATCTACAACTCTCATTTATATGAGGAATAGAAAGAAATAAAGATCAGTGCGGCACTTGAGATGTTCACCCACTTTCTCAAGTCGAGTTTTTACTACAATTCTGATTCTATTTCAAACATCAGGGAAACAAAGGCTTAAGTCATCCCATGCCATATCATCCAGACAATGATATATCTCTTTCCCTTAGTTTTTTTTTTCTCACTTTGTCAGGTAGGATGTCATCCTTATCTCCCTCATCCTTTGAATAGGTGACTTGACTAAAAATATTTTGTAACAGTTATCTCTGATTATATATTTGTAAAATGATGTGTCATGATCCAAATCAGGGCCTAGTCATGACGGGTATATCAAGCCCACCGTGAGCCAGAGACCACCTCCTTAGTCTAACATCCAGAACACAATAAAAGTATACAGCAGAAGACAACCAAACATAATGATAAGAAGAATATATAAACCAAAAGAGAACTAAGATTCAAAATGAACAACCAACCCACATTTGTCCATAAAAGCCTCTAAAACCAAAATACCAAACTAGGTCGGGATATGCCCCCGACCAAGACAAAGAAAAGTCACAATTCCCAATATCTAAAAAGAAACCTAATAAAATCGAAGGGCTTTTCGAAAGATGGAGGCTCACTACTTCATAAAAACTCAACCGACTTACCACCCCACCTAACATTGTACATGAGTAACAGAAAAACCCTTAGAACCTACATCATAAAATGATGTTGTTTCTAGGGACATTCAGTGGGATAAACACTAGCATGTAACTCAGAGAAAGTGACAAAATAATGTCATGTCCAAAAGTCATTCAAAACCACATGCACGCATTCATATATACATATATAAGATTCTGGGGTAGGGTAAAGGGTCATGACCATGAGATTTTAAAGTCATTAATCTAAACTATGTAGTTAACTCCGTCCTAAAGGCACCCACGGGCTATATGGGTTCAGTTTCCACTATTGAAAGGGACCTATTGCACGTTAGTCACATGAACTGAGGATATCAAAGGAAAGACTACAGATACCAAGGCGATAGCCATTCTAAAAATATGTATGTAGGGTGTACCATTCATATGGTCATATAGACCCCCATGCCAGCAAATGTGGTTTCTAGTGTTGCCCCCCCCTCCCTCCGGATCTCCATCTTCACGTGAGCTATACAATTTCCCTTAAGCCCAAATTAAAATAGTTTACACATAAACCCAACCATTAAACCAAGGAGTCATTATTAAGGCATTACCAACATGGTATCGTCATACCGATACGCTTGAAAGCTAATTCAATTATGCCTAATCAATCCATGCAACCATTAGACTCCCAATTTCCAATTAAAAATCCAAACCACTGTCACCAAGGCATTTCAGAACCGTTTCCATTATCCTTTTATCCATTAATGCAATGCAAAGTCCAAAATTAGGCTAAATTATGCAAGTTCCATATTCAAAATCAAAGTTATAAAGGTGGGTTGATATTAATACCATTACCAATCCAAAAATCCATCAATTTAAGGAAACTCATATTTCCCCATTCCAATCCCCATAATGATGCACCCATTCAACCCCAAAATGATTTATCAAAGCATGAATATCATATTTAAATCATGGGGAAAACAATTCAAGTAGAAACCAATCAAAAACCCCCAATCCAATTTCAAACCCCATAATTAAATCACATAAATATTGAATTAATTTATGCCATAATTTAAAAGGCGAGTTTAGGGATGAGAGACATGCCTAAAATATACAAAAAAATTAAAAAGAAATTTGAGTTTGGAGTTTAGATGTTGAATCTTTTATAAAACCCTAGTGTTCTTTCCTTGGGAGTTGAAGAAGAGAAAGTTGTGTTTTGATTTTGACAACTAATGTTAAAGGGGCCTTTAGAGTGTTTTTAAGTCATGGGGCAATGTGTAAATGGAGAAAAAGACCAAAATGACCCCAATTAAAATATGCAGGAAAAATAAGGACCAGTCACGAGTTACGTAATGACTCATGGGGTCTTCTATCAATCGTTACCTGGACTCATTACTTGGAGATCAGAATCCTGGTACCTGTAATACCCCGCACTTCTACTTAGCTTGAAATCGTCCTAAGTATGTAAGAAACTTACTTTGAAAGATGAATCCACTTTTATATATGTGGAATTTTTAATATTTTCACTTTTTATCATGTGAAAAATTAAATTAGTTTTCCAACGATACCAATTTAGTCCAAATCCGACATCGAAAAAGAAAGTTATGGCTGAAAAACAGAAGGCAATCAAAACCTCCTAGGTGCGATGGTGAGAGCCGACGGACCGTCGAGCTAGCAATGGACCATATCCCAAGCTTTCGTAGTAGAGATAGTAAGACTACCTTTTGCCTAAGAGCGAAGGCTCAGGCCGACGGACCATCGCCCAAGCCGTCACAGCAGAGGCAGTGAACCCTTATTTTGCCCAGTGCGAAGGTCAGGACTGAAGGACCGTCGACCCAGTGATGGACCACCACACCCACCATCGTATAGTTCATTTAGCTATTTTAAGTCATTTTTAAAAGGGTTTTTTGGTCTTTTACCACCCTTTTAACCTCTAATAATATCAGATCAAGGCTCATAAGTTCATTATCTATCTACAACATCAAATTAGGGTTTTCTCTCAAAGATAATCCCCAAGAACAAGAAACCCTAGTGTTTAATTCCAAGTCAACAATTCAAGTTTTCCTCCATCAATCTTCAATAAACTCACAACCCAGGTATGTCATGTTTTGATTCATGGGTCCCTTTTATCCATGAAGCTCAAGAATCTCTTTTCAAAATCCAAGATTTGTGTATTTATTAATGTTCATGATTTATATTGAATTGAAATTCATTTTCATGGTGTTGTGGGGTTTTGATTCATGTTTGAAATTACATATTCCAATGATTGACCCTAGGATGTGATGATTTGCATAATAATCATGATAAACCCTTAAATTTACACGTTGATGGATGTATCCATAATTATTAGATGTGTTGATGATTGTATAACCAAATCATGCTTCCCATGTGTTTGATTAAATGCTTATGTAAAGGAAAAGTACCTTTTTAGTATGGTAATATGAAATCCCCATTTATGTATAAGTTCATGCATGTTAATTGTTTGATGAAATGTCTTAGTCAATGAATTATGGATATATGTGTAGCCATTGTGGTGCTTTAGCACTTGTACTTCATGAAATTCCCATCTTATCATATTATGGATTGTCGATGTTGGTCATCTATTCAAGAAAGTCATGCTTTGTCAGTTTCATGCTATCGAGTCCTGGGAGTATTTGTACCCTACAATTAGCTGTGTGCCTGGAGCAAGTGTCATATTTTCAAGATACTCTCAGTCGAGCCATGTTCATAGAAATTCAGTCAGTTATGTGACTCAGGAAAACTCAGTAAACTCGGTAATCTCAGAAACCTCAGAAATTCTATAATCTCAGTAGTATTTCATCAGTCAACGGAACTCAGTTAACTCAGTCCAGTCATTTCAGTTAATCATGTTCAGTGTCTATCCAGATGGAAGTAAAAATTAGCACCGAGCGAACCCAAGAATGGGAACACACCTATTATATGAGGGTGTGATTCTTAAAAGCAATCCTTGCATTCTAGAACTACGTAGCCAGTGTTGTTTGAAACATTATAGCCTGTTATATAAGGAAAGATGAGGTGGCTTAACCTGTTATATAAGGGTTCCCACCATTCTCACTAGAGTTACCTATTATACGAGGGTTACTCACAGATTGTCCTTACTAATGGCGCGGTATTGATACCCTTCCTATTGGGGTTACAGATTGGACCCCAACTCAGCCTTAATGGCGTATTAGGGGTATGTCAGTTAGATGAATACTTTGTACAGTTTCAGTACAGAATCAGGACTATCAAATACAGTCATTCAGTCTCATAGTTCTACAGTATTCAGGACTGACAAGTACAGTCAACTCAGAACAGTACAAAACTCAGCTTGTTCTATCAGAACTTAGACTGTCAGATATAGTCGCTCAGTATTAGTTATTTTAGTTATACAGATATCAGTATCTTATGTTATCATACTCAGACTCAGTAATCATGTTATCACAAATCAGTTACAGTTATTATGTATTCATGCATGTATTCTCACGCTCATGTTATTCAGTCAGTTAATATAGTTCATGTATGTGAACCCTTTTGCATTCATCCTACCTCACATGCATACCAGTACATTCAAACGTACTGACGCATTTGCGTTATGGTGTTTATACCATAGGTTCAGAAGTACGAGCTCCAGAGCATCAGTAATATTCCAGTCTCAGTAGTCAGAGTTAGCAGTGAATCCTCATCCTTCGAGGATATGATCATTACTTTATTATCTCATTAATTAATTTATTTCAGTAGTTGGAGTTAGTTGGGGACATGTCCCATCAACTCTTTATTCAGACAGTTCAGTCAGTTAGAGGCTTTTCAGACTATATCATGTTCAGACAGTTTATTTCAGTTGTTTTGGGTATTTCATACCCTATCTATATGTTATGTTTTATCAGTTATTTTATCAGTTTTGAACCTTATGGCCTTACAGCCTTTATTTTCACATTTATACAGTATATTATGCAGTGTTCAGGTATAGATATCAGTCATGGGTTGGCTTGTTGTCCTTCGGGGTTATGACCACCGTGTAGCATTTCGAGTACCAGATTCAAGGCGTTAAGTACCTTACTATTATGACAATGAGTCTCACACAATGACTTGTTGTCTGACATTATGACTCGTAACTTTGACTCGTGATCAAAGTAGAACTCTCGGGCGACCTCACTGTTGTGACAATGAGTTTTTCCTCTCATTATGTGACCTCACGACTCGTTACATAGACCGTTACTGCTGGCAGTGTTGACATTATTTTAGAAACTAGACTACTTCAATTACTCAAGTCTTGGAGGGTCTAAAGCTCAAGAACTTGGAGTGTCACATGATGCATCATGCTTGAACATCTAAATGAGAAATAATGATTTTATTACTATATACCTTCCTGGCACAAGTTGTTTTCTCTTACCCCTCCATGCCTACAATTGGGAAGGCATCTCGCTTATGTGTTCCTTGAATTAGATGCTGAATTATTCTTTTCATGTATTTATGGAAACCCATAATTTCCTCATCATGCGTAAGATTTCTATGTTGAATTATTGGTAGATGTTTAGATGGCTCTACCACATAGCAGGGCTTTTGAGCAAGTTTCTCTGACCACTTCTCTTTCACCTCCGCATTAATATTCTTGATCTCTTTTAAGATATCCGAAGTGAGCAAAAAAGATGTCAAATAGCATTATATTGAGAAAGAATAGAGCCAATGGCTACTTCAGCTTCATATGACAAATTGATAGTACGCTTCTAAAGATCTTTAAGAATTTCATCTTCATGGTGCACCTTCACAACATCTTTGAAAATAGATGTTAGAGATGAGAGCTCTCTCTCTAATACAATTATATCAGGCTTCATCATGATATCTAAACCTGTTTCAAATTTTGATATCTCATTCAACTTTTTTAAAGAGAATTCAAAAAGCTCAAACCACGGACTGTGGGAAACTAAGATCGAATGAATTTTAAGGATTTGTAGTACTCCTCCAATTGTGCCTTTAGATTTTTAGCATTCTCAAATATTTGTATCGAGCAAAGATTTATCTCGCTAGTGTCATCTTAGATTATAGTGCTAGGAATAAGCTTTTGGATTACACATAGAATATCACCTACAAGAGATCCTGCCTTTTCCATGACCTCATTCAGTATCGTACCATGAATAACATAACCTAGCGCATCACCAAGACAAACCAACAAGAACTCTATCACCACATCAATGTTTTGAGCAGAAACATCAGAATGGGAGTGCTTAAGCTTTTGTTTTATGAGATAGACTAGCAAATTGTAGAGATGATGTGAAAATTCTGGTTCTAATCTCATGTGCATGAGGCTTACCCTCGTAATTAGATGTATCATCTCTATCCTCATCAATCCGAAGAGAAAAATAGATCTATCCCACGTTGTCAACCATGAATCGAATTCGGGTCTGGAACCCTTTCAACTTCTCATGGCCAACACAACCATTCATCTCTATGCCAAATAAGTATGTCAGAAACCTCATTTTCTATTGAATGAATTTCACTTGGTTCAAAAATCTATCTTTTCCTTTCCTCAAAAGAGAGTCAGACTTGTCTAGATACCTCGTTGCATCATTGAGATTCATGTAGAGGAAATCCATATATTCTGACAGATAGGAATCATTCAGCTCATAATTGAACCTTGAACTGGTACTATCTTCAATGAATTCCATCAAATGCGTTACTAGCCTTTCCAGATTAAGGCTAGCTTTGCATTCATCTGGAATTCTGTCAAAAACTGAGTGAAGCATTTCCACTATCAATTTGGCCTTCTTTGTGATTTTGACTAAAGCTCTTGCCGACCCCACAGAGTCGTAACCTTTCTAATATGATAGGAGGTTTCATATCCATATAGGCAGCACGAAATACGAAATTAAAGTATTTATCAACACACAATAGCTTTCTTGCAACTGGGGCTACTCATATACTAATCCCTAAAGAATGATTTGCCATGAGAAAAGACTTCTCAACCCTCAATGAGAGGGCTCGACTTTACTAGTTTTAAAATATGATAGATCTTGAGTATCTTAGTACAAATACAATTGTTCCGTATATGACATACACGAGCTTTTCGCAGCTCTCCCATGGCCTCTAGCACCCTCAATAGTCTGCAGAATAATGTGTACTACAATATAATTTAAATTTACGTGTTTATAGAAAATAAAAGAAAGCAAATCAAAAAGTTATTGTGCAAACCAAGACAATTTCATTTCATAAACATGGAAAGGACTTAGAAATCTATGTTGTGTGGACCAAGCCAATTTCATTTCATAATCACGGAAAGTACTTTAAAATTTCATATTGTAATCACAACAAGTATACTTACCTAAGTGTTTCCTTACCCCACTACTTCAATCTAAAGGATCAAAGTACCTATCCCTTTGCAAGAGAGAAGAAAGAGAGAGAACAAATATTTTTATTGATAATATGAAACTTTATAAGAGAGGTTTTTGGATGGAGAATCTGATGATCCCTAACTAAGACCTATGCTTCTTTTTATAGGCAAAGGAAGCCCTAGTACAAATAAACTGGGATAAAATACATTATCACACGTGGCCCACTACTTTAAAAATAGTAAAGCCCTATCCTTATATTCTAATAATAGTGCATTCCTACCCAGGAACACACTTTTATGAGATATTTACTACCTATTTTATTCAAAGAAAGGCTCCACAGACATGTGACAGAGCCTAATAAAACAAAAAAACTTGTTGTTGGTATGTAACAGCATATGCAAGCAGGTGACTAGTAACTTGTTGCCAACTTACAAGCAAGTGGATAAGTAGCTCGTAAGCTCTTCACCAGTAGAAGGATAAGAATCTCGTAAGACCCTTGCAAGCAGGTATATAAGATCCTTATAGGTGTCTACGAAGTAGCTGGATAAGTAGTTTGTAGGTAAACCCATCTGAGAGGGTAACCCATCTGAGAATGTTTCATGTTAAACTCGAACAAGTAATTCCATGGAGCTTGTGATGAGTGGTAATTTCTTGCATATGTCTTCAGGCGTCATTTTTTAGGTAGTGTTGGATGGTGTTGACGATGAGCCCGCGTATTCTTTTTCCATCCACCAGTCGATATCATGTTTCTGCTTGAGCCATTCTTAGTCTTCCAAGCTTCTTTTCAGTGATCCGGTGAAGTAACTGTTCCTGTTTGATAAATCTTTGCATTTTAGTGGGGGAGCTTTCAGTCATATACTTTTAAAGGAGTTGGTTACTTTATCTCTCGTGATTTCATATGGTGGTGATATTCTTTTATTGCTCGTTGGACTTTATCCCAGTAGGGATAGTCGTTGGTGTAGTTCCACTTTCCCTATTCCTTTGGTCTTATATCTTTTGAAATGCATCTATTTTTCTAGAAAATGAAGCATTGTGCGTCATAGTATTCATCTTTAAAGAGAATTGAGATGGGAAATCACTTGCAGAGTAAATTTTTTGACTGAGCTTGGAAGTCATGGTTCGTGATTCCCATCGGAATGTTGCATGAAACCATTGCGTAGTAGGAATCTTTGAAGCATCGAACCAAATATTTCCATGGCTTGAAGCACATCATAAACCTTTTTAAAGCTATTTGGATTCGATCAATTACCTGAAGGCATCAGACTTAAAATCCATGAGGATGTAGTATTGATGGCATAGGTACCAGAATAACCATAAGAGTTCTTGTGGAAAATCATTGGCTAGTGCTATGAACACATGACTGAAGGGATATTCCGGGTGTACCCCGAACGGCTTCGAAATAGATCCTCCATATTTTCTGAACACTTAAAACTCTTAAAAAGTTCATTTTTCTCGAAGGAAGGATGGATCAAAAAGATCCACATATTGATTGAATAGATCTGGGGGGTAGTATGTTATTCCAGAAGATAGACTTCCTGATGTATTGAACATGAGAATTTCACTAACACCAAAATAACCTCTGCTCATAGTTTGAAGAGTTGTCTAAACTGGTTGACTAGACTGATTTTGAGGCTGAGAAGATGGACGTAAAGGATACCCAACATGAGAACCACCATCTCTGAGGAGAGAACCACAATGACTCCTACCAAATCTACCTAGGAATATAGGCCTCTTATCACAACCCTCATGACTCTCCCTACGCATCTCCTTTATCACTTTAGCATGATCATAAACCTCAATAAAAGTCCTACCTGCAACAACTAGACTCTAAGTAGCCATACCAATAAGGAGTCTCAACCCTATAGCAGAGCATCGAACTCTCTCATACTCAGTGTCCAAAATAGAAGTCATATGTCTGGCCAACTTATGAAAATGAGCCTCATACTCGGCGAATGTCATGGACCCCTACTCCGAAGAACTGATCCCTCAGTCGATCTCTAAGACTATGCGGCATATACTTCTTCAAGAACATCTCAGAAAATTGAGTCCATAACAAGGGAGAAGATCTAACTGGTCTAGAATCCATAAAACCCTCCTCCAGTGACGAGCAGACAAATCCAACTGAAATATGGTGTAATCCATACCATGAGTCTCAAACAGGACGAAACCATGAAGCCTATCCTCACACGTAGTAAGAAAATTAAATACATCCTCTCCAGGAGTACCAGAAAACCTAGGCGGATCCAACCTAAAAAATCTACCTAACATCTTCTACTCATCGACAGACATAGAAAGCTGGGTCACAACTGACGGTGCGGCTACTAACTGAACGACTACCAGTGCAAAAGGAATCTCAATGCTGAGAGCTACAGCTACAGGCTGTGCCCCAGTCCCAATAGTTTATGCACCATCAGACGGTACACAACCAACCATACTCAGTATCTAAATTAGGACACCTCTGAGCAATGAAGAAAGAACGAAACCTGGTGGATCCTGGGTTGGTCCTTGGCCCACCGCTGGCTGTGATGGAGGAATCTCTAGCTCAGATACAGGGATAGGTTTCGGGGAAGGTGGCATATCCTCGCCTTTAGATGGGGACATATCATGAGGATGTCCTCAACCTTTAGGTCATCTATAAATAGGAGCACGATTCTTAAACTCTATCTCGGGACCCTCATCTCGCACAGAGGTAGCACATCTCATCGGCATCTGTGAAAGAGTAAAGTCAAGAAAATATACTACAAACCAAATCAGACTCTTAGCAGGATATGAATTAAAAAATGGAAGAACTCCTAAGAATGTCACATAGCCTCCTGAAGATAGGAAACAGACATCAACATTTCAATCCATAAGACTCTATTAGACACTTGCTCTTGTACCAACAATACCAGTGAAACCTAGTATCTGATACCAATTTAAGTTATGATGGTACCTACTAAAATCTACCAGTAGGTAAGCCGACACCATGACCCAGAGGTAAGACAATGAGTTACTCTAGTAGAAACGTCCAATATGGACCAAATATATGAACACAATTATAAACACAGTTTTCTAATAAAGTAGAGAATCCATAACATGAATACCAATCCCATGACCTGGTAATATCAGTACAAGAGCATCTAAGTTTGATGATAGAAGATATAACTTAAGTCTAAATCTTATACATTCATCTCGAATACAAAATACAAAATACTGAATAAAGATAGGAAGGAAATGGGCGACTCGAAACTCAAGAGCTCACCTTGTCTCTTGAAGATCAACACTGCACAAACTCAACTTAGCGGTGGGAACTAGTACTCGGGTCTGCACCAAAAAGGTACAGAAGTGTAGTATGAGTACCAAAACAATGGGTATTCAGTAAGCATTATCAGTCGATTGAGCTAAATCATGATATAAAGATGATATAAAGTAACACAATATCTCTAAGTCAAGGTATAGAATCGAACCTGAATCATCTTCTTCATCTGTGTATATAATTAATAATTAAACTAGAATAATACTACAACATATCCATTCGTCATGCGCCAATGCCATTATACATAATAAGTAAATGCTCCAAAACATAAAGCATCACTAATTCAATCATAATATCATAAATACCGAAATGATATACAAACATTTGTTAAGCATAAGTAAAAGATCCCACCTCAGCGTCCCATACCACCGGGGAGTACACCCAAAAGAACATAATATAAAGAAACTTATCACGTCGTCCCATACCACTGGAGAGTACACTAAAAAATAAAAGCACCAAGTATATAATCATATAACTAACTCATGAATATCCATGGTTTACCACTTTTGCATAAACGGTCATTGCCAAGTTTTTGATCATCATCAATTACCACCATTAAATTAACATACACCAAGTACTCACTATCATACTCATAAAGCCATTTAGATATATAACTCATTAATATACTATATCTACTCATTTATAAGAATCCAAATACTCTTTACCAAGTTACTAATCCACTAGTCATTAGGACCTTCATTTATTAGCCTAGCCGATTTTATAGAGATATCCCCATTTAAGAAATAACAACTAATTATCATTCACTAGGTAGCCAACATTCACATCTATCCATGATGCACTACTAAACCATAGTCCATTTAACCAAAATTCATTCCTAGTTATC
Source organism: Capsicum annuum (assembly GCF_002878395.1). Classification (NCBI taxonomy): domain Eukaryota; kingdom Viridiplantae; phylum Streptophyta; class Magnoliopsida; order Solanales; family Solanaceae; genus Capsicum; species Capsicum annuum. Next base: position 178,119,703 of record NC_061120.1, on the reverse strand, counting down.
ATAGGTGCACTAGTCACCATATAAGAAAAGGTTACATATTGTCAAACACACTTATCTATCTATTAAATAATGCCTCTTACTAGTTAACACAATAAATCTCTAAGTCAACAATTAAAGAACCAATGACGTTACGTATTAGGCATCAATATCACTAATCATCAACAATGTTAAGTCTATCATCTTCATTAGCCATTTGCAAACATAATTACTAGTTACCACATTTTAACTAAAAAAAGTTCACCAACTAGTATTCTAGGCTTCTAGCCATAAAGTAACATAACCACTTTATATATATAACTAGTTATCACATAATCCATTTTATAGGTAAAATTTCACAATTATTCTATTTATTCAAGCCAATATACCCACTAGGTGAATCCTTACTTCTACACATGATTACATTTACCAATTAGCCTTAACTCATTATACGGCATATTCTACTTCTATTCGCTAATTAGCATCAATAACAGTCATGCCACTTAACAAGTGATTAATAGTAGAGAATTATAGAAAACTTCCCAAGAAAAACATCATACCCCTAATGCACATACGGGTGTAATCATACAAGGGAATAACCACACATATACATATATATTTACATATGCTTACCATACATAGCATCAACATAAAATCAATATATCTTCCGAGTTTACTGGACACCATCATAGCATTAATACCTCTTCCGTATTTATTGGGCATCATCATAATATCAATATATCTTCCGGCCTTGTTGGGCATCAATATATCCTCCTTCCTTTCCGGACATCATCATAACATCAATATATACTCTGGCCTTGTCGGGCATCAACATATCATCAATATATCTTTCAGCCTTTCCGGGCATCATCATAGCATCAATACCTCTTCCCTATTTATCGGGTACCATCATTCCAATCAAAATATCCTCTGGCCTTGTCGGGCATCATTATAACATCAATATCCATCATAATATCAATATATATATAGCCAAATCAATAATAAATACAAGGCCAATGAAGAATGAAGTGAAAAAAAAATAAGAAAAGATATATCATTGCTCCTTACCTTTTATTATTAATGCAATATATTAGCAGTGGCATGAGCATGTGTATACAAATGGTATGAACATTCCACACATTTTCAGGCTTAATATGAATATTAGCATAGCCAATAATAAGCCATGTTTATACTTTCTAGAATCTTTTTTATTAGGCATGCATCACAATAGTAGCACAAAGGGGTTCTTTGGCACAAGCATAAGTTTAGTCACTAGGCTTGAACATAATATGAATCATAACATAATCCAAGACACTATAGTAAACTTAGCCAATTGATTAAGTGATAGCATAACCGTGGATTCAACTTACAAGACTATCTATTGTTATTCAAGTGGTGACAATAAAGTCACAATCAAACATACACATTATTTCCAAAGTCAATCATCATGAATAAAACATCTACCGGGTTTAACCATCACATTCCAAAAGCACATTCTAGGTGCTTACCAAATATCTAGGCCACTAACAGTTTACATAATTCAAGCTTAATGCGGTCACGTTTCACTTCTAATATCCCAAAATATTCATTCAAGTCTAACTTCTATTCAAGACTAGACTAATTCATCTACATCATGTATTAGAGGTCTAACAATTCATACTAGTTCTATGGTATAATTCTTCTTTAAGTATTACTCTTAGCTTATTCAAGGCATCTAAGAAAAATTTCACAACTAAACATATCTAAGGTCAAATTACTCTTAGTGTGAGTGAACAAGATCATTCCCATCTTATTACAACAACCAAAGCATTCTCATACTACTCATGAAATAACAAGTCCAACTAGCCAAGGTTCTAAGCTATAAGTCAATCACCAGACTATACAAGTTCAATGGCCTAAGTTGTTCAACTAATCCCAAATATACCATTTATCATACCAATGCCTAAAATCCATACCAATATCAATAAGATATAAAAATCATACTGTAATAAAGCTCAATCTAACAAAAGTAAGCCTAACCTACCTTGAATCCAAATATAGCTCACGAACCAACAATCTTTGCTTTCCCTTTCCTCAAAGCTTCTCCAATGATCCACGCTATCAAAAACATAATATATACATTATTAGGAGAATAACAACACCCATATTTCACCATTGTGCTTTGAATCCAAAATGACTCCAAAAACCCCCAAGTGGGTCCCTTATATGAAAATCGAGTTTCCAAGACCAACGCAACATTCAACTACCATTAGGAGTTTAAATACCTCAAGAAATTTGTGCAAAACAATCATATTTGGGTATACAATCAAGCTTCAAGTCATTTAGGGTTTTGGTCAAAAAATCAAGAAATTTGAATATGAAATGGAAGGATTCTTACCTCAAATCTGTTGTTAATCGCAAATATAAGTGTTAAACAAGCTTCCAATTCACCCCCAAAATTCAGTTTGAAGCTTCCAAGTCTTTCTAGGACAGATAGGGTTCAAAATAAAGTGAAGAATGCCTAAAATTCAACCAAAAGGGCCTTTTTATACGAGTTTAAATGGGTCTGCAGGGTCAAAACTTGTTTTTGACCTCCCGAACTCATTCGAACTCTAGTTCTCACAAATGAACTATGTAACCCCACTAATTTCGACATTTTCAATTCATTGGTGAAGTCGTATTTTCCATATGTGGTAATTTAGGCCACTTGTGGGACCCACACCCATATCTTCTAATTTTTTACTTTTTGACCAATGGGTAGAAATAAACTCGGGTGCAGTGGGATCCGAACCAAGGGTCTACCTATTATAAAATCGGTATTAAAGAGATACTGTCATAGTCAAAATTTGCATTAAAAATTATTTTACTAATTTTTTTACTCCGCGGCCATTTGAAATCGGCGAAGACTTTTAAACAGAAAATTGGCCTTAAAAAACAAATGAACTGCCCAGTAACCAGACTATTAGTTTCAGTAAGTCATAAATGACTTGGGAAAGCTATGAAAAATATCTAACAATAAAAATAAGCTTGAATACAGATAATGACCTGAAGGGTCATTACAAAGTTGGACTGTCTTTTGACTTTTTAGCTTGGAGACACTTTCTTAAAAAGTGACCAGTATTTTTGCAGATAAAGCCATCATTCTATTTTTTGTTGTTCATTAGGCTTCTTCGTTTGAAGTACCTGGTTTTCCTGATCACCTTGGTCTTGTCTTCTGGTAAACCTCCTGAACGACATCTGCTTCTTGGACCTTAACTTGCAATTTGAGCAGGGACAGTTGGATTTGTTATCTAAATTATTTTTGTTGTATGCTTGATCAAGGGCTGGATTATTTTGGATGATCTACTTCAGTAGAGATCTCTTTGTACATAAGTTGTCCAAGTCCTGAAAGATGGCCTACCTGATGTAGCCTACTTGTGGAATGGTTATGGATTAAACTTCTCCTCCACAGTCGTCATTGTGTGGCTGGATAGATTCTTTGACAGTGATGATACAGAGGCTTGCTTCAGGTTGGGATCTCTGCCTAGATTAAAGTAAATTTTTGTCTTCTTTTGGAAGTGTTTATCGATGACATCTCTATCAAACGACAGGCACTTCATCTGGAAGAGTTATCATTGCAGCCTCTCCTGTCTTTGGTCTGTATCTATGCATAAGACCTATTGAGGGATCTTTTTGTTAAAGGTAAAGTCTTAAGACGTGAGATACGTGTTCTTATCGATGATCCCAAATGTGTTCCACCAACCTTTGAAAATTCCAGAGAATCTGGAGGTAAACTCTGAAAGTATCATGTATTTACTCATTCATCTAGATTATTTATCGCCATCTAAGTGTAGAAGTCTTGGATCCTTTAAGGCCATGATGAAATCTTGATATCATTGAGAGTGAAGGTGTGGAATCCAGTTCTAATGATTTTCTTTGCCGCTGTCACTAGTTTCGATCTTCTTCCAGGATTGGATCATCTGTCATCCCACCTTTGTCGTTGAATACTTCAGAAAACTCTGACTCTTTGTCATACCCCTTTTTTAACCAAAAAGATAATTTTATGGTTGAAAAAGACTTTACTATTAAATGACAAAAGAAAATAATTTATTTTGAAAAGGACTTTTAACAATCAAAATTCAGAGTTGCCACTTGGCATAATCTAGTGTGCCAAGTCATCTTTGAAAATAATTTTTCAAAATGGTTTTTGACTCTTTCAAAACTGATCCACGAACAGAGATTTCAGTTAAGGAATTCTATTGACCGAAGGGGAGGTCTTAGGCACCCCTCAATCCCGTGGTTCGACCATGGTCACTCTGCGAACTATATCGGCTAACATGACACTATGAAATGCATAAACCAAACAAAACATACAAGATATACGAACAAACGAAACAACAGTCAAACCTCCAAAATAGTGTCCAGTCCAATTTATTACAAATCAAAATTAAAACCTAAACTATTCTAACTATCCTACAGTATGCTTTACCCGATGCCTCTGGCATTGATGACGATCTGTCTTTCGAGTATAAATTATCACGGAGCATTCTCTGGTAATGAATATAATTTTCTTAGGGGCATTCCCCATCCAAATGAGTACAAGGGATTCAGATGCGATGGAATAAAAGTCATTTTACACATTCGAACATTCAACAATCTACAATCCTTAAGTTTTACCTACCCAAAATACCGTTTGCCTATCGATGCTCGGTAATATATATGATACCATTAAATTCGAAGAAATAAATATCCATTTCAAATCAAACGAACCAATTAATTAACACAAGCCAATATTCACTTTTATTAATTTTTTAATCCCACCCCAATTAAAATTTTCCAGCTCTTTAATTATCAATTTATTCTTTCTCCTCTCGATTACAAGAAAATCCAAATCAAGCATCAATAATATACACACCACAAAGATCCAAACATACCAAGCACGCAAGTCATTCAAACCCACAACAACGACAAAAATTCGAGATAAAATAGAGAATGGGGTGAGGTGCGTGATAAGGTAAGGTAAATGATTAAAAATTGACTTTTTAGGAGGGACAAAATTACGTGTCTACACTCTTTGGAATGGTTCATAAATATAGATGTATAGTACTCCTTAGGGGATTGGATTAATGATTCAAACGTATCCTTGAAAAAATTTTAAGAATCGACTGATGGATCTTTATTATCTTTGATATATTCGTTAGCTAGAAAGTAATCATCAGTTTTAGAACATATATCCATAGGATTAGTATCAAATAAGTGTTTGTGACGATCTCAAGTTCAAACCCGTAGAGATCATCAATGGCTTTTAAATATTCCTAAATAGGGTCATCCATAATAGGTTTCCAAGGAATAATATTTCAACTTTTTGAAGAATAAAGCTTGGGGACACCCTGATCTGGCATGATTGAGTCATTAGAGCTTTGGGACAACATGATCTGAGATGATAGAATTGTCATCAGAGAAGCAATCTGGAAATAACCATTTGTCACTGAGAATATATTATTTGATGGACTCCAGTCTTTATCTGGTGGCTCTTCATTTTGGATCTTCATATCATCATCAGGGACTATAGGATCTAGCTCGAGAAGATGAGGTCATGTATTGGATTAGAATATCTTGAGGTCATCAAGTTCCCTAGTTCTTCATCATTTGGAACCTAAATAAACTATTTTTCTTTTTTACATGATTTTTTGCCATCTTGGCTTTCTGTTGGGCTGCCATGGCATTTTTTCTTTCCCATACAAATTTGGTAATATCAAACTCTTGTTCATCTTTTAGAATTAGAGTGAATAGCATAGACATAGATGAAAAAGGTGGGTAAGTGGAAAACGTTTGACCTAATCCTTAGGGTGGATATATTTGTGGTGATATCAGAAATACGATGAATTTTTGGACCTTTTGTGGGTTGTTTCTGCCGTATTTCAAAAGATATCTTCCTTTTGATGTTGGTTAAAAAGTGTATAAGTGAGGTTCCTAGTGGACATATATAGAACTGAATGGTTTGCAGCCTATGTTCTAGTGCTCTTATAAGACCAGCATGTTGGAGGGATACTTAAACCATTTTATTCTCTCCAGTAGAAAAACATATGGTATGTTTGGAGTATGATCCAAGTTTTTCTTTTTGAAGGGTTGGATTGGTGAGGAGATATACTGGGAATGGAGCTGGAAGAAGACATCATGAGCAGTTGAGGTTCGGGCTTGAGTTGAGGTTTTTCTTTAAGCAACAAAGTATTCCTTAACTCCTTTCGGCCTATCTTGGTCCAAATAATCAATCTGCATCCATGGATTTCACTCTATTTTGACAAAGGTAGAATATGAATTTAGCAGATGTAGATATATCTTGTTTTGGTGATAAACATCTACTTCGTAGAGGTAGTCTTTTTTACAAGACAGAGTCTTACTGATGGTTGGAGACGTGTCTAATTTGGATAGGAATTTACACGGACTAGACACACTTGATGAAGATGGTAAGATTCAGAGATAGAGGTAACTTTTATTATTTTCTAGACTATAAAGACCTGATATATTTGTGCTAAAGGTATAAGGAAAAGACTCTACGAAATATTTGTTCTAAAACCTAAAGAAAGTAATGGCGACACAAATATGTACAAAACTTTGATTATAACAATAAAAAAGTAAGGTCTATGGATGCTTTTATGGCTAACAATTGGCAAAGGTGAAGTAAAGACTGTACTGTAAATGTAAAGTTGGTTCTTTGTACAATAACGAAAATAAACCTTACGTGAATACTTGCTTTCTCCAACTCCCAACCCCAATCCAAAAGTGGGTATGACTCTGATACCAAATATACAGGAACAGTGGGGCACAGAGTGACAACACACAACACAGGAAATATTAACTTAAAAGGTTTTACAAGCTGTTTATCCACATTCTTGCAAATTGGCAACAAGTTGCTGCTTGCACATGTTGTCACATGCCAACAACATGTTTATTTTATTTATTAGGCTCTGTCACAAGTATGTGGAGTCCGATTTATATAAATAGGTAATAAATATTTCGTAAAAGTGTATGCCTGGATAGGACTTTACTATTTTTAAAAGATAAAGGATAAGGCTTCATTATTTTTTAAATTGTGGGCCGCATGTGATAATGTATTTTATTAGTTTGTTTGTATCAGGGTTTCCTTAGCCTATAAAAGAAAGCATAGGTCTTTAGTTGGGAATCATCAAATTCTTCACCCAAAAACTTCTCTTGTAAAGTTTCATATTATCAATAAAAATAAAAAGGTTTGGTGGCTAAGTTCTCTCTCTTATTCCTCTATTTCAAAGGGATGGACACTTCGATCCTTTAGGTCGAAGTAATGGGTAAGAAAACACTTAGGCAAGTATACTTGTTGTTATTACAACATAGAATTCTAAAGTACTTTTCATGAATATGAAATGAAATTAGCCTGATCCACACAACATAAATTTCCAAGTCTTTTCCATATTTATGAAACAAAATTAGATTGATCTGCACAATAGATTTCTGGTTTGCTTTCTATTATTTTCTTTAAACACGTAAATCTGAAGTACGTTGTAGTACATGTCGTTCTGCGCGGACTATTGAGGGCTCTAAAGGCCATGGAAAGCCGCGAAAAGCTCGTGTATGTCATATACGGAACAATTGTATTTGTACTAGATGCTAAGGATCTATTGTGTTTTACGACTGGCAAAATTCAAGCTATGCCATTGAGGGTTGAGAAGTCTTTGTTTGTAGCAAACAGTTCTTTAAGGATTAGTGGATGAGTAGCCTTAATCGTAAGATAGCTCGTGTGTTGATAAAAGTTTTGATTTTGTATGGCGTGCCTCCTATATGGAGGTGAAATTGCCTACTATATTGGAAAGGTTAGGACAAGAGCTTTGATTCCATATGGCGTGCCGTTTACATGATCGTGAATTTGCCTTTCATGTTGGAAAGTTTAGAGCTCTATTGTTATTGTCTAGTTAATATTGCCTGTGGTGTCACTTCGTGCCCTGTTGTCCCTGTCTATTTGATAGAATGTCAAAGGAAAGTGTTATTAACCTGCATATCAATTGGGGTAGCTTGAATAAATGGCATCCATGTCTCTAAATGTTGAATCACATACCATAATCTAGAAACACATGAAGTGATGGTTGTTGTTGAGAATATGTCGTTGTGTACCTGAATATGATGTTGTGTGCCTACTAGTTTCCATAGGATTTATTTTGCTGCACTTCCATCAGTAAAGGAGAGGTCGTTGAGAATTAGTGTGAAACAAGAGTGACTTGTTTAGCTTTGTAATGCTTACACATTTGATATTAATAAAACTGTTAATTTACCCAAAAAAAAAAAATCAACAACATATATAGTTGTGAACTTCCTCGAGAACAACAACGATAACAATTGCTACACCTCATCCCAAATAAATTGAGATAGACTATATAAATCCTTGTCATCACACGCCAAATGAGTATAATTGACTAAAAGAAAACTCAAAAGTGTGACAATTCGTATATCCTAGGCCCTAGGACACTAAGGGGTCCAAAATATAAAAAATTACACACGAAAAAGACAGAGCTTCAACAGCTCTGTGTAATAGATAACAAATAATTTGATCTAACCAAATATAAACAATACAATTTTTCATCTGACGGAGTAATCTGAACCCCGTGGACCCTAGCTTTGCCCCTGCCTAGGAACCAGGAGGTTGATAGCATGAAAAAAGTGTGAACTCTTAACTTTTTGTGATCAATTTTTTATAGTTAAATCTTGCTCTTATTACTGAAAATTTGGAATCCATCACTACTCCAACAGCATGCACTTTGCTATAAATTTAATTATAATAACAAAAAGTGATCACAAAAAAAATGATAAATTTATTCTCTAACTATGATAAACTTGTTTCTTATAAGGACTAAGAGAGAAATGAAACGTAACGTGCAGAAATACTGACGAATCTTGTTATAGGACCAAAGCCTTGAAAAGTAGGCAGTTGCTGTCTCCAGAATTGTTGTTCCCGTCTATGTAGGTTCCACGTCTATGTAGGTTCCCCTGGAACCTCTACATGAGGTGATACATTTATTCCTTTCATTTTTGCCCCTTTCTGAAGTCTCAAATCAAAATTAATGGTAGTGAAGTGTTTTGTTGTTTTGATCTGTATATCTTGGTCTAGCTTATAAATAGGGAATATGACTAGCATGCAGACTCATGTGGCATATAAACTTTACTTGGTAGTATAGGTGTCTTGTGTTTGGGATAATTAAAAGCTGATGATTGGGTGAGTACTCTTTCGATTTCTGATGACTTGATAGAACTACAAGTGTGGCAAAAATTGCTTCATTTTGTTTTCTTGCCACGCATGTGTGACGTTGTCCTAAGCCTAAAGACTTTGAATATATGATTTGGATTAAAAAATTTGATTGTTTATGCTATTTTATACAATTTACATCAAGTATGGCCGTATTTTTGTTATGTTTTTAATCGATAATACAAAGATTGGGATGTATTTCAATAGAAAATTACGAGTAGTTTACTTTTAAGGTGTGCGTACATTAATTTTCATCTCCCGTTATATATAATTTTGAATGTTTCATTCATGCTAAATAAGTTTTAATGTTTACTTATAAGGTAAAAATTTTGATCAATTTTGTAGGCTCATTGTCTTGAAATGTCATAACCGTCTGCTTTATAAGCAAGAGTTAGAACGTCTGTCTTATGAACATCATATCTAAGTTCCCACTTTTGACCTATAAGACAAAACTTATGATTAATTGTGTGAGTTATTATAAATTTATTATTTTGATATGTGATAAACGTCTATGTTTGCCATATAGGTAAAATTTATTAATCGAGGCTAAAAAATCAAGACCACCTCTTATGAAGGCTATTTTTATAGAACTTATTTTACGGAGACAAAATATAAAGGGTAACTTACATAAATCTCTGAATCTTTAAGTGATATTACATAAAATCACGACTATTTTGTTAATTACATTTTATCCTGATTTTTTAAATGGTGATACATATGTTATAATGTGATACATATAAAAAATCGACACATTTGAAACTGACAAAGATATTTATTAAAGGAAATAATAGATTCTCTTTTATTATGTGGAGCAAATCACGCATAATTAGTTATACAATGAATTAATCAGATTCAAAAAAAAATTCAATAGCCTAATTTCTGTCACTGGGTCGTCGGCACTATCAATAGCAGTCGATGATAAATTCACAGAGGATCCATTAGTATAATTGCTTCAAATTTAATACATTAATAAATTGTTGATTTGAAAGAAGAGCTCATGCAAGAACCTGTGTTTTGTGAGGAGTGAATAACAGGACAATTTTAACGTAAAGGAAAGAAAGTAGATGGAAATGAGGTTTTTTATTGGAGAAGGTCAGCTAACCAACTTTAACTTGCCTCCTTATTTTCATCTTCGGTAAGCTTCGAAGCGACCACCGTCGCATGTCGGGGCCCACTGCCATTTCCTCTAAGCTCTTGCGTAATATCCAACCCAGTTGATGTCTTCTCCGATAACGGCTCACCCTCCTATCAATTCACCTTCACTGATTATTATTTGAATTATTATTTGGTGGCAGAGGATTACTATGTGATACATCTGAAATATGTGTGATACATTTTTTTGAAGTTTGAAATGTATCACCCATTAATATCATATGAATCATCCAATAATTGATGACTCCGGTGGGGTGGTTTTTTTGGTAGGCTGTTATGGAGATTTTCGATAGTGAGTGGTTCATTTTTTAGTGACCAGCGCTGGTTCACCGGAACAGTGAGCTCCGGTGATGGAGATGGCTGCTCCGTTTTTAGATACAGTGTGAACAAAATTTATCACTCATCAATAACATATGAATCACTCAATACTTGAAATAAATAATTGTATCTACCATATGAATCACCATAATACCATATATATCACCCATTAATATCACATGAATCACCCAATAATTGAATAAATAACTGTATCTACCATATGAATCACCATAATACAATATGTATCACCCATTAATATCATATATATCACCCGTTAAAATCATACAAAACATATCAATCGTATGAATCACCATAATACCCATATAACGATATCATATTTATCATTCATATGAATCACCATTAAAAGAATAAACATGTATGAATAACTAAATAAGTTTATATATGTATCAATAGATTTTAAAAAAAAAAAATAGGAGAGATTTTAGGAGAGGAAAAAAAAAAGTTGCATGCGTTAATGGATGAGAAAAAATCAAGAAGGGAGATGATTTAAGCGTTAATGGAGGAGAAAAAATCAGGAAGGAAGATTTAATTGTTGATAATTAGGAAGATATTTTAGGGAAGGAAATCTTTGGAAAAAAAAAATAGCTTGAATGAGTTAATGGTGGAGTAAAAATAGGATGTGGGATTTTATTGATAAGTATCAAGAGTAAAGTTGAAAAAAGTGATTTTATGTAAATTTTAGAAAAGTAAAGAATATTAAATAATATAGTGTCTTAAGTTTGAGATTTGTGTAACTTATCCAAATATAAAGAACACCCCATTTTAAGGTCAACCCATATTCCAATGTCCAATTTTGACTAAATTTTTATTTGAGCCAAGCCCATAAACATTCCAATATCCAAATCTGACTAAACAAAGTAACAAACCCAGCGAATTGGTACTACATGATGTTCCAGCATTAACACACCAACCACCACGTGAATGCACTGCACCATCACAACATCCAAATAAATGGAATAAATAATTTTATAATCATTTACAAATTTATTTAGTTTTATATCTTTTTCATAAGATATCTGAAATGTTCATTTTTTTTCTTTCAATTTGTATGTGAAAACAAGAGATCATTTCTTCAAATAAACTGATTATATACACAGATCAATTAAGTTAAGAATTTAAGTTTTTTGCACTATTAATGTATAAAATATTCTATACTATCAGGTAAATTTGATCTGTTATTATAGGTAGGGCTAGACATATTTTGGTTCAAACCAAAAAAATTGAAATTTAATCTTGATTTTGATTTTTTGATTTTTCAGATCGATTTCGGTTTCAAATTTTAGAAATTCAGTTATATATATATATATACCAATAAAATAAGATTTATCAATAAAAATAAGATTTTTCAATAAAATATATAAAATTAAAGATATTTCAATAAAATTCAGATACTTTAGCAACTATTGGTTAAGAAACACGTTTTGAAATCAAATATTGTAAAAATCCTACTCAGTACTCCCTCTTTCCTATTGTTTCTTCACATTTATTATTCTTATATTCTATATTTTCCCCAATTTTAATTTTTTTTTTTATATTATCCGGTTCATCTCTTCCTCTTAACCTATGTTCGTAACAACTTACTTCTTTAACCATACCCCGGAACTTTCATCTGGCAACTAACACTCGTCCTTCGTCTATTCTGCAGATATAGCGGACTATCAAGGCCAGAATTCCTAGGAATTTACAGGTTAATCCATCATTGTTATTAAGAAATTAAGAGGTTAACCATATATTAAAGGTAATGAAATTAAACAGACATTTAATTTACATGATGTTCTGCGAATATATTTCTAAAAATATAAATATCTAAAAAATTTTAAAACATAAAAACATATTTTTGATGGGGAAATATAAAATAAATAAGAACTTACATGAAGTAACTGAGATAGAGGTTTCCCTTTGGGGAATCCCCTAAAGACTTTGGAAATCTGAAAGCTTTTTTATTCAACTTCCTTATATTACAAGCTTTGATTTACACCCAAAGGAAAAGTTGGTTGGAAAAAGAGGATTTATACATAGGAAGGTATGTTGAGAGGTTCTAAGGTTTTTTTTATCTACCTTCTTCTACTAAGTTACAAGTCTTATATAGACTGAAGTAAGAAAAAAGAAGTGGACTAGGATCAAACTACGTGGCCTTAACAATATGGCCGACAGGTAAGGATAAGATTCTTTAATAATGCAGGTCGGGTACACATTGGGCCCCATAGTCACATGCATTATTATTTCTCTTTTCCTGACGCGTGCTTCAACAGTTTTTCTTTCTTTTGAAAAATAATGATAAAGGAAACACTCACTCTGACACAGACTTAATTACAAGACTCAAAGTGGGCATACCCACATGACATTCTTATCACAATTACAATACTTGTACCTTATAGTATCAATCTCATTTATTACTTGTCTTTGTCTGCTTATGTGTCCAAGTTGTGCAGGCTATGGTGTCGAAACTCATTCCAGAGTCATCATCTTCATAGGGATCCTGAGCTTCTTGGAGAAGACTATCTTCAAATCTATCATCTTCTTCGTCTGATGATTTTGGAATATTAATGTCTGTATTATTCATGTCTGGAACTACTTTATCTGTGCTTGTACATGAATTGTCTTTATTGTTCATATGCTTATCTTGTTCTTGGCTACTAAAGAATTTTTCTAATGTCTGTTTTACAATAATCTCAATTTGTTTATTCTTCGTTTTTGCCGTTAATGTCTTTTTTAAGGTACTAGTCTTATGTGGTTTTGATGAAGGTCCTGCTTCATCTTCACTTTTTGGCAAAGTGACAGCCCTTAACGGATTTGATTTGTCTTTACTGATTACCGTTTGAACCGGACTAGCTGCACCAATATTCGGTATAGTGGATTTCTGAGCATTCAGAGGGGAATGCACGCCCTTCTCATCCAATTTTTGTGGAGATGGAGAACTCTATGTCTGAGTACTGGCATTAGTCTTTCTTGTATGAAATTTACTCAGTTTGTCTTGTAAAGTCTCTATTTTCTCCATGAGTCTAGAGTTTTCTGTAATAAAAGCCTCCTTTTGAAGATTTAATCTCTTGAAGGCCTCGGTCATAGAGTGGCAATGGTCACAGAAAATTATTTTACCTGAGTCTTTTAGGATATTGTACTGAGGAATCTGGTTAGGATTTTGTCTTAATGCTGGAGATAAGAAAAAATTAGGTCCTAGGTGTCCTCTTGCATAATCAGAAGCTTCAGAAAAATCATTGAAACCTTTGTAAAGAGGATTTTTTATACCACTTATAGAGTTTAGTACTTCTATCCATGTTTGAAAAATTTCGTTTGTCTTACCATGTATAATTACATAATATTTGAATCTAGTCTTACTTTTATCTGATATATATTGACATAAAGCATTCATGACGGCTAAAAAATGCTTATGGTCTAATTTATGGTGTGCTATCCACAATTTGTCTATTAGGCATTTTTGGGGTTTATCTAAAATATGTTCTGGTCTTAGGTTAAAAGAATAATTACTAGGTGGGAAAGCAATTAAATTAAAAGGCCCAAAGTATATTCTCTCCAGTGGTTGCATGGAGTTTTAGAGTTCGATAGAGTTTTGGGGTCTAAATCTAACGTTTCCTAGCATTTTCTGAAAATAAATGTCTTGAGACGAGGAAGACGTTGTTCCCTTGCCTTTGTCTGCTGCATGTTGATTAGTTGGTCGCATGCTCAAACAAATATTAGACGATTAAACAGATTTTGTTTTTAATTGTAATCTACTTAATTTATCTGCTAATTCATTTTCTATTTATTTAATATATTCAAAAATAATATTTTTATATACCGATATAGCGTCCATAAAGTTTAACCATCTTCTTCTATTACTAGCTTTATCATTTATCTTTTGACTAAATTTAACTATTTCCTCACAATCTGTTCTTACTAAAACTTCTTCTTTATTTAAGATATATAATTTAAAACTATTTAAACCATATATTATGCCTAATACTTCTAAATCTATACTAGGTATATTTCCTTTTTCTTTATATTGTCCACTCTGGTATGCACAGATTTTTTCTTCTCTTTTATCACTATATTTATTAGGTCTTGCTTTTAATATGGATCCCCAACCTAATTTGCTTCCGTTTGTTTGAACAATTAAGTAATCAGTTTCTAGTGGAATTTTTAAGTCTGGAATATGTTTTACTATTTCTTTTATTTGTTGAACTAATTTAATGTCTTCATTATTAAAATGTTTTTGACCTTTGCTTCCAGTTTTAGCATATAAAGGTCCAGTTATTTTTCCTAAGTCTTGAATAAAATTTCTTGCATAATTTACTAATCCTAAAAATTTTTGTAGATCTTTAATATTTTCTAATGTATCTGACATTTCTAATACCTTTTTGGCTATATGAGGTTGAAATTTAATCTTCCCATTTCCTAGAGTTATTCCTAAAAAATTAATATGTGTTTTACATAGTTCCATTTTCTTTTTACTAATTATTATTCCGTGTTTGACAAATAGTCTAAAAACCGTTTGTAAATGTCCTAAATGTTGTTGCATATCTCTACTAAATACTAAAATGTCATCTACATATACTAACACAAAGTTTTTATAATCTCTAAAAATATCATCCATTTTTCTCTAAAAAATGGGTGGGGCTGTTTTTAGTCCGAACGACATAACAAGTCACTCATAATGTCCTTCTGGACAGGTGAATGTTGTCCATTCTATACTATCTGGGTGTATTTTTACCTGCCAATACCCGGATTTACAATCGAACTTACTATATATCTTTTTACCTTGTATCCTATCAATTAATTTATTTTTATCTGGTAACTTATATGCGCCTGTTTTGGTGTTGTCATTTAGTCTTTTATAGTTTATTACCATACGAGCTTTTCCCCTGATTTGGTCGCTATGGTTTCTTACATAAATGTTGTTGATCTGTGTCTAGATGTTGATCTTCTAATTACTTCTAGCTTTAACAATTCTTTAATTTATTTCTCAAATTCTTCTATATCTTCATTATTAGCTTCTATTGATGTTGTCTTTATGGTGTATTCAGGGTTAATTATATCTAACTTACACATTATTTTGTTAGCATCCCAATGTGCTAAAGATTTTTCTCCTATTATTTATATTTTATCTAAAATTGCTATTACATTGTCTAAGTCTTTCGGATTATTTATTATTCCTATTGTGTTTGTATCCTTTTTTAAAGTTGTAAAATAGAGTTTCAATGTTTATTAAAGTAGTCTTTTTCTATGTCTTTTAAGCATTATTGCCCTTCTACATTAAGTAGAGTATAATTTTTAAAATCTTCTAAGTTATCTTCTAAATTTTTGTTTTCTTTTAACAGGTTGCTATTTTGGCAGTCTTCGCAACATGGTTTAGAAATTAAATTCTTTTTATGTGTTTTTAATGTTTCATATACTATTGGTAATGTTACTGTTTGTACCGGTGTATAAGTTAGATTTTTAAAAAGCATTATTCTATCTCTTGTTAAGAGACATCCTCCTTTACTTTGGATACAAAAGCGTAGTCCTATAACAAAGTTTGAGCCTATGTGTAAATCCCTTGCTAATATTCTATTAACATTGTAAGTTGGGTTGTAGAATTTATTACATGTATTTAAGAAACTTATTTGTGCATTTTCTATGCAATAATTGTAGATATTTTGTGATCCATCCATTTGGGTAGCTGTTATAGGTCTTTCCAGTATTTTTAGTAAATGTTTTGGTACTATTTCTTTATTAATTAGACAGCTAGTACATCCGGGATCTACTAGTGCTAAAGTTTCTATCTCTACGTCTTCAATTTTAATTTTTACTAATACTTTTATGGTAGAGAATTCTTTATCTTCATTGCATATTAGGCTAGTGTCATTATCTTCCAAGTTCATAAGTTCTGCCTCTAGTTTTTCTAAATGTATAGCTTCTTGTGTATCTGATTCTTCTATAGTGATTTTGGTTTTTCCTTTTTCTAGGATGGTTAATCTTTGTTCTAGATTATTTACTCGGGTTTCTAGAGTTGATACTCTTAAATTTAAGATTTGATTATTTGTATATTTCTGTTCGCTATTTATTTCTGATTCTATTTTTATCTTTAAAGTGTTTTCTATACAGTTTATACAAGCTTCTAAATAACATTTTTTACATTTAGCTCTGTTATCTTTACTTGGATACCAATTACATATACGACATCTATTAATATCTAAACCTTTGTTTCTTTGGAATTCATGTACACATTCTTGAGTGACATTCATTAAATTATTGATTACTAGATTGTTTAAGTCTAGATCTTCTATCTCCTGTCCTAATTCATTTACTAAATTATCTTCTTCTGATTCTGAAGAATCAGATTTAGAATTATCTTTATCATTTATATCAATACTTATTATTGATTATATACTTTCTGTATCTGACATGTATTTATCTACATTTAGTAAAGTTTCTTGGAAATCCTCTATTAATTGAGAATTTTTAGTTCTATTATTATTTCTTTTAGGACATACATTAGCTAAATGGTCTATGCTTCCACAAGTATAACATTCTAATTTATTTTTATAATTTCTATCATTTCTATATTTCCTAACATGTCTATCTCTATTTAACCATGGTTTTTTGGCTTTTAATTTTCTTAAGAAGTACTGTTTACGACTATATGGTTTCTGATTATGTTTCTTTTTATATTTTCTATATTATTTTTTATCATAATTTTGGATTGTGTATATAACAGATTTAGAGAAATTCATTTCATTTCTTTTTAATTGTTTTTGTATTTGTATGTTTGTACATTTTTCTGTTAGTATATCCATTATATGTTGTGTTCTATGTCCTATTGTCCATTTTAGGTTTGGGTTGGCTACTACATGTCTTTTATACCATCTATCTTCTATTTCTTTTCCTAAAGCTCCAGGTAATTTATTAAATAATTTTTTACCTAATTCTTCATTAAAGGTGTTTCCGCTGACAGTGCAATAATAAAAATAATCTTGTAGAAATTTCTTTATATATATTCAATGTGAAATGCTTAGTTGTTCTAGTTTTATTAATGCTTCTTTTTGTAATGCTAATAGTCTAGCCCCACCCATTTTAGAAGAATAACACCTGAAATATTTAGATCTTAGATTCCAAAATGAAAAGAAATATAGAGTGTTAAAAGATAACACCACTATAAGGTGTAATTTCAACCAAGGTGAACATTTTTGACATTCAGAAGATAAACAATATAACACAATAATAGACTTTATAATAAATTCAAGCGAAAAAATTCAGGAAAAAGATAATAGTACAATAAGAATTTTAGAAGAAATAGAAGCTACTCAAAATAAACATAAAAAGATACTAGATAAGATAGAACAAAATTTAGATTATTTAAAGTCACAAGAGATAGAAATAGACAGAAAAATTCAGTATTTAAATCACAAATTCAATTTAGAAAAGATACCTACAAAATTAGAAATTGGAAAGCAAATAAAAACCATAATAGAAAAAACTAAAGATTTAGAAGTAAAAACTACTCAACTAATATCTAAACTAATAGAACAAATCGAAATTATAACAACAGAAATCAAAGATTTACAAGTAATAACAAAAAGATTAGAAGAAATTTCACTCTCATGAATATAGGAGATATAAATTATAAAAAATCCATAGACTCAGTAAAAGCATTTCATAACAAACCAGAAAGTCTTTCTGTACACCTCCCAATAGGTCAGTCATAAAAAATAATTCTAAAACAAAATAATACTATAATAGCATTATTATTAGACTTACATGCTAAAGTAGACAGTTTAATAAAAGGCAAAGAAGCTCAAAAACCAGTTCAAGAACTTGAACTGCCCGAATCACATAAAAAGATAGACATCCTAATAAAAAATAAAAAAGCTCAAGAACCACCAAAAAAACACCTTGAAATAGAAGAACTTATTAATCAGTTAAAAAGAACTGAATTAACTCCTAAACAAGAAAGAAAAAATATAATAAGAAAACCACAAAAATGGACTTTCTATCAAATAAACGGAGAACCATCGAAAACAACGAAAGACAAGGAGAAGAAAGACAAAGAATAAGTTTTTCTGAGAATAAAATAGAAAATAATAATATATTATCCAGAATATGTAGAAGACAACCAAATATGGAGCAGAACCAAGAACTAAATTAAATAATAGATGTAGATAGAGATTTACAAATTTTTCAACAACATCAATTAAAATTATTAAATCTTAAAACATCATATAATGCAGGATATTTTTCTACAGATAATCAGCTATATAGACATTCTAAAGAAGAACAAATATCAGCTATAGGAGAAGATTTTAAAATACTACATTTAGTAAATGCTAACTCCTTAAGACATATAAAAAATAATAAAATGATACTAATGCATATGGGTTTAATTGTTATAGGAATAAAAGGTCTAACTAGAAAAAATCTTGGATCCAAAGTGTTAATAACAATATATGATGATAGATGGTCAGACATTAAAAATCAATAATAGGATTAACTGAAGTAGATATGACAAATAATGGAGGAATATTCTATATAAGTCCAGATTTTTTAATGAACTTAAAAGAATTTAGAAAAAAATATATTAAAATAGGAATCCAAACTAAAGGGTATGAAGAAATAAATAGTGATAATAATTTATTAATGTGCATAGGATTTATCGGAAAATTAACTTTAAGTAGTAATATTAAATTTAAACTAAAAGTAAATGATGTAGTTGAAATAATGGGAAATAAAGGCATAAATTTAATAAAACCAATAAAAATAGACCCAGAAGTATATGCAGGTTTAGAATGGAATCTAAATAAATTTAGTAAACCAAAAATCCCCACACTAGACTCTCATTTATTATACACTACAAGTAAAGGAGAAACTTCAGTTAGATTTACAGAAACTTAAGGTCACGTATTATTTTTGGAATTTTAAAAATCAATTTTAGAATTCTTTTTAATATTAATGAAAAGGTAAATATGTACCATTTGATAGACGGCGAGGGTATATATGCACCATTCCATAGAAGGCATCCAATTTTTTTAATGGAGGGTATGTTTTGCTCTTCTAAATCGCAAAGTTGAGGGATATACTTGCACCTTTGCCTTATTTTATTTCACATATGAACTCCCTCGAATCGGATCCAACTGACCTCCTTCTTGCATTCAGACGGTTTAATAACCCGATATACTTCGATTCAGCCTCAACCAAGTCCAAAAGGGACTAATATACAGGAATTTGAAGGCCAATATACAGTATATACAGCTAATATACATGCTGATATATGGAGCAGAAATGGGCCAAATCCAATCAAGCAGCAGCAGTCCAAAGGGACTAGTTGGAGTAGAATTTGGGCCAAGGGCCTATATTCACTAATTTACTTTCATTTTTATAGAATAATTCTTGTCATTATTTGTTACAAATTTTAATATCTTCTTTAATCTAGATGAATTCCCCTTGGAATAGCCATTTTTTGGAAATAAATCCTCCTTTTATATATAAGCAATGTATATACACTGTGTGTAGTAACATTGTATATATAGTAATGTACAAAAACTTATATGTGTTATGAAATATAAAATAAGAACAACAAGAATAAATAGAGAGAGAAGAGGGGAAACTTCTTTATTTCTCTTGAGAATGAGAGGTCATTGAGGATTCTTGATTGAGAATACAATGAATAACATCCCTCTATTTATAGGGAAAAATACTCCTAGTTTCTGACTAAAAGACAGATACTTCAAATTCTGATAGATATCAACTAGATTTTATTAGATCTTGACAGACATTCACTATAATGTAAATACATTTATAACACTCCCTCTTAAATGTCTAGATAGATATATGTCTCGTTAAAACCTTACTAGAAAAAACTCAGTGGGAAAAAAAATCTTGTGAAGGAAAACGAAAACACATCTCTAATAATAGTATATAGGTTGCCTCATTAAAAACCTTACAAGGAAAACCCAGTAGGACAAAACCTTGAAAGGTAAAAAGAGTACAACGCATATTTTCTCCCCCTAATGAGAACATCCTTAAACCTTTGCATCCCAATCTTGTGCATCATCTTCTTTAAAGTTGCAACTGGAGAAGATTTGACGAATAAATCAGCTACATTGTCACTTGAACCAATCTGTTGTACGTTAACATCACCATTCTTTTGTAGTTCATATATGTAGAACAGCTTTGGCACAATATGCTTCGTTCTATCTCATTTTATGAATCCTCCATTAAGATGTGTTATGCATGCTATATTATCTCTGTATAAAATTGTGGGTAGATTGTCATATTTCACACCATATTTTTCTTGAATGAGATGTATCATAGACCTCAACCATACACATTCTCGGTTTGCTTCATGAATAGCTATTATCTCAGCATAATTCGATGAAATGGCTACGATGGACTGTTTTGTATATCTTCAAGATATGGCAGTACCACCACAAATGAACACATAGCCTGTTTGAGATCGAGCTTTATGCGGGTTAGATAAGTACTCAACATCAGCATGACCAATAAAATTGGGACTGCAATCTTTAGAATAAAACAAGCTCATGTGTTTTATCCCATTCTGATGTCTCCTAGTAGGAGCAGAAATATACCTTGCGAACAATTGACTGAAAAGGCTATATCGAGCCATGTAGTATTTGCAAGATACATGAGTGCACCACTTGCACTAAGATATGATACTTCATAACCAATCTAATTTGATATATTTCTCATTTCAGCAAATAATCTATTGCTTTGAAAACTCTCCAAGAGTTTCAATAATTTTCAAGCTATAAGCTTATACAATATAAGAATTATCAATAAGTTTCCCAGAAACTTTTAGATTTTGAATCCTTAAAGAAGTTTTTATATAAATTTTGTCAAGCGGCAATATTCAACATTTCATGTGTGATATCTTCAAGTGTCTGGACTGCAAATCAAATAAGTTTTACGCTTACCAAGATGCATCCTTTCATGTCACTTGATAAATGTTTCTACGTCAGCATGCTTAAATTAACATAGAATTCAGATCCTCATAATCTTTTACAATATTGCGTCAATATTGTATTAAAGATATCATCGATGATTTCTCATTTTGTATTGGTTCATAATGCGATATAACATTTTGAGATCTCATCACTTTATTATTTTCAGATACCTGAACCTCTTATAAGGTTTCATGAAGTGTTATGTCGTAGGCTCTTCAAGAGCACATTATCTTCTTATTATGATTATTTGTTCTTTATCCTTTTCAAGGTTTATTTTATTTGGAATCGATTGGTCTACTATGTTTCATGTATATGTAGACTGTGTCTTTAGGGACACACTATACGAGCACTTGTAACTTAAATTTGAGTTTAAATTTGAGTCAACAAATGCTTACGGCATTTGACTTAAATTATCTTTTAATTGAGTATCTGATGATAATCCTTAACATACTTCATAGCTGTTTATTATCTCCCCCTTATGTTAGGAAAACTATCATATATCCTCCATCTTCTTTGAGGAATACATCTTTGTGCATCATGATATATTCATTAATAATATACCGCACATCAATTCTTAGAAGGAATAGTTGGTTCCTGACCTTGAACTAATAGAAAGGGAAGAAATAATCATAATTTATTGGTCTAAGGCATACAAGTACTATGTTACGCAACATATCATATTTCAGACCAACACGTGAAGTTTTGTTCTCATTAGTAATGGTTTAGCTATTAATCGAAGGCATTCAATGTCAAACCATTATTATCAAGATGAATTGTCTTGATTACACAATCTGAAAGTTATGCTCTTAACTCAATTTCATTGAGCAAGAAACTTTATGAATGTCAAACTACAGGTTGATAATAAACGTACAAGTGATCATCTTATTGATGCATCTTTTCAAAACATATCACATGATAGGTGAACGGACCCATATTCACCCTTAATACGTTTCAGATTTTAAGGGATCAAATCCCAACATTAGTTGGTCCAACCAACTTATCATGAGAACAAGCAACATTAAAAGCTCATGAAGAATTTTTGAATTCTTCAACATGTATTGAATACTTAATATGCACATCTTTAGGATATCGCAATCGTTCATGTCAATTATGAACTTTTATAATAGTAAACTCCAAGTTTTCTATGACATGTATTTTTTTACTTTAATAAATTTCAGATTTACTATAGCATGAATAAATTTTAAATTTACTACTTTTAGAAGTAGATTTCAAAATAACTCTTCTCAGTTATTCTGCCTCTTTCGGAGGTAAGTTGTAATACCATCACAATCAAGTAAACGTTTATATTAATAAACTTTACTAAATATCATCACATTTACTCAGGGAATGGATCTATGCTTATAACAATTAAAATTCTCATTCCCATGAATGAAATATAATCGTGTTTTAAGCCTATCAAATTGATAGCTTATAACCTCTTTATGATATTACTACTTCAGGAGCAAATCGAGGTATACATATGATCTAGAGAATTTTTCTCTAACATATCTTATGATCATAATATGCGTGTGAAAATATCATCACTTTTGATGATCATTATCATATTGTCCCTCCACGCGTATATTCGTGCATGCAATCACTTGTCTTCTTTCAGACATATTATGCACTGTTATCACATACACTTCAAGAATGAAGTAAGTTGTCATATTTCAGATTTATCATATATTACTACCACATTCACTTCATAGAATGGAGCATATTCAATGAGACATATTTCATGACTTTTCATTAAAAACACATTATTTTGTCTTAGCCATCATAATATCATCAATATGGTGCATTGCGATTCAAACTCAACGTCTTACCCATATAAAGACGTCTTAGGCATAAATCGATGGGACTTAAACCCAACATATTATCATCATTTTTGATAATATTGTCCTTGAGGAATAAATTTAAAATATAAATGGTTCCAAACCAATTATTTTTCCTCAAATCCAACAATAATTATATTATTAGTAGCAAAAGACAGATAACATAAAGAATTTCTAACCTTGACGTTATTTTCAGATTTATAATCTCACCTTGTTTGACAGAGTCTCATGCTGATAACGTGTTATGAAATATAAAATAAGAACAATAAGAATAAATAGAGAGAGAAGAGGGGAAACTTATTTATTTCTCTTGAGAATGAGAGATCATTGAGGATTCTTGATTGAGAATACAATGAATAAAATCCCTCTATTTATAGGAAAAAATACTCTTAGTTTCTGACTAAAAGACAAATACTTCAAATCCTAATAGATATCAACTAGATCTTATTAAATCTTGATAGACATTCAATATAATGTAAATACATTTATAAAAATATGCACTTTTTTTTTATATTTTTATATAACACATATACAGTCTTATACACATTATACATTATATATAGAGAGAGAGAGCGTATGAATCGTGTATATATGATGTATAACCGTGTATACATTTCCAAATCTAGAATAATTGGTGAATGATTATGTAAAATGTTCTAGTACATGAAATCTCTGCTTTAGATTTGTTTTTAAATGTTACCCTCCAACAAAATATACAGTATTTTTAGGACCACCAACAAACTTATATTCAAGCAAAGAAAATTACTTTCCTAGCTTCTGTAGTTATTTTATTTTGCTTGATTGGAATCAGGACATTTAGGCCTTTTAACATTTTTCAAAAATTAACATTTTTCAAAAATTAAGTAGTAGACAATACATTTTCATAAGGAAAAGAAAAAAAAATTTCAAATGTGTATATATTTTTTTATACATTACCTATATTAAATATACATTGTTATACATGACATATACAATTCAGAAATAGTGTGTGTATATATAAAACTTCCTTAAGCCATTTTCAACTAAATGAGGCAACTCCCATTTGACATTTACAAATAGATTTTTACATCTGAGGGAATGCAAAAATGAGCTATACACTTAGGGATCGTTTGGTAGAGTGTATAGAAATAATGTCGAATAGAGTATTAATAATGCTTGTATTACTAATGCAAGTACTAATAATGTTGGTATTAGTTGTGCAGAATTATTTCTTGTACACCGTTTGGTTTGATGTATTAAAAATAATTATATATTTATATAATTTTTATAAAAAAAATATTTTTTTTACCAAAATACCCTCCTCCTTTGTACACTTTTGAAGCAAGTAGCAGGTAATTATGTAGTAGAAATAGAAAACTCAATTTCCACTTCTTTTTCCTTCGGTTGCTTTACCGTTTCTCGACCAAATCAGAGGTCAGCTCCTTCATTTACACTCATTATTTATCATTTAATTTGATCCTTCATTTTGATGTTTCTTAATGTTGGTTGTTTTTTCTGGACTTCAAAAACCCAGCAATGAAATTTGATCTAAAAAAAGAGGAAGAAATTAAAAAATAAGAATGATCAAACGATGACTATTATATAGATTTGATAGAATTACTAACCTAGTAGAGAACTGCAAACAATGTTTGATAAGAAGAGAGGAAGAAGATGCAAGAAAATCACCTCTTTTCCATGAGAAATACAAAGAAAATGGAATGCAGCTTTTACAGTCAAAATGGTGGGAAAACAAGAACATACTGTAATTTTGGTAGGAAAGTAATTCGCAAATATGTTGAGGGGCAAAAAGTATAACTCAATCCTTGTTATTTGATTTTCAGATCTTCCAATGACTAGTAGTAGTTCAACAACTACTATTTAAGCAATGGAAGACTAAGGAAGAGATATACTTTTGTACTTTTGTCTTTGCCTTCTCTAGTTCTTTGCTCTAGTTTATTCAAGTATTGTATTCTCTTGTGGTTTATTGCGTATTCAAAAATAGAGAAGAGCACATAGTTGGTGAGACATTATATTAAAAAGTGAGAGAAGAAAAGAGAGTGAGTTATGGCCAAAAAGTATAACTCAATCCTTGTTATTTGATTTGGCAAACAAAAACGAGTAGAATTCCCTTGCAACTAAAAGAGACTGGAATAAGATCTATTAGAGGTCCCAACCAGTATAAACTATCTAGTGGCATTCCTTTTCAGCACTTTATACTACTGCTTCAGTAGTCGATTATCTGTTGAAGCAAGTCGACTATCTAATCAAAAAAAAGTAATTCATCACCCCTCATGCCACTTTCAGTATATAGCATGAGAAAATTTAAGATATTACCTGCAAGATGTATGTGTATTGAGAATGTTTTCGTTATTTGAATGGATAATGTTAACCCTATCCTGCTAAACTCCTATTTTTCATTGGGTTTCCAGGTTTCTTTAAATTTATTTTTTTCAATTATAAATCATGATTACGTCAAAGAGAATTAAACGCCCTCTGATTGACGACTAATTTCCATGCTCGTCACCTTTTATATGATTATCTTTTCAACAATGTAATCTGAGAAATTGATTTCATGAGAGGAGCGAGAGATAAAAATGTTACCTTTGTTTTACTCCATTCGATAGTTTTCATCCTTAAATTAATCATCTCACGCAAAATAGTTGTGATAGATTATTGCCTGATTTTGTTAGAGATGTCATGAACATGTTCGTGTTCAATTTGTTTTTGTGGGGAGTTGTGGTGAAATATATATATATATAAATAATTATAATGCGTAGCAGGTTAGATTTATTAAAGAGTTTTAAATATTAAAAAATATTGTTATGACTTGCAATAATCAATCATATATTGTGTATATATATATATATATATATATATATACACACACACGCAGACAATATTAGATCTTGTGGCGCATAAGTTGCATAAGATGCACGTGATATGCACACAAAATTCATTACTTAATCAAAACACCTCTCTTAAGTAATGAGGTTATTCGAGAGAAGGTGTGAGTGGCTTTGGTGGAAGAAAGATGCGGAAAGTGAGGTTGTAATGGTACGGATATATGATGAGGAGGTGCATGGATGCTTTAGTACAAAGGTGTAAGAGGCTGCCATTGATGATTTTAGGCGGGGTAGAGGTAGGTCAAAGAAATATTGGAAGGAGGTGATTAGGCATGACATGGAGCAATTGCAGCTTACAGAAGACATGACTCTTGATAGGAAGGTGTGGAGGACACAAATTAGGATAGAGAGCTAGTGGGTACGAGTGCGTGCATAATAGTAGGAAGGAGTGCTTTGTTTGTATTAGTTTCTTGTAGTTTCTTCTTTGTAGTATTCTGATGATGTTTGTGATCTCGAATAGATAGTTTATTGTATTACTTAATCTCTGTCTTGTTTCTTTTATTATCTAGCGATGTGTTATCCCATTTTATTATTTATTTTTATGTTTTTTATCTGTTATACTATTATCTGTCCTGAGTCGAGTCTATCGAAAATAGCCTCTCTTAGTCCATTTTTGGACTTGGAAGGGGCTGATTCTATGCGCGTTGGGCCTGTCCTAACAAGAAGAATGAAAGGGGAAAAGAAGGAATCGACAACATACTCCATCCATGCCACGTTTACATGCATCAAAAATGAAGAGAAAGAATCAAAATGATGAAGGGAAGAAAAATTTGAACAAGCTTAATCACTAAAGATCCAACTTGAAACTATGTTAAGATATCCAGTCAACAGTTGAAAAGGTAGAAAATAAAATTAAAAGAGCAGCCTGTTTCGATCAATGATGTACATTAAATCCACATGCACACGAATATCAGGTAATCAAGAGAAGTGCCATCCTTAGCCTCTAGAAAATGATTAAGACTAGTCAAGAGATATTCAAAACTAAACCGAAGCCACTAGCAACAATTGAGACAAAAAATGGAGTTAACAAAATTTCACACAATGACCCAACAAGACTATACTCAAGGTAAGTTCTCATAATGAATTCAAATATGTTGCACAACCCATCATCAAAGATGTGTGTTAATGGGGGTAATGAGGATTTCCAGTCCTAGGAGCATCTTAAGAAAACTGCATTAATTTATTCAAGATTCTCAGGAGCTCAACTATTCACCATTATCGACTCACTTTTCCTCCAACAAGCATCCCATACTAAATTAAAGAAAATCCACAAACTTAAGAAATAAGTAAATTCAGTTGTAATCAACATTTTAGAGGCTAAAAAGAAAAAATATAAATAAACTAGATCATGATGCCAGTTCAAAACACTTAGTCGATTTCAAAGGAGCGTTCCAAAACAATAAGATAAAATAGTTAATGAAACAAGATCGACCAAGACAACTATTAGATTTAGACAACAAACTAATGACATGGTGAATTTTATTGTTGAGATGAACTAGCTAAATCTGCTCATGAACAGCAAGTATGTAAACTAACGAAAAGTTTAAAGGAAAACATGTAATAAAAAAAGAAAAAAAAAAAAAAAAGGGTAATAGGGACCCAATTTCAACCATGGGTGTCAAACGGGCCGGGCCGGACCAACTCGGAATCGGCCCTTCTATTTTAACCGGGTTGAGGGCCGGTTAAGGGCCGGTTTTGGCGCTAGACGGGCCGGGACAAACTGTAAAAAAATTAAAACTCACCCTAACCCGGCCTACTTAACCCAACCCGGCCAAACCCACCAAAACCCAGTCAAACCCGATTAAAAAATCGGTCAAACCCGGTCAAAAATATAAAAAAAAAAACTTTCTTTCAATATACATTACATATACCCACCTATATACATTATAAATACGTTAAATAATATATATACACTATATATATAGTATATACTACATTAGAATTTAAAAAATATATACACATATACACAATTAGTCAATTACTCATTTATACGCACCATTCAATGTATATATACTA
This sequence comes from Capsicum annuum, assembly GCF_002878395.1. Taxonomy (NCBI): domain Eukaryota; kingdom Viridiplantae; phylum Streptophyta; class Magnoliopsida; order Solanales; family Solanaceae; genus Capsicum; species Capsicum annuum. The sequence goes on along the minus strand of NC_061120.1, from coordinate 178,091,340 downwards.
CTACTTATAAAATATACTATAATATATATACATTACAATATATATAGATATACTTATATACTAATTCATAAAACATATACACATGTATACGTTAAATATACACTTCTATAGAAGATATATGCACAAATATACAAAACATATGCTACTTAATATAATAAATTAATAATATTTGGTAATAAATTAATAATATATTAGAAGTAAGTTTTTAATTTAAAGTAGAAAACTAGAAATTCAATTTAAAATTTTAAATCGTTAAATGAAAAAATATAAAAAGCAAGGATTAAGGAGTGAATGAATTTGGAAAATTTTATTGATTGCAAAATGATCCAAAATTTATAATTTACATGAATGAAAAATCTACAAATTATGCATCATTTTTTCCAACTCATTCATGTTAATATTAACGGGAACTTGCATAGGATAGTCAAAGTCAACGGGGGCAAAACCATGCATTGGACTTGATTCTGCTAAGTTCTCCCGTGAAGTCATAATTTCTTCAAGTTTCAGCTTGTCGCTCGGCTCCGGTTCCATTCCTTGGTTTCTTCTGTCCGCTCTAATCCAATCTCTGAGGCAAACTAGAACATTCATTGCATTGCTTCCCAATGAGTGTCGGTTGTCTCCAAGCTACTGTCGTCCCTGACTAAAGGCGCTCTCTGATGCAACGGTTAACACTGGAACATTCAAGATATCTCTAGCTAATCTTGAAAGCACAGGATATTGTGTTTCATTACTCCTCCACCAATCCAACGTGTTGATCCGTCGTCTGCGATCCTCTGGTGCCGTCCGAAGATAATATTTCAGTTTTTCCCGATAAGTTGATGTGTAAGTTATCTCATCAACACTGTTCCAACAATTTAAATCACTATGTGCCGGCCTTTTAGAAGATGATAGCTCCTCGGGAGGATGAGGAGCGACAGTTGGAGTGATATTTGTAGGTACGGGTAAATCAAATAAATCAGCATAATGATTATATAATTTTTTTATGTAATCTTTTGCATCAGCCATAGCCGTCCACAAATCAGGTTGTACTTGTTCAGAATCTTGGTTAGTATTTATTGCTAAGTTAGTATAAATAAGAGTACTAAAGTGGTACATATTATTATATTTCATGCACGAATTTAGCATAGAACCAACCAAGTAAATAGAGGGAATCGGGAAAAAATATTTTTTAAATTTCGTAAACATGACTCCAACAGCTTCTTTATAACCTTCTTTATTTTTATATTCTTTGAGCAAACCAGAAATATCGGTTATATATGCCAAAATATTACAAACAGTAGGATAATAAGCACCGAAAAATTCAACCGTAGCTACATAAATTTTTTCTAAAAACTTAACAAGATCATTAATTACAACCCAATCAAAATTATGTAGCATGCAATCAACAGAATCAGCAAATGAACCGCAATGTTGGTTAAAAGCTAGTGTAATAGGAATTCTATATTTATAACAAGTTTTTAAAAATTCATACGTAGAACTCCATCTAGTATCAATTTCCTCAGGCATCAAAATCGGTGTAAGTCCATTTTCTTGACATTTAACTTTAAATTCTCTAATTCTCGATCTACGATTATTTCCTTGAATAAAATCAACGGCAAGACGAATTTTTTCAATATAAAACTCAAAAAACTCAAGACCATCTTTTACAATTAAATTATATATATGACATGCACACTTAATATGAAAAATTTCAGGCAAGGACGGAGATAGCGTAGATTTTATTTTTGTTATAACAGTCTTGTTGTTAGAAGCATTATCAAAAGCAATACATAAAATTTTATTTTCGATACCATAATATCCGGCAATTTTAACAATAGAATCAACAATAAATTGTCCATTATGTTTACGATCTTCATCATATAAAAAAGCAAGAATACGTTTTTGCATCACGAAATTACTATCCATCCAATGACAAGTAACGGTTAAATAATCATTTTTATTTACAGCACGACCAAGATCAGAAGTTAGGGACAATCTACATTGAATTTTTTTTAACAATATTGATAAATAAAAATAATATTGTGAATGGAGTCTAAAAATATCAGATCGATAAGTAGTTCTAGGAATACCGTTAAACATAGGATTATAAATTGTTTGTATATAACGAATAAAGGCATCAGAAGAAGGAAAACTAAAAGGCAAACAACCCACAACTACCATTTTAGCTATTTCTTCCCGATCCCTCAATTTATTATACTTTTTCTCTACGTGACCGGTTGCTGGGTCCATTCTAGTTTGCGTTGCCCCACTAACATCCCCACTACCTTGTGCAATATTTAACTCTCTTTTGTGATCTTCAGGTATATGTCTCATTAACGTACCCGTACCCCCTTACTTGCCTTCACTTTTTTGCTTATATATTTTTTGACAAATATTGCATTACACCTCAATATCTGATATACGTTCAAAAAATTGTGATGCAATACTAGTTCTTTTACGAGGTCTTGGGGCACTGGGAGGACGGAGAGGGAGATTAATCGATTCAGATCTAAAGTTAGCATCTCATACTGCGGGTGTCTCAGCAATATTTTCATTATCTTCGTCTAAATTAACCGTATCTACTTCATTTTCTTCTTCTATACCGTAATTTTCCTGAGCTTCTACATAATCCATATCGTGAGCACCTACACCTATTTCTCCCTCAAAAGGTGTACCAAGCGGTACCGGAGGCGAAGGCACACGAGTATATCTACTACTTGAACTACCTCTACTGCTAGTAATTCGCTTTTTACTATCACTATTGCTTCCGGGAAAATTTTTTTTAACACCTTTAATAGCGAGGTTTCTTAATTTATCCATAATATAAATTAAATTAAACTAAAAATATTCAAAATACACAAATATAATAAAATTAAATATTAAACAATTAATACAATAAATAAAAATTAAACGTAAGAGATGGAACGACAATACCCAATTTTGGAAGTATCCGAAGGTTACGGCTTTAGAAACTTCCGCTCGTACTTTGTAAACGAAAAATTAAAAAATTAAAGTGAACACTTTAAGAAATTAAAATATATTAAATATTTGAGAATTGAGAATTGAGATTTGAGAGAGAATGAAATTTGAGAGAGTGAAAAATTGTGTGAAAAATGATTTGAAGTTGTAGGGTATTTATAGAATTTTTTTTGGGATTAAATTCTTTTTTTTTAAGTTAATATTTTTTTTTTTAATAAATAGGCCCAAACTAGCCGTTTGGACCCAAAAACGGCTATATAGCCGTTGGGCCAACGGCTAGTTTGACCCAAAATCCCTTTTTTTTTTTTAAAAAAAAAAAAGAGTATCCGGGCCGGGTTGGGCCGGTTAACCGGTGAGCCTGGACCGGGCTTGGTTCGGGCCGGGTTAGCCGGGCCCATTTTAAAAAAATAACTGGCCCGGAACCCGGAATCTTAAAGCACTAGGGCTTACCGGGCCAGATAAAATCGGGTTGGGTTAGTTACAAGAGCCGGGTCGGGGCGGGGCGGGGCGGGTCACTTGACACCCTTAATTTCAACTACTCCATGATTATTAACAGAGAAAACTCAAAAATGAAATATATTTTATTATGCTGAATCATGGAGTAATGTACGTCTGGAGTAAAATATTTACCATCATTTAGTCAGAAAAATCGATCAAGTAACTTGTATCGCAACAAGTCAAAATTGAACACAATAAGCAAACACTCAAGCCTAAAATAATAGGTTAACAACTGAAATGAGAGATATTGAGACAAAACAACAAGCTGAGACTATAGCAAGTAATCGTTTCAGCTAAAACAGTAGACTACAAGCTAAACAAGAAACATCGAGCCAAGTTGGTGATCTAAAAGAGGTAATTAAAATAAGATAAGTTAAAGAAAACAATGACTTAAACTGTAACAAACACCTATTCAAATTTAAAGAAAATAGCAGATTAAAAGTTAACGAGCGACGTTAAGATGAAATAATGAATTAAAAGGCTAAATCAGAAAGCAGGAAGTCAAATAATTAATCAAAATCTCGTGAGCAAAATGCTTAGGTCAACAGTACATCATCCTATAGAGAAATCCTATAGCCTTCTATAGAAGATAGTCCCACCATTACTAAGACTACGAGAAATTCTAGTAACACGAACAAAAAGAACAACCAACTAAAGAATTAAAAAGAGAAAGAGGCGTTTACCTTTTCTGGGGTAGCAAATTGAGATAAACTAGCTTTTAAAATGCACCTTAACACCGAAATTTGAATTTAACCTCGTCGGAATTTAGATGAGTTCATTGGAATTTAGTTTTTCTTCTGCAATTGTTTCTTGAAGTTTTGGTTATGTAGGATTGGATCCCTTGCATTTTACACCCAAAGTGTCTTCCTTTCTTTAACTTGCACCTTATCCTATTTATTTTTACAATTTACACCCTAATCTCTTGGGTCCCTTGCATTTTACACCCCAAGGTGTCTTTTTTTTTTTTTTTTAAACTTACATCCTATCCTATTTTTTTTTACAATTTACACCCTAACCTCTTTATTTTTTTACAAAATAGTAAAATTATTTTTTAATTATTTTTTAATGAGGGAAAAATAGGAATAACAATATACTCCCTCCGTTCTATTTTACTCGTTCCAATTTGACATTGCACATTGATTAAGAAAAACAATTAATAACATGACTATTTTACCAAATAAAAATGTAAACATTATTTAATAAAGGTACTATGGTAAAATAATCATGTTATTAATTATTTTTCTTAATCAGTGTGCAATGTCAAATTGAAACGAGTAAAATGAAACAGAGGGAGTATATTGTTATTCCTATTTTGCCCTCATGAAAAAATCATTAAAAAAATAATTTTACTATTTTGTAAGGAAATACAAAGGTTAGGGTGTAAATTGTAAAACAAATAAAATAGGGTGTAAATTTAAAAAAGAAGACACCTTGGGGTGTAAAATGCAAGGGACCCAAGCGGTTAGGGTGTAAATTGTAAAAATAAATAAGATAGGGTGCAAGTTAAAAAAAGGAAGACACTTTGAGGTGTAAAATGCAAGGGACCTGTAAGATTAGAGGAATGCTCCTCCAAAATCCTCAAATTCCCCTTTCCCAACCTAGATGGGTATTTATAGAAAATTTTGGAACTATTTTGGGGGAAAATCAGAGGGGCAAAACGAAAATTACAAAATGATTTTTTTTAAAATTCGATAAAGGGATAAGGTTTTGAATTTTCAGTATGCAATTGAATGAATTTAGATCAAAAAGGAACCAAATTCACGAATGATTTTGAGGGATTTTGTGTGGTGGTGGGGGGGGGGGGAGAATTTCCTCCCAACCAAGAAAAATTTCACAATATTGTACCATAACGGCACGAATTTGAGGGAAATTAGTTGGAATTTTAGGAATTCAAATGTTGGATGATGATGAGGTGGCATTTGGTGAGATGGAATCGATCGTTGTTGAAGCTGAGCTGGTGTCAATCATTGGTATTAAAGTCGTTGCTGAAGTTTTATTTTATGGTTTTGCTGGAGTTGATTTTGGGTTGAAGTCGAATTTCGATATTTGTTTTTACATTGTTGTCGCTGTTGTTTTGTTGTTGTTGGTATGATTAGGTTAAGGGGAAGGGAGAGAAAAAAAGAGTTGGGCCGAGTGATAAAGATATTAGATTGTTATTGTTTGTATAAATAACATAAATATCTAACATCTTTTAAAAGTAATTACACTCTTTCCTTTTTTTTTTAAATTACTTTACTCTCTCCCTATTAATATACATAACATAGTCGATATATATATAGCATTCTATGTATATATATCAGATTTTTGTAATATATTTAGAGAGTTAGAATTTTTTGTTATATTGAAAACATAAGTTGTGTATTTGTATAATTTTTAGTTATTATTTTGTAGTTGCTGTTGGGGCAGTTGGTTGGACAAATTTTAAAGGAGATGGACAGGATCAAATTTGGGAAGAGAGGGTAGATTTTAGTTTTTTTATTAAATGGACTAAATTTCTCAGGATTAGACTATTTATTAAATAGTCAATAAACTAAGATCTTAGTCAATTTATTTAAATTTAACCAAATTGATAAATTAATTGGCTAAGTGTATTGCAATTGCGGCCAAATTGAATTCAATTACAATCAATTCAATAAATCAGCTAAATTGAATCAAAATTCAAAATAAATTTTAATAACCAATTTAATCTCGAACTTCTTGGTTTAATAAAATTAAAGAAATAGTTTTTAGATAAATTATTTTCAAAAATAAATTGTATTTACATCAAGAATTTTTTGAATTAATTTTCAAGATGAGTCTCGATAAAAATTCAACTTTGATAAAAATATCAGTTGAAGTCACTAAATTTGTATGATCTCATATATGTAATACAAAAATGTATAATTGTCACTTAAATGACAAAATTAACCCGAATAAATATTTCAAAGAGCAATTATCCGGTTGAAATAAATATTTTGATTTCATTTAAAACTGAAGAAACTCAAGATTAAACTGAGTCCTAGAGAGAAAAAATTAGGTGTCAACAACTTTCCCTCCCTTTGGATAGGATGGACACAAATAACCCCATGCATAGGGAGTTTGACGTTCCTAATTTTTGTCCGATCATAAATTTATTTCGAAAGAGGTTGTCTCAGCAAGAGTTCAAGAAATAATGGCCAGACCCTGGGATCGAGTTTTCTACTTATCTCAAGTTGCATGAGAATGCAGGTCACTTATAGTTCATAAAGCTTGAGTTTCGGGCATAATTTTCAAGGAATTCACAAGCTATCCCGATTTTTAAATTTTGATAAAATCAAAAAGCTGGAAATAAGGGAATTAGGGAGATGTTGGAATGCAATCAAGTTTTAAACAAGAGACCATCATACATATCTCCGAGATTCAGGAGATTAGAACTTGTAGTTCGACTCAATCGATAGAAATAATAGTTTTTTATTTTCAGACAATCTTTGGCTTGGGATATATGACAATTTATTTGAGATTATGGAAAAGAGTCTTGTAACCTCTTAACCATGAATATGAAACTCTTCACATCCATAGGTAAGATTTACCTGCACATAATTTTTAAAATTCAGAGTGCACTGTTAGTTTTATTTAAAGAAAAAAGAAGGTTACTTTCGGTATGAGTTTAGAAATATCTTGGAAGTGAAACTAAAATCAAAATATCATAAAATACCCTATATGCCTTCTAATAGGGTGTGGTTTGATGTTGGTAGCAATCATCATTTAGCTCACATCTAAGGAGTTTGACATTCCTTTCTGGACTACGTCCCAGTTTGCTACTAAGAAAAAGTTGCAAGTTGTACCGCATCCTTTTTGGAGTTGTCCGCACCTATGATTTTGATTTAAGATTTTTATACTCTTATATTCTCTTGACAATAACTCAAACAAAAATTATTAGTAATGAATATATTTCACGAAAGGAGTATATAGTCTTTTACCATATCTCCACATGAGATTGTTATCTTAAAAGTGAAGTCTTCCTCTCATGTACCTATTTGGAGAGCAATAATTTGCCATAACAGGCACAAAACCCTCTTGGTTGTTGAATAAAGTAGCTCTTTCGTTAATTGAATATTTCTTCAAAGTAAGGTAGCCCTCTTGGACACTGACGATACTTTCTGCAGAGTGGTCCTTGTAACCGCGTAATTTTATGTTGATGTGGCAATACTTTTGGTCACCTATAATGCTTATTATATGGAATGATAACCTCTTTGGCTATCGATAATGATGTTTTTCACGTGACCTCAGGTAAATCTTACTCATTTTTCGTATCGATACAACTTATAGATTTTTCTTGAGTTATCAATCTTTGGGTAATCTTGAATATCATTTGATGTTGGATATGAGGTGACTTATAAATATCCTTTGAGTTTATAGCTTTTTGAGTAATCCTGCACATATTCGACCTTGGAAAAGATATGACTTACAAATATCCCTCGAATTGCTAGCTCTCATTATTCCTGCACATCATCCGACCTTGGATACTATATGATTTATAGATATCTCTCAAATTTCTAGTCTTTGGGTAATCCTGTGTATAATCGATCATGGATATGATGAGGCTTATAGAGAACCCTTGGACCTATCAATTTTAGTAATCTCACATATTCTCCGATAAGGATTTATTTGTGAGTTATGAATAACCTTTGAACTATCGATTTTTGGGTAATCTTGCACACTATTCAATTAGAATGTTGTTGTGGCTTACGAATGACCTATGGACTATCAACTCGCAAAAAATCTCACACACTATCCTATCTCAAATGTTGTGACTAATAGATGACCCTCGAATTGTCAATTTCTTGAAAGTCTAATATGATGTTCGCTTTTAGATAGTGACTTAAAAATATCCCTTCAAATCATGTTCTTTTGATGCATTCAGATGATAGTTCATAAAATGCTCAAATATCCTTGACCCAAGCTATATTGCCTTAGTATGGTCAATAGATATAAAATACTAAGATATCCTCAACGTCAGATTATGCTATTTTTGTCTTGGTCAATGAATATTGGTGCTCTTAAACATCTGCCAAACCCTATCGTCTTGCATAGTGAACAATTACAAAGACTTAGTTGAATGGTATGATGGACCTCTTGGCAGTGACTCTTTCGGCATGAAATGAAATGGTCCTCTCATCATGGATATCTAGATAATAAAATTTCCCTCTTGGCAATGAAATAAAATGAGCCTATTGATGACGATATGAAATAAAATAAAATGGACCTCTCGACATGGACCTTTCGATAATGAAATAAAATGAACCTCTCGACAGTAAAATAATATAAAATAAAATGGCCTTCTCGGCTATGAAATAGCATGGAATGAAATGATCCTCTCTACAATGGCATGAAATAAAAAATTGACCTCCCGATATGGCCTTTTTGGAAATAGAATAAAATAACCTTCTCGGTAATGACATGAAATGAAATAGAATGGTCCTCTCAGCATGGCCCTCTTCATTGGCTTGAAGAAAAGCTTTATTTGAGTCTATTTATCGATGTGTTGGCTTTCTACATGTACCTGTACTCAAGGTAGACGGTCAGTAGACATAATGTCACTCTCATCGGGGACCACAGTCAAATTTTATGACAGTTTAAATGACTATTTTGAATGACTTTGTCTGTTATTCATCTTCCTTTTTAAAAAAGAATTTAAATAACAAATCCAATGAATGTAAACAAATAGGTAAAATCCATTTCTGAGGACCAGTCGAATACCATTTGCTTTGCCTTATGGCGTATTTGAGGATGACTTTTCTGCTCTTCATCCTATTGAGTGATCCTTTCAATTGTGTTCTTTAAACCTGGTCTCAAAGTAAATATTTAGTAGACACAGAGTCGCATTTGCTAGCAACTATTTTTAAAAAAATTCTAAATAAAATATTCGTAAAGAGGGTAAAACACCTTTGTTTGTCATCCATGATCTCTTGAAATAAGATAGACAATTTAAAAAGTCCTTAATAAATGGGTAATTGAACTTGTCTTTTGGGCTATCCAAAAATACCATTCATGAGTATTAATGCTTTAGTACGATTCTCGACTCGCTTGGAGATTTTTTGAAGGCGACCCCATCTTTGTATATTGATCCCTGCATCTACAAAAAAATTATTAATTTTGGGTGAAATATTTTGTGTTGACTTCCGTCGACCTTTGGTCTACTTCTTTCCATCTTTTGGGTGCTCCGTTATGTTTGGACTTCCGTTCTGACTCCCTATTTCAAAGGATGTTTAGGCAAAAACTAGTTAAGTAGAAAATGTGTATAGATTTCAAAAATAGTCTTGATTTTGGAAACATAATTTCAAAACTTGTGTAAGAGTTTTTAGAAAATCTATGTCAGTCATGTCATGTACTTAGCTCAACAAGTATCCTTCTCTTGAGGCTTGACTATGTCTGACATCTAATAAATGATTTCTATAAACTCATTGTCATTGTTGAGGAGTTCCACAAAAAGTTCTGTCTTAGTTGGAGATTCATTCTATCTAAACTCTCTCGCAGCTGGTGATTTCTGAAGATTGGCAATGACCTCCTGGTATTGGGAATTTAAAATTCCTTCCAGTATCTTAACAAAAAATTTGAGGACCTTCTCAAAATTTTTGCCCCATTTTGATACTGTTTGAGATGATCTTAGCTTGAGAGAATCTTGAGACTTTCTCCCAAAGTCCTTGGTGGTCTTCTTCCTCCGTGCTGAAGAATGATCCTCTTCTTTTAAATTTTTGAGATTCCTTGTAAAAACTTCTGCCCTAGTTCTGACCTCAGAATTTCATTATTTGAGGTGATATAATCGAGTCATTAGGGTGCCTACGTACTCCGTTGAAGTGGAAATCAGATCAAACATAGTTCAAAACTACGCTAGGAAGACATGCATATCAAAATTTAAAGGGTTGATTGAAGCCGACATAGGCCGCCTGCATATCTCATTTTTGAGAATTCTTGTCAAACGTAGTTCGTACATAAGAAAAGAGAATAAATTCTCCTAAGAAATTGATCGAAGATGATATAGGCGTCTACATATCTCATTCTTGAGAATTTAGGTCAAACATAGTCTGTACATAAAAAGGAAGAATTTCTAAGCACATGAAATGGCTACTTTAAGAAAAAACACTATTACAAGAAAAAAAACCGTCTTCAAATGCGGTAGCTCTTCAGGGTTAAATAGCATGGGATAATTTTATTCGTCCCACTTGAATAGAATTAAAGCTTCTCCAGATGACACTTTGAAGATGATATGATGCATTCTTTGTGTTTGAATTGGTAGAATGAAGGATTAACTGTCCACTTTCTTTTGAGAGAATTGATAAGACCCCTTCTTTCTTGTTTTTGCTAGATAGACATCGGCATTGGTTCTCTTAACTTTGTCGTTGTCTCCCTGGTTAACCACCTCAATTTCTTCTAGGTTAGGCTTTTCTTGATTCTTAAACTCGTTAATTCTTTTATTGACTATTCTAGGATCATTGTATCCCATTCATCATTATCTTTCTTGATTTACTTATTTTGCTCGTGACATGACGTGACATTGAAAAGTTTAAGATGTTTATTACTCTTTCAAAAAAATAAGATAAGTTTGATAATATCAAGTAGATAAAAAAATAAACAGTAAAGATTTTTGCAATAGGGGAGACTTTTGTTGAATTTGAGAAAGTATTTACAAACTCTAGCCATGTCCCGCACGAGTGTGGGTCTAGGACTTTTGAAAAATATTAAAAAGCATAAAAGTGAAAGAGAAGTAAATAAACATAAAGGGTGGCTATCGGGCATCATCCGACTACCACCAATTTTGTGAAAAATTAAATTTCATCTTTACATCTACCTTGTTGACCAGGGAGTAATAAGTGGATTGGAAGTACAGTTCAACAACTTTTTTCTTCGGTTCTCTTTTCTTGATTTCGACTATCTTGGATAATTCTTCCATGGTAGCATTACACTTTTTTCTGTTCCATCCTTGAGACCGTCGCCTATAGAATTGAGAAATGACTGGCAGAGTTCAGGCAGTTTCTGAGATGACTCTTCACCCTTCTTCTTTGCTTTTATTTCATCTTTACTGGGAACATACTCCAACCCATGCATGAATTGTATTTTTGTGATCCTAATTGACTGAATGATTTTGTGTGAATTCTCTCCAATGCCTTTTGTTGTGCTCTTTCTTCGAGTTGATCTAATTTTTTCGTCAATTCCATTAGTAATAAAAATACAAGATGATCAGGCAGGAAATAAACACATAAAGTTATTTCTCATCTCATGAGAATTGATCCATAGGGTAATGATAACTCGAGAATTCTAATGAATAGGATTTTGCTCATTAATTTGGATAAGTAGAATTTATTAGGAAGGTTCAACTCTTCTTTTTCCCATTCTTATATTTTCATTCACGAAAGTGGGGGAAATAAAGTTATTAAAGATAGGGGTCGGGCCGAAAGACTATCTACATATCCCACAAAGGAGAAATCAGGCCCTATATAGTGCGAACCCTTGTAAAAGGAATGTTTTCAATTAATTCACTAAACTTTATTACATTAGGGAAAAGTAAATGCAAGAAAAATAAGACTTGCTACATTTAAAGTTTGATTCTGGATAGTGGAAAGTTCTTTGTTTTTTCCAAGTTTTCTTCTGTTTCATGGATGGTTCATCACGAACTCCAATAGAATCTTTCTAATTCTAATCAAGTGCTCCAAATTAAAGTGAAAAGCACGACACTTCTTAATTGTATGTCCTTTGGTTCCATTATGATAATGACAGATGTCATCACCCTTCCTTTATTTTACAGACTTTTTTCTTTCTTTTCTCTCGATTGGATGGAGGATTTTTGCTTTGACCAACTTGGAGTAAATATCTTTGTAGTTATCCTTAAAATCTGTGAAATACAAATAATGAATTGCGAGATCACGGGTGATAGGGACTTCTGGTTCAAGTCTATTACACTCCAACATGGTGTGAGGCAATACAAGTGAGCAAGTTTATAGCTATTGATCAAATCACATATTTTGGCTTTTCAACGTACGATATTCATCTGTGGTATGACCTTTTTGAAGCAAATGGTAAGCACATCCTTTGTTCATAGGGTCACATGGCAGACCTTGAATTTTAACTGAGAATAAAGTTCTCGTAGCTTGTAATGTTTGATGAATCATTGAGACTTTCATAATTTTTGATTCTCTCATGTAGTTTTTTGCACTTGCTTTGAGTGTGATATGTTTGTCTCTTTTCCTGAACCTTGAAGGAAAGAATGTCTTGTCTACGTTGTCTGAGCATTCTTTTATTTCATGTATTAGTTCTCGGTCACTGATATTCCTTTTTGTACGAGGCTGTCATCTTCTGATTTTTTCATTTTGTTTTCTCCTATCATCTCTTCAATCATCCAACGGCTATTTCAAATTTCATGGCCAGTTGTTTGATCTCTCTAACAAGGTCTCTTTTTGATATTTTCTTTTCTTTGCCCAATATTTGGGCGAGCATAGCAATCTTTGCTTTGGTTACGACATTTTGTTCCTCCAATTCCCTAGTCTTTGCTATGGCAACATCCTCTTTTAGTTTAATCAATAAGCTGACTTTGGTAATCTTTTCTTTGGCCATAACAATCTGATTAGCCGCTTTCTTATTTTCTACATTTAGCGTATCCTCTAACTCCACCAACTGCTCTTGACTTGAGCAATTCTCCTATTGCTCTTTTTACTCTTTCCTACAATGTGTTCTTTTGAGTCCATAGTCAACCTTCCTGAAATGGTAGGAATAACTTTAGAAATTTTTAAGAATGGTTGCGGATATTTCTGAGAGACTTGGGAGGCTTGGAGTATGTTTGATTGGACTTTTATATAGTGGGTGTATATTTTTGTCTTGAGGTACTCTATGAAAAATGAAATTGGATCCATTCGCCTTTGATTCAAATCAACACACCATGTATAAGCACATAAAACAGTTATATCATACAAGCTAATTATAATAAACGTGTATCCTAATTGGGGACCTTTTTGAGCCAAGAGTTGGCCTACTGAATTTGATGGAAGTATATGCCTTTTAATACTAATCCAATATCCCCGAAAATTATTTTTGTAAATATCCAAAAGGGCACAGATTCCTACAAAGTAGCAAGTGAGTGATATAATAGTTGAAATAAGGAAAATAAAGTATGAGAAAAACAGTCTCACGCAAGGGATAAAAATAAAAACACTCATATCCTGATGATCCCTCACCGGTCTTTGCTCTCTTGGCTTTGTCCACCTAATGTCATCATAGAATGGTGATACTCAAAGCAAACAAGATGAGCCTTTACCCCACCCTAAATGATAATGGATTAGATTAATCGACATATACTCTTTCAACACATAAACATGATTCGTCTGTGATTGACTTGTGGTTAATAGATGCAGGACAAGTTTTATTAATAGGTTCAATACCCCCCTCAGGTATTGTTCGCCTTAGGCTTATGCCTAACAAGGATTTTGGCTTAACTCTATCCTATGTATCTAGAGTGAACTTTGACTAGGTTTTCAAGTGAACAACTTGGGTTTGAAAATAAAAACAACCATCGAACGTCTAACGTGCCAATAAACTATTGTATTTCCAACACTTTATGTGGAATTTGATCAACAGGGGCCGCAACAATCGTGAAATCCCAAACAGTTTATATATCAAGAGAGGAAGTATGTCATGAATGAAAATAACATATAAAATTGCTAGATAATATCAAACTACCACATTTAATCAAGTAAAGATAAATAAATTAGTCAAAAACAGTCTATGATTTAATTAGAGTTTTAATAAATTTTACAGAAGAGTTGACATTTCTGCTTTATCCTTTTTCGATTCAAAGGGTTGGAAAACATATGACTTTTTGAACTATTACAAAACTTCAAAAGAAAATTTTGAAATAATTTTAAGAAATTACAGAGTCGCCACTTGATTTTTGAGAAAATATTAGGAAAAACTAAAAATATTTTAAAGACTTGAAAACAGAAATAAATCCTTAAAATTAGAGATAATGGGTAAGGATTCAGGTAATGCCTTGAGACGATTTTTAAGACATTTAAGAGAATCCGTTAAAAAACAATTGACCAAAAGACAGATTGACTAATTTTGATTAATTTTGAAAACATGACTAATTTTGTAAAATCTTGCGATTCATTTACAAAATATGGCATTCATTGTATTCAAATGAAAAATTATTTATTTAAATTAAAAAGTTCTTTCAAAGGAAAGGTTTTCTAAGTCCAATTCATTTATCAATTTTTAACAAAATAAAATTAGTTTCAATCAAAAGATAAAAAAGTGATTTTGAATATCATTATTGATAATAGAAAATTTTATCTTTTGAGGAAAAACACCAATTTAAACAAGTTATAAAATTTGACTAATTAATGAAGAAACTTGTTTTTTTTTTAAAAGAAAAGTTGATTTTTAGGTTGAAGAAAACTATTTTAATTTAAATAAATCAATTTAACACATTAGTAAAATAAAATGTCATTTTTATTCTAAAAGACTTGCTCTCAAGGAAAACATAAAGAGACTAATTTTATTAACCCAAGAATTTAAACTATGTGACGAATTAGAAAGAAAGAAAAATATAAAGATAAAATAGAAATGACAATTCAAAAGGAAATTTAATTTGATTTAACCAAATTTAAGTGTTCATTACAAACAAGTAATCAAATATGAATATACAAATAAACTAAAGGATAAAAGTTTGGGAAAAGGACACTCTATAGCACTTTTTAAAACAAATAGGTCAAGTTTGAAAACTTTTCAAAAAGTGGTCAGTCGGATATACTATTTCCGTTTTATAGTGATTTGCTAATTTGAGTCATTTTGGCTTACGTAGTCCGTATACAGTCTATATACAATACTAATATAGTATTCAACTTGGACAATTTGTCCCTTTTAAAAATATTTTAATTTTTTTTGGTATAAATTTTTTAACTGATCAAATATTCTGCTATTTTATGTTGTTTAGAAATAATAATTAAATTATATAAAAATGATATCATTGTTAAATTTATGTATCTATATAAGATATATGTATAGAAATTGTATAGTTCTATCAAATATGTATATGTATAAAATATATACAAAAAATATATAGAAAGTGTATGAAAATTCTATAATTGTTGTATAAAACGTGTAACAAAAATGTACAGTTATTGTATAAATTATGTATTTAAAACAATAAAATTTTCATATAGAATATTTATATGCATAAATATGTACAGAAACTGCATAGAAGGTGTATAGAAACGGTATAAAACAAGCCAGTAAATTAAAATGACTAGAAAGTGAAATTTAAATTCCATGACCATTTTCATGGAAATAATTTATTTTGAAGTGTCGTTTCTGTCCTTTCCCCTAAAAGTTTAAGATTTGGGACCTTGATTTGGCCCATTGGAAATTGCCCAGTTTTGGGCCTATTTTTATGAATTTTTCAGCCCTTTCAGCTGTGTATGTTGACTGTGTATCATAGACTTTCTCTTCCACGTTTTGGTTGTATACATGCTGTATACCAACTTGCAAATTTATATATCAGCTTGCAAATTTGTGATATGAAGTCAACATCATCTCGTGGTGAAAAAAATATTTTATAACTTTTATCGACGATTGGACTAGATACTGTTATGTTTATTTTCTAAATAGTAAGGATGAAGCAATGGATGTATTTAGGTAATATAAAATAGAAGTTGAAATCAATTAGAGAAAAAGATCAAAACAATAAGAAGTGATAGGGGCGGAGAATATGAATCTCCATTTGCGCAAATATGTGTAGAGAATGAAATTATTCATCAAACTACGACCCCGTATTCACCTGAATCTAATGGAGTTGCGAAAAGGAAAAACCGAACCTTGAAGGAAATTATGAATGTCTTACTAATAAGTTCAGGTTTACCGCAAAACTTGTGGAAGAAAACTATCCTTACAGCTAATTGAATACTTAATAGAATGCCTCATAGTAAGACAAAATCAATTCTATATGAAAAATGAAAGGAAGGAAACCCAACT
Source organism: Capsicum annuum (assembly GCF_002878395.1). Lineage (NCBI taxonomy): Eukaryota > Viridiplantae > Streptophyta > Magnoliopsida > Solanales > Solanaceae > Capsicum > Capsicum annuum. Next base: position 178,074,906 of record NC_061120.1, on the reverse strand, counting down.
TGAAATATTTCAAAGTGTGGGAGTGTCTAGCGAATGTCCAAGTTCCTATGCCTAAAAGGATAAAGATAGGACCTAATACGGTGGACTGCATGTTCATAGGATATGCTAAAAGTAGTAAAGCATGTCGATTTTTGGTTCATAAATCCAAACATTCGGATATCAATGAAAATATGGTAATTGAGTCAGATAATGCTGAATTCTTTGAACATATTTATTCGCATAAAACTAGACATGAACAGTCTAGTGAGGGGTCTAAACAACCTCGAGATGAACCAAATGATGATGTACATAATGATGAGAATCAAAGACGTAGTACATGTCAAAGAATGTCAACTTTATTTGGATCGAATTTTGTAATATTTCTCCTAGAAAATGAGCCTTAAACATTTAAATAAGCAATGGTGTCTTTAGATTCATCCTTTTGGAAAAAGACAGTCAATAGTAAGATTGATTCAATCGTAAGAAACCATACGTGGGAATTCGTTAATCTTCCTCCAGAAAATAAACCTTTAGGTTCTAAATGGATCTTCAAAAGAAAAATGAAGACGGATGGTAGTATTGACAAATATAAGGCAAGACTTGTAGTAAAAGGCTTCAAACAGAAAAAAGACCTTGATTACTTTGATACATACTCCCCAGTAACAAGGATAACATCAATTCGAATGTTAATTGCCTTGGCAACGGTATATGGTCTTGAAATCCATCAAATAGATGTGAAAACAACATTCCTAAATGGAGAATTGGAGGAACAAATCTATATGGAATAGCCTAAGGGTTATGTGGTTCTAGGAAAAGAAAATACGGTGTGTAAACTTGTTAAGTCACTTTATGGACTAAAACCAGCACCTAAATAGTGGCATGCGAAGTTTGACCAAACCATATTGGCAAATGGGTTTAAAATAAATGAATGTGATAAATGTTTTTACATTAAAGACACTCCAAATCACCAAATAATTATTTGTTTATATGTCGATGATATGTTGATCATCAGTAGAGACATTTCTGACATAAATGCTACAAAACGAATGCTCGAAAGTAAGTTTGATATAAAAGATCTTGGAGTTGCGGATGTGATCTTAGAAATAAGAATTCATAAAACTCTACAACGGTTGGTATTGTCACAGTCTCATTATATCAAAAAGGTACTTGATAAATTCAAGTATTTAGAATTTGAAATTTCCAAGACTCCATTGGATGTGAGCTTCGCACTTCAAAAGAATAAAGGCGAAAGTGACTCACAATTGGAATACGCAAGAGTGTTGGGATGCTTAATGTATATAATAAATTGTACACGACTGGACAGAGCATGTGCTATTAGTAAGTTGAGTCGGTACACGAGTAATCCCAATAAAACTCATTGGATGAAAATGAAAAGAGTTTTGGGGTATCTTAAATACACTCAAGACTATGCTTTGCATTATAATAAATATCCCGTAGTACTTGAAGGATATAGTGATACAAATTGAATCACCAGATCGATAAAGTAAAATCCACAAGTGGATATGTATTTACTATCGGTGGAGGAGCGGTCTCTTGGAAATCATTTAAACAAACATGTATTGCTCGCTCTACAATGGAATCTGAATTTATCGCATTGAATAAAGCTGGTGAAAAAGCAAAATGACTCAAGAATTTCTTGAAAGATATTTCTTATTGGCCCAAACCAGTGGCACCAATATGTATACTCTGTGATAGCCAAGCGGCAATAGGTAGGGTAGGGAGCATGATGTACAGGGGTAAATCTCATCATATAAGACTGAGATATAATACTATTAGAGAACTTCTCTCTAGTAGAATTATCATTGCTGACTATGTAAATTCAAAGGATAATGTGTCAGATCTACTTACAACATCTAAGGGAATGGGTTTAAGGCCTAGGACAAATCAACATGGCGGTAACTCTACCTAGCAGACTGGAGATCCCAAGAGTTAGGTTCAAGGAGATCAAATAAAATTATGTCTGACAGGTTCAACATTGTCAATTTACCCAACCCATTCTCATGATGTAGATAATGTTTAGTAAACGAGGACATGATTTATGGTGAGAAGTCTTTTAATGATTATCTAAATTTGGCAGATTTGACCAAATAGTTTAATCTAAAGGATTGAACATTTAGAAATCACCTATGTGAGGGCGAAGCCGAAGCTGCTTCAAGGAGAATGTTAGTAAAGGCCTATTCTCTAAGCTCTCATGAGACCGGGACGTGTTCATGGCTGAAACGAAAAAAAATATGAGAACCATAAACGGTAAAAGGCTGTTTGTGTAACATATGTTGTCTAGGTGTACATTAAAGTTTGACGGTTCAAAGATATCAAATCTACCGATTGACAGAGTGCATTCGATGCATGTTCACTTCGAAAAGTTCAAAGAGAAACCCACTTACCCAGATGCAATCAGTTTTTACTTGATGATCACATACTTGTTTGTAAAGTTTAAAAAGAGTAGTCATTCCCCATTCATGTGGGAGATTGTTGGGTTCAATTGGTGTGAATGGAAAATGAAAAGTTGTTTGGAAGGGACACAACTCTTCGAGTAAAAGACACACTATTTCGTAAAAAGGTATGACTGTTTGGATGGTTATGGCTGTTCGAAAAAGACACACTCTTTCGAATGGATAGACATGACTGTTCAGAAAGGATACACCTTTTCGGTGAACTATTGCCACCTTTCGGAAGGGGCACTTAATGACTATATAAACCTGCATTTTTCCACAGGTTTAGTACGAATTTTTCTGCACTTGAAAACATTTCTTGTCTTTTAAAATACTCTGTGTGATCATCTAACTGTTGAGTGAGTTCGAAGAGAATTCGATCGTTTGAGGTACTACTATAGTCGGATTGTTAAGCCATTTTATCCTAGGAGAAAAATTCCTCAACCTCGAGTACTTGAGGGGAATTATTTCCTTAAGGACACTCTGTGAATTCGGAGGGCTTGACTTTTTTTGCTTCATCCAATTTTCTTTAAAGTACTGAAAACACACTTCTTTGAAAGGTCGTTTTTGATCTTGCGTTGAAGGTGTTGGAAACTTCATAAGTGTTCTTGATTTATTCTTGAACTCGTGTTGAAATTGTTTTATCAAAATACAGATTTTTGTGTACCCGAAAACAACAATATCTCCAAAATATTTTCACATTGCTTGAAGGGAGAAGGTATCAATGGAGTTATACTACTGCTCGGTGAGATTTTGCATCCAAGCATGATCCACACATCTCTTATTCCATCAAGGTACGTATAAAATACTATATTTTAAAAAAATAAAATTTGGTCGAACAAATTGTATTATTAAAAATCCCACAAATTACAATCTTTACGACCAACGTTGCACAAAAAACATAACTATAAAAGAAATAAAATTGCACATATCTGCCGACCAGCTACTAAGCAGAGCTCTTGCTCCTACTCTTATTCCCTACACATCAATTGTAAAATGTCGAATTGTAGTTTCTAGTATCTGTGTTAGCAACAGTACTTTTTAATAAATATCGTGTTATGATTTTTTAGAATAATATATATGTCATCTAGTTTATTATAAAAATAATGATTTTGTGTCAAATTATTTGTATCTAGGATTATGATTTGTGATAATGATAATGAATATCAATGAAAACTTTGCATAATTTGAAATTAGCAAGTATGTTTATAATTTGTACAATTGAGTTTTTTTTTTTATAGTCTGTAAAACTCATGGATATAAGTCACGTTTCATATATTGTAAATAAATAAATAAAATAAAATATATTTTAAAAACTATGGCTAAACTCATTTTTGAATTTTAATTTTCACCTACATTTGATTTTTTAAAAAGATTTGAAAAACTATTTCTAAACGCGAGCAAAATATTTATCGTTCTCCATATGCTTAAAAATATCTTCTTTTTCTTTGATATTTCTAAATCTAGATCTGTCAAAATTGGGATTACATCATCATTTCCCAAATTGATGATTTGTCGATATCATCAAATAGAATTACAATATGCACTTCTAATGTGACCCGTGACTTCAGAGGACATGGAAAGTATACAACGTGGGTGTTCCCTTTTTCTTGAATTAATAAGTCAAATGATACTTTTGTCCCAAATCTTCACTTAAATGATCTTTAAATCAAAAGTCACTCAACTATCATATTTTTATTTAAAAATTAATTTAATTTACTTAATTATTTTTAAATAAAATTTTTGTATGTGAAATTTTAATTCAAAAATAAAAATTACTTATGTAAAATTTTAATTTAAAAATAAAATTCAAAAAAATAAAAAGTATTCCTTTAATGACCTCTTCATCCTTATTCCTCTAAATTAATTAACTACGTAATTAATCTATTCTTAGTTATTGTTTTGAAACAAGTAACTAGGTGAGGTATTTTAATAGTACTAGTTTAGAATACTTGCGTTGCACATATTTATCGCATCAGGCCATCAATCAATATAAAATATATTAAAAAAATAAATTATTAAAAAATAGCAATTGACTTTAAACAAACTATAATATTCTTTTCCTTGATTTCAACAATTAAAAGTAATTAAAGCTCTTCTTTTTAAATCAAATTGAATAATTTAGAGTTGCAAGTTAGATATTATTACAATTTTTATTTAAACTTCAACTTTTAAAAGATGCATTCATCAGATCCTTTATGGGTTGTGAGACTTCTGATATTTTGTCTTAATATGAATTCTTAAGTTTTTGTATCTTTCCTCTTTCAAAAGTATTAATAATTCATATTTTGTATCTTTCTTTTGTCAAATTAAAGTTGCACCATGATTTACTTGTCATCAAAATATAGTGAATTTGAATAACTTGAGAATCATGTCGAAAGGTCCACATCGGATGAAAAAAATATTCTCTAACAAAAGTGGCGTTGTATCTAGAGATATTCAAACTCAAAATTTTTAATTAAACATAAAAGAATAGTTACTCTACCACAATCCTTATTGATAACGTCAATATATCTAATACATCATAAATAAACCACCAAAAAGATTCAGTAATCAATACATTTTGACACACCTTAATGTCCTATAGGTTCTATATATGAAAGATAAATAAGAATTCACATAAAAAAAAATTAGACGCTTAGATCATAACAAAGGAAAACAAAAGATACAAAACAAATAAAATAAAATAAATCAAACTAAAGATTCAAACTTTACAAACCTGACAAGTGACACGAACACATAATTAGTGTCGAGATTGTTTGATCGGAGTCCACCAACTTTAGTTCGTTATAACGTGTATAACTTTAATTGGTTTTAAAGTTCTGAAATATTAAGAGAATAATTAAATTATAATTTTAAGAAAATGGTAATTAACATAAAACGATTTCTATAGTATAGTACTCTTGCAAGAATGAATATATAGTCAAGATAGAGTAATATTCTTTTAACCCCAAAAAAGGTAAAAAAATTGAAATCAAATAACATGACATCATGTTGAAGCAAACAATTGCAAACTTTACTAATAATAAATTAGAAGACAAAAAAATTATAGCAAAGGAATCAATAATATATAGTTAATGTGGTTCTTCAAAAAGAATTAACTAAATATGGAATACTTTTATCAACAAAAAAACCTTTTTTCGTGATAAATTTTCGTAGTATCTCTTAACGTATATTTCAAAACTCCTTAATTATAAAATATAATTTTTTCTTATTATATATTTTAGACTTTTTTACTTTTAAATATTATTTAAAACTTTTAAAATAATGAGAGACACATATTAGGACTCATGGTGTACATGCACTCATCCTAGATGATGTAAATTAAATCTTTATGCTAAGTTTTAAAAAGTTGGCTCTGTGGTGTGAATTGTGAAATGTGCACCCATGCCACTTCTTAGTTTTGATTTGTAAAGGCGAAAAAAGAATTTAATACTAATTTACTTCTGTTTTGTTTTTAAATAGAAAAGTATTCAATAATTTTACAGATCATAATTAAGATATTGATCAAAGAAAATATTAAAATTCAAATTAACCAATAACAATTGTTTTGTCTTTGGATATTCATAAATTGATGTGATTAAACACTATATCACCTTTATATATTAAGAGATTTATCGTAAATAACTTCTCTACCTCATTCGAGATAGTGGTATGAAAAAAAATTAAATAAAATTACATGCACCTAAATATTAATTCTCCTTTCCCATATATATTAGGAGTTTTTATCTAATTCTTCATATTTGTTAGGAGTCTATTTTACTTTGAGATGTCCTCATTGCTTGCTCAAAACCAACAAAACAATCTTGTTTCTAGAAATTTGACATAAATTAATGAACGTTTAAATAATAACTCAAGAACAAGATAATTACTTGTATAATTTTTCACGAGCTGCTCTTTCACTAGCCACTTCTTCCTTCTTTTCCTTTCAATTTCAGCAACTTCCATTTCCTTCCCTTTCCCTCCTCTCTTGCTCTTCTATTCTCTGATGCTCTCTAGCGTATTAAAGAATAAACAATTCAAAAACATACAAATTACTTTATACCCTTTCAACTGAGCATTATATAATGACTTGAATTTTTTTTCTAAAAACATTAGACAAGACTGAAAAAAAATAGAAAAAAGATGCACACAATGTAATCAAAATATAAAATTTCAACGACAAATAAGCCAAAACAACTCATAACTAAGATAAAAAAAAAGAATGAGGACGATAAAGTGGAAGAAAACCTTTCCCAATCAATATTTAATAGGTTTAATATTATAATAATTTAAAGAAAAAAGGATGAAAAGACGATTTTATCTATTATAGAGTGTTTTAATAAAGGGCAAAAAGTTCACATCACTTTTCTAAGGATCTTCACACTTTTACTGTTATATATATATATATATATATATATATATATA